>NW_006408750.1:2937237-2945949 GCF_000296735.1 Chrysochloris asiatica
CTCTGTGAAAATCTATCTCATGGAGGGGTCTTCCTCTTTTCCCCTGACTTTCCACTTCACCAAGCATTTACCAAGCAACAACCTAAGAGCTTTTATATACAGACAGCCCCCAATTTAGGACATATTTGAGCATTTATACGCTGGCTTTTCTGTTGTTGTACATCTGATTGCTAGTAATACATACTACTTACTGATGTTATAATTCTCAGATGTGTACTCCTAGATGTTTCCAACTTCCAAAGTCAAATAATAACTGGATTTATAAAGACATTGATAATAAAAGGTAGTAATAATGAGAAGAAGAAAAAAAAGTCTATTGAACTTGGTAAGGCTTAGCTCACAGCTTCATTGTTGTTTTTCCCTCACTTCCCCTTATCAGTGACAAAGGTGGTCACCAATCAAAGCGCATGTCTGTTCATGTATTCCCATTGAGTTTTAGTCTTGGAAGGGGTTTTGCCCTGAGGGAACCCAACCACTTGCCTTGATATCTCCTGGGCAAGCAACTACTTGCTTGTTCTTGTAGTAATCAATCAGACTGCTATTATTGTTTTGTTTATTACCTATTGGTCTTTATTTAAAGAAGTACCTTCTGTTTTTCTAGCCACTCCAGGCTGGTCTGCTTGTCCTTTCAAGTGCAAATTTCCCACCTCAGAAGATTCCACCTATGGTCTTATGTAATGCAGAGGCTCCACAGGAAGCCTCCTTCACTGGGCAGTTTGTTTAGGTATTCCAATTAGTTATAGGCAGAAGATGAACTTACAAGCTTTCTATGGTGATATGTCTGGCTATTCCTCTCTTTCTCCCTTTTTTTAATGGTATGCCAGGGACACAGACAGCCAAAAGACACCCAAAAATGTTAACATTATTTCCCCCCCTTTGGCCCATTCCAACAATGTCTGAATCCCTGTATCCCAGAGCCCTGTTGTTCCAAGTTTGTGCATACATCATTATTTACCTCTGTTCCACTTAGCCCATTCAAACATGCCTAATTATTATTCCATCTGCATTGTTCTTCCATTCTCCTCCACTTCTTGTGTATTGCCCCTCTCCCTAGCACCCAAACTATCCTGTGTCTATTCTCTGCCCTGTGTTCCCCCCCTCACACCACCACTCACCTCCTGGTAACCAGCAAAGAAATCCCCCACCTTTAGTATGGGTTCTTTTTCTTAGTCTTTTAAAGTAGTGGTCTTATGCAGTATTTCTACTTTTGTGACTGACTAATTTCACTCAACATAATGTCCTCAAGGTTCATCCATGTTATGCAGTGGCTTGCAGCGTCCTTGTTATTCTTCAAGGTAGCACAATATTCCAATGTGTGTATGTACCACAGTTTGTTTATCCATTCTTCAGTTGATGGGCACTTTGGCTGTCTCCATCTTTTTGCTATTGTAAATAGTGCCGCTATGAACATTGATGTGCATGTATCTACTCTTGTTATGGCTCATATTTCTTGTGTGTAAATACCAAGTAGAGGAATTGCTGGATCATAAGGTATTTCTATTTCCAACCTTCTGAGGAAGTGCCATATTACTTTCCAGAGAGGTCGGACCATTTTGCAATCCCACCAGCAATGCAGGAGTGTCCCAGTCTCTCCACATCCCGCCAGCATTTATTGTCTTCTAGTTTTTTGATCTTTGCTGTTATTTCTTGTGTTAAATGATAACTCATTGTTGTTTTATTTGCAGCTCTCTAATGGCTAGTGATTGTGAACATTTCTTCAAATGTTTGTTGCTTGCCTGGATCTCCTCCTTGGTGAAGCATCTGTTCATATCCTGTGCCCATTTTTTAATTGGGTTATTTGCCTTTTTCTTGTAGAGGTGTTGTAGTTTCCTATATATTTTAGAAAGAAGTTCCTTGTCAGATGTGTCATTGCAAAAAAAATTTTCCATTCTGTGGGTTCCCTTTTTACTCTTCTGGTGAAGTCTTTTGATGCAAATAAGTTTTAATTTTTAGTATGTTGATTATCAACATATCTTAATTGCATGTGTGATAACCTTCAAACTGAAGAAGTTGGTGGAATTCTTTAATTTCATCATCACTGGCTTTAGTGACTGATGCCTAAATTTGAGTAATAATGGTATTAACTGGTCTTCCTTGGATATTAATCTATCACAGTCAGCATTGTACTTCAAGACAGATCTTGATATTTTCTTTTTTATGATGAAGGCAATGCCATTCCTTTTCAGTATGTCGTTCCTGGCAAAAAATAAACAAATGTGATTATCAGATTCAAAATGGCCATTATCAGTCCATTTCAGCTCACTAATGCCTAGGAATTCAATGTTTTGCATTCCATTTCATTTTTGAGAATTTCCAATTTTTTTACAATCCATATTCCAATTATTAATGGGTGATTACAGTGGTTTCTCTTCATTTTGTCTTGTGGCCCATCAGCAAATGAATATCCCAAAGGTTTACTCCATTTCACGTCATCATGGCCAGCTCTATGTTGAGATGTCAGCTCTTCTTGAGTAGTATTTTGAGTGCCTTCAAACCTGTGGGGCTCATCATCCAGCTCTATATCTGATGAAATTCTAGTGTTCTTTATCACATTTCAATATTCCGTATTCTTGTGCTGACAGTGCTCCATTGCTATTTATTGGGATTTCAGTGACTAAATAATCAGAATAAATCTGTCTCTCCTTCCTAGTCTGTCTTCTGGAAGTTCAGCTGAAACTTGTCCACCATAGGTCACCGTGTTGGTATTTAAAATACCCGTGACATCACTTCAGAATCAAAGCAACACACAAGCCACCACAGTATGACAAACTAACAGATGAGTGGTGGAATTGCATATACAGATCAATATTGATATATAGATGTTGACATTATAAGCCCCACAAGACAATGTTATAACTTTGTGCTTTAAACTGTTATATGGTTTGTAAAGAAATTAAGAAGAAAATAAGAAAAAGGAAATTCAGAATAGTCTTTTGTACTTACTAATATATCATTTTCAGTGTTCTTTATTCTGTTTTGAAGATCAAAATTTCCTTCAAGTTTCATTTTCCTTTAATATTGGGAAATTTCTTAAGCATTTGTTTGTACAAGTTTGCTGGTGTTGATTTACTGTTGTTGAATCTGAAAACATTATTTCCTCTTCATTTTGCAGGATCTTTTTGCTGCAAATGAATTCTGATTTGACAATTGGTGTGTGTGTGTGTATGTGTGTGTGTGTGTGTGAGAGAGAGAGAGAGAGAGAGAGAGAGAGACAGAGAGAGAGAGAGAGAGAAATGAGCCATTATTCAAATTATTATTTTCATTTTATGTAATCTGTCATGTTTTCTTCAATTGCTTTAAAGGTTTGCTCTTAACCTTCAGATTTCAATATTTTGACTATGTTTAGACTTGCTGTGGGTTTCTTTTTCATTATACTTGGTTTTTATTATCAACTTGGATCTATACATTTTTGTCTTTCATTATATTTGATTTTTTTTTTTTTATCATGTCTTCCTCAAATATCTTTCCTGCCCTATTCCCGTCTTTTCTCTTTAAGGGATTTCATTAAAATGTATGTGGGGGTTGTTGTTAAGTGCCATCAAGTAAGTTCCAAGTCATATCGACCCTGGTAGAGTTTCTGAGGAATAGCTGGTGAGTTTGAACTGCCGACTTTGCAATGTATACTGATCTCATGTTCCAGTGATAATCCTTCAATGCCATACCAGGACTCCAATATTTGGTATTAGATATTATTTAACAGGTTCCTGAAGTTTGTTCATTTTCATTTTAAATATTTTTTTCTTTCTTTCTCTTTTTCATGTTGGATAATTTCTATATCTATCTTCACATTGACTTGGTCTTGAATTACCATTTGGTTCCTTTTTAATTCTTTAAATTTCTCTATGGAAATTTACTACCTTTTCATTTATCAGGTATATTATTTAGGAAAGTTATAACAGCAATTTTAAAATCTTTGTCTTGTAGTTTCAACAACTAAGTTCATTCCAGGTTCAAACTCAGTTAATTTTCTTTTCTTTGAGAACATGTTCCATTGTCTTGCTTCTTTGTTTATTGGGTAATTTTGGATTGTATCCTACACATAGTGAGTATGAAATAGTGAAGAATTTGGATGCTGTTACTTCCCTTCAACATGTGTTTTCTTTCAGTTTAGCTGGCAATTGTCTTGTGGAGTTAAACTTCTAATTATTTATTGGGTGGTAGCTGCAGTCTCAGGTCAGCTTTTTTCCCTTTAGCTTAGCTGCTGTGAGTCACACATGTCTGGTTCAAAAGTTTGTCAGAGATATGGGCAGAAAAAACCTGGAGATCTGTTCTCTAGCTCTTTCCTTTGTAGACTTATCTTACGTTTTTCAGTAGCTTCATTCTTTGGCCTGAAGGATTGTGGTTTATTCACAAACACCCCTGCTTTAAGTGTATGTAACCAACTGTACTTAACCATCTCAAGCTTAAAGTTGTACAACTCCCTTCTCCTCTTCTTGAAGTGTGCACTCTCTATCAGAGTCAGTCAGCTTCTGTTCACTCTCTAGTCGAAGTGGGGAACCTTTTATCTGCCAAAGGCAATATGGAAGTTTATAATATTATTAGCAGGTCATACAAAAATTGTCATCTTAAAAATTAGTGGTTTTGTTTGGTCAAACATTTAATTAACTCACCCCTAATGTGATGGCTGGAGTCCTGGTGTGGTGCTGTAGGTTAATGTGCCAGACTGCGAAGCTGTTTGAACTGCAAGGTCGGTGGTTCAAGCTCACCAGCTGTCCTCAGAAACTCCATCTATACAGGGTCGCTATGGGTTACAACAACGTGATGGCTGGAACTGTTTCCCTTTGGTAAGGCATGGAATGTTTGCTGGTATTGATGATGTTGCTACTTGGCAATTGCTTTTCCAGGTTTGTACCAGTCAGTTGGGAGTACAGTCAACTTTTTGTGATGGCAAGTTTTGAAAACAACTGCTCACAGCGGTAAGTTGGTATGAATACAGCTGCATGTTTCAATGCATGTCTCTTCAAAATAGGAGATTCATTGTTGTTTATGTAATGTTTATAGAATTCAATCAGTGTGAGGTATATTACCTAGTTTTCAGCTCATCATCTCTGCAGTTGAATGCTTTCCTGTTGTAGGTTATCAGGTACATCAGCTGGATCCACATTGAAGAGTGTAGCATAATTGTTCTTTTTCATTCGTTTACTTTTCACATCCTTGATGCTTTCATGAAATGCTTCAATTAGTTTCACACATGCACCAGCATATTTAAGTTTTGTAGAAGACTTTTGTCCTTCCAGAATGGAGATATGTACCAGTGTTATTCCTTTCGAATTGTGCTTTCCATAGCCTTAATCTAGCTTCAGATATTCTTGTGTTTGAAAGCAGGGAGCTGAGATGCTTGTTGGGGCCCTGCAGCTTGACATTCAGCTCTGAGAGGTGCTTGGTAATGTCCATCATAAATGCTAGATCACACATACATTTGCTACCGTAAAGTACCCTGACAAGTTTTCTCTTCATCTTCATGAACGGTTTGACTTCATCCCACAGTTCCTAAAACCTCATTAGCATGTTCCTGTGACTCAACTAGTGCATTTCATAGTGATAAACAAGATTACTGTACTTAGACTCAAGATCATTCATGTTTAAGAGCTGGTGGCTGTTAACCCTCTGCTTTTGACAGAATTTATACTGTTTACTTCACATTGTTGAGCTGAAATGAATGTGCACAGAGACTTTCTTGGTGTACGATGAATGAATCAAGACTGAACCAATTCAGTTCTCTCTTGATAAATGCAATTAACCTTTTTTTTTTTTTCTTTTGTGAGTCAACAATGGCTAGTGTTCTATCTATAGTAAGGCCACTCAACTTTTCAAGTGTTAACTCAAGTTTATTCATTGACAAAACAAGCCTCTTAAACAAGTCCTCACCTCTTGTAGTGCCATATGTGGCTTCCAATAACAACAGTTCTTCTTGCTTGTCAAACTTTGCAGTTATCCCATAAAGGAAACTGTCCAGTTGGGCAGTATTTGTTACGTCCGATGTCTCATCACAAGCCATAGACAAAAATTGGAAATCTCTCGTCACAAGCCAGATAGAAAAATTGGAAATCTCCTGCAGAAGCCTTCTGTGTTTTTCCAATATCTTGTGCTAAATCAACAATCAGAACTGAGACTGTTCTCTGATACAAACTCACACTCTGAAACATTTTTACTTTGTCTAATGCTAACATCTCTACAGAAGCCACCACACACTCTTTCACAAACACTCCTTCTATATGAGACCTCAGCTTCTTTGCAATTAGCTCACTCACCACATAACTTGCCTGAATAATGTTGTCTATGTCATGCCACATAACTTGCCTGAATAACATTGTCTATGTCGTGAGGCCTAGGGAAAGCAGCTTGTTGTGATTCTAAACTCTGCTGAAGAACATTGATATTATCCAGATGCACTTGACCCCCCAATTCATTGAGTTTACCATGTTTTGAGTATTAATGACTCTCCAAATTGACCTTTTTCATTAATGTTAATGCATTCCCCAAAACTAGATATATAGATTTGCCTTTGATGTCAACAACAACAACAACAAAAATCATTTATCTATTTCTCTTGGAGAGGTCGACACTGCATCAAGTCTTCTTTTGTTTGCAGTTATCATTTGTAGGATGTCACACCACTGAAGTGTTAATAACTGTCCAGTGTGTGTGTCACCAGCAATGCAATTATTTTGCTTTGATCACTGTTCTAATCTTCTATCCTGGATTTAAAATACATCTAACATTGACTCTTGAGGTCTTTTCCGTGTACCTTAATTTTCATCTGAGATTCAGTTTTTACAGAGATTGCCAATCATGGACATGTAGATAAAGAGTGTATTGGAGTTATCATCTGTATCCATAAAGAAGTCAACAACATTGTCATCAATCATTGGATGCAAGATCATCAACATCATGAGGAATCAGTACCAATCACTGTAGTTTCACCACAGTGTGTTAACACTTTTGCAACACGTACACTTCCAGCCTACCTGGCACTGACAGTCCTCTGAGTCACTGCAATACAGGTAGATGGGTCTCGAGCAACCATGAGAAGCTTATGTGTCTATCTTGTCATGTACTCATATATGACCTGTCTATCCCATAATGTATGTTCCTTGCTTGCTCCTCAAAATATATGTTGTTATGATTCACTTAAAATAAATCTAGGAGCTTTGCAAATAAGCTCCTAGATTTGTTGAACTTCTAGTACTGCCTGCAGTTGCATTGGCAGGACCAGACCAAATGATTTCACAGGTCTTATACAGACCACGGGCTGGACAGTCTCTGCTCATGGTCTGCAGCCTCAATGTTTTGGCATTACGACAAGGTTTAAGGTTGTTTTCTACAAGGAAAATGTCCAGTGGGATCTTATTCCATCATCCTCAGAAGCAGAAGATAACTCACCACTATTAAGAATTTAGAAATCTGAAACATTGCCTTCAAGAATCTCCAAGAGTGAGAAGAAAGTGAAGGGGACTGCTTAAAACCTGAGTCATTTTCTTAAAGAAGATCAGCTAACACTTTTCTCTACACTGAGCCCTATCACAAACAGTTAACAATGACATATTCTATCCTAACTTTTCTAGACTTAAAGCTCTCAAAAAAAAGTTAGTCTAATTTGATTGGATTTGTTCCTTAGAAACTCATCTGGCTGAAGGACCTATTTCCCAAAATTATCTCTGATTCACTTCTTAGACTTTTGTGATAGTTTGAGCCTACAGTTTTGTTTCTGTACATGTCCAGTCTGTAAATTTAAAAATTTATATGAAAGAGTGCTTCCACCAGTTCAAATTAAGAGGCCAGTTCACATAGTTTTATCCTACCCCCTTCCTTTTCTTCTTAATGAGATCTGCAGGAACTCTGTAACTGTTGGCTATTTTCCCCCTAGAGCCACAATTTTCATTGGCATTATAATCATTTCCACAGTTGCTGACTTATGTGTCACAAGCTGAGGAGTAACAAATTTAGATAGAAAATACATAACAGGAGGAGATGGGCTACTGGGGAA
Organism: Chrysochloris asiatica; assembly: GCF_000296735.1. Taxonomy (NCBI): domain Eukaryota; kingdom Metazoa; phylum Chordata; class Mammalia; order Afrosoricida; family Chrysochloridae; genus Chrysochloris; species Chrysochloris asiatica. The sequence goes on from NW_006408750.1 coordinate 2,945,225, forward strand.
TAAACTGTTTTTAATCATGTAAATGTCATTTTTAATAAGATACAAAGTATAAGATTGATTAAAAATAGAAATTAATAGAAACCTTTCCATACCGGTATTAACTTTGGTCCTGTATTTCTTTCAACATTATTAACTTTTCTATTAAATACATTATTTGGTTGGTCAAATAGGCAATTGCCAAGCAACTATGGAACCTGATCTATTTTACAAGTTTGTTAGGAACTTCAGTATAGAAAAAAGATTGAACATTTATAAAATGTTAGCAGCACTTATCTCTGACAAGATGGGATTAAGGTAATTAATAATTTCTTTTTTCCTGGCAGGAAAATATACTTGAAGTCATGATTCTTAGACTAAAGCCAGGATCAACAGCATCCAAATAAGAGTATACCAAATCAGAGGTAAGGTGTATACTGTGGAGTAGTATGCTTACCAGGACCCTTAGGGCTAGGTAGAAAGATATCATATAGGAACACTTGAGCACCACATTTACTTTGAGCACCAACTCTCACCCTCACTTAATTTTTCTTCTCTCCAAATCTCTTTGTTCTTGCATGTTGATAACTTAAAAAAAAATAATAATAAATCTTGTGCTGTCAGTTTAACTGGGCTTTAGAAGAGAATAGAGGTACTGTTCTAGATTCTGAAGATATAGCACTGAACAAGACAGAGAAGTTCCCTGTTCTCTTAATCTTTCATTCTAATGTTGTTGTTATTATGTGCCA
>NW_006408750.1:2946490-2947364 GCF_000296735.1 Chrysochloris asiatica
GGGCTGGGCCTGGATTCTCAGAGGTTTAGCAGTTAAGATGTAATAAATCCTCATGATGAGATCTAATATAATGGATTTATTTCTCCTATGAAGTGATCTATGTGATTAGTCATGATCTGACTTAATTCCATGATATTAATGACAATGGAAGCAATCTACAGGATGAGGTTGTATCTTGAGTCAATCTCTTCTAATATATAAAAGGAAAGAGAAGTGAGCAGAAAGGAAGGCACCCACTATCACCAAGAGAGAATAGGCAGGAATGGAGTATGTTTTTTGGGACCTTAGCTCCCTACACTGTTTTGTCCTAGATTCAGAGGAAGATTGATGCCAACACAAGGAGAACTCCAAGGAATGCTGGGACTACACATACTGAAGGGAAATAAAGAGTTTTCTCCAGAGCTGGTGCTCTGAATTTGAACTTCCAGCTTCCTCAACTATGAGAGAATAAGTTACTATTTGTTAAAGTCATCTGCTTGTGGTGTTTTTGTTATAGCGTTGTTGTCCTTGTTGTTCCATCGGTTGATACTGACTCATAGCCACCCTATGCACAGCAGAATAAAACAATGACCGATCCTGGGTCAACATCACTATAGTTGCCACACTTGAGCCCATTGATGCTGCCACTTTTCCAGTCACTCTAGCTGGGGGGGGGTTTCCTCTATTTTTCTGGTACTCCACCTAACCAAATATGACATCCTTCTCCAGCGACTGGTCCTTCCTGACAATATGTAACGAAGTATGAGAGACAAAGTTTGGCCATCCTGGCTTCCAAGGAGCACTCTGGATGCACTACTTCCAACACAGATCTGTTTGTTCTTTTGGCAGCTCATGCCACTTTCAATGTTCTAGTCCAACACCATAATTCAAAAGC
>NW_006408750.1:2949679-2952848 GCF_000296735.1 Chrysochloris asiatica
ATGCGTTCCATTTCATTTTTGACAACTTCCAATTTTCCCAGATTCATACTTGTACATTCCATGTTCCAATTTTCAATGGCTGTTTACAGATGTTTCTCTTCAGTTTGAGTTGTGCCCCATCAGCAAATGAAGGTCCTGCGGTTTTTTCTCCCACGGGCTTTATTCCATTCATGTCATCACTGTCAACTCTACTTTGAGGAGGCAGCTCTTCCCCAGTTGCATTTTGAGTGCGTTCCAACCTGAGGGTCTCATTTTCCAGCACTATATCTGAACGTGTTTCTCTGCTATTCGTAAGGTTTTCAAAAAAGAGCTGAATAGAAAATGTCAAAGGGGACCTCGAGGAGACAATGCCAAATATTATAACATGTTCAAAGTTTCTCAAGCTGATGGAACTTAAGAAAAAATTCAAGCCTCAACTTTCAACACTGAAGAATCCTATGGACAACATATTTAATGATGCAGAAAGTATCAAATAAAAATGGAAAGAATATACAGAGTCACTGTATCTAAAAGAAATTGTCCATGTTTAATGATATCAAGAGGTAGCATATGATCATGAGCCAATCATTCTGAAAGAAGACCATGGTGCATCGAACACATTGTCAAAGAACGAGGCACCAGGAATTCATAGAATACAAATTGAAAAATTTCAACAAAATGATGCAGCACAGAAGCACTCACTTATCTATGAAAACAAATTTGGAAGACAACTACCTGGCCAACTGAATGGAAGAGATCCATATTTGTGCCCATTCCAAAGAGAGATAATCCAATGAAATATGGAAACCATCAGGAAATATCATTAATATCTCATGCAAATAAATTTTTACTAAAAATAATACAAAAACTGCTGCAACTAAACACTGACAAAGAACTTCCAGAGGTTCAAGCCAGATTCAGAAGTAAACATGGAATGAGGGATATCATTGTTGACATCTGATAGATCTTGGCTGAAAGCAAAACTACCAGAAAAGTGTCTATCTGTGCTTTATTGACTATGCAAAGGCTTTTGAGCTTGTGGATCATGACAAGCTATGGACAACAGTGTGGATAATGAGAATTCTGGAAGACTCAATTGTGCTCATGAGAACCTGTACATAGACCAAGTTGTTTGAAGAGGACAAGGGAACACTGAACAGTTTACAACAGAAAAGTTGTGTACCAGGATTATATTCTTTCACAATCCTTATTTAATCTGTGTGCTGCACAAATGATTCAAGAAGCTTAATTATATGAGGAAAAACAGCATCAGGATTAAAGTAAGACTCATAAATAAACTGCGATATGCAGATGATACAACCTTGCTTGCTGAAAGCAAAGAGGACTTAAATGGAGATGAAAGACCACAGCATTTGCTACTGGTTGCACTTCAATGTAAAGAAACCAAAAATCCACACCACTAGGCCAATAAACAACATCCCTATCAATGGAGAAAAGACTGACGTTTTCAAAGATGTCATTTTGTTGGGACCAACCATCAACACTCATGGAAGCAGCAACCAAGAAATCAAACAACATTGCATTAGACAAATCTGTTACACAAGACCTCTTTAAAGTGTTGAAGAGCAAAGATGTCAGTTTGAGGACTAAGATGTGCCTGACCTAAGCCATGATATTTTTAATAATCTCATATGCATTGAAAGTTGTATATTACATAAGGAAGACAGTAAAATAATTGAAGAACTTGACTTATGGTGTTGGAGGAGAATATTAAATGTACAATGGGCTTCCAAAAGAACCAATCAATCTATGTTAGAAGAAGTATAGTGAGAATGCTCCTTGGAAGTCTGGATGGCCAGACTTTGTCTCTCATTCTTCAGACATATTATCAGGAAGCACCAGTCCCTGAAAAAGCACATCATGTTTAGTAAAATGAAGGGTCAGAGAAAAAGAGTTAGACCCCCAGCTATGTGGATTGCCACACTTCTAGCAGCAATGGGCTCAAACGTAGCAGAGATTGGATTATGAGGTTGGTGAAGGATCTGACAGTTTTTCATTCTGTTGTGCATAAGGTCACTATAAATTGATATCAACTCGATGGCACTTAACAACAACAACAACCATATCCATCCATCACTTTGTCATATTGCGGTGGCTTGTGTGTTGCTTTGATGGTGAAAGCTATGCCACTAGAATTTCGAAACCTACAGGATTCCTCGTGTAGAACAGATTTCAAAAGAGCTTCTAGATTAAGACAGACTACAAAAAAGGCCAGGTGATCTACTTCTTAAAATGAGCCAAAGAAAACTCTATGTATTACAACAAAACTTTGCTGTACTCCCTTCTTTTTGACACATTATCAAGAGTAAGCAATTACTGGAGGAGGACATCATGTTTGATGAAATTGTGAATCAGTGAGGGCAGTGGAGACCCTCATTGGCATAATAGCTGTAATCATGGACTCAAATATATTGGCATTATGAGTATGCTGCAAGACTGGGTAATTTTTCGTTCTGCTCTACACAAAGTCACCAAAAGTAAGAATTGACTCTGTAGCAGTTATCCATCTATCTATCCATCTATCTAAATAGTTGTGCATTGGAGAGGAATGACCAAGTAAAATGTGAAGGCGTTTCAGGATTGAAGTCCAGTTGACAGAACTCTCTAGGGGTTTGGGAAAAGGCAAGAAGTTCCAGTAGGCACAGAAAGACCCTGTGCTACATCCAACCTCATTAATGCCTCTAGGAGTTTCCATAGTGAGCCATCAATAATAAGTTCTCCTTCTTTGAGGACTCTTAATGGAGAAATTCCATTCTTAACCCAATAAAGAGGTAAAAGAGATTGACACTTTCAAGATGAAAACCAGATAGAGAAATAGCCTTTCTGATGATGAAGAACATGAGGAAACTTCTAGTTTTGTGATATGGACAAACATATTTTAGACAGAAATTAGCAAAGCTCATTTGTCTTTACTTAAATGTTAACTTTTAAGAGAAATTGAATGAAATAAAACCTGACTTTCCTAACTGAAAACTTGTACTATGCAAACAATAGTTGTTCTTGGATATTTATTTTTATTTTACATTTTGACTCTGGTTCTACAATATCCCAGGGAATAAAATAGGTAAAACAAGCCCGTGTGAAGCTCATGTTTGACTAGAGTCTAGATTAAAAGCAACAACAACAGCAACAACAAAACAACTAGAGAAACAAACTATCTAAAAAAAAA
>NW_006408750.1:2953619-2964313 GCF_000296735.1 Chrysochloris asiatica
GCGGAGCTTCTGGTAGTTTCGAACCGCTGACCTTAAGGTTCGCAGCCCGATTCGTAACCACTACGCTACCAGAGCTCCTTGTGTGTGTAGCAACTAAAAAATCTTATTGTCTACAGCTTTGGACTAACTCCTTAACATGCTAAACCCCATGCTTGTATCTGGAGGTTGGAGATGATGTTCTTTGATGACATCCCAGTTCATTGGTTGTCTCTATGAGTTGTTTGATTACTTCATAGACACCTTAGATGGTCATTCCCTGGCTCAATCTGGTCTGTAGACACATTTAATTTAGATTAGAAAGTTAATTGAACTTTGATTTTTGTTGTTGTTGTTGTTAAGTACTGTTGAGTGAGTTCTGACTCATAGCAACCCTATATACAGTTTCCAAATAGCAGCTGGTGGGTTTGAACTGCTGACCTTATGATCAGTACTCCAGTGCTCACCCTACAGAATACCTGGCAACTCTGGGCCTGCATTCCTTGTGTGGTCATTGTGGGTAGGAATCAATTAGGAACGATGCCACTCATTTTTATGAGCTCATAGAAACTTTTTTTCTTTCCTTTTCTAGAGCTAGAACAGGACCAAAATAATAATTTTAACTATGGCTCAAAAAACAGAATAGGCATGATTACGGTCAGCTTAAACAACCACAGTTCATGTGTTTCATGAACTCAGACTCTACTTTTTGAAAGCATTCACTGCTTACATTAGAAAGAAGGGAGCACAGAGTTAAGGACACTTGAGATTAATCCTTGGTGGTAGAATAAGTTTTTGATCAATAATAAAAGCATTAACGAGAGGTTTGTCATTCTCATTTTCTTCTTTGAGTGACTCTCTCCATTTTTAAGGACACTTTTGTTCCTCATTTTATCCCTTAGAGAATTTTAAAGGAGCATTTGGTGGGGACTTTCATGGGAGAGTCACAAGTTTGAAAGAGAGAATTTAATTTAATTATTATTATTTTTTTTAATTTGGTCAAGTGTCAGAGATCATATCCAAAGCCAGATTTTTGGCCTGACAAAGCTTGAGCAAGTGGCCAAGAGACAGGCAGGCAATTGTCAAGGGTTTAGATGACTCATACATGGAGGGATGTGGAGAAGATGATCCAAACTTTGGAAAATCTAGTATTAACTCACATTAAGAAATAATTCCAAGTGCATACATCGTCTTCTCCCACTTCTTGCCCCCCCGCTGTGAATCTTATTTTATTCCTTCTATGTACTGTATTTTTGGCTTTATAAAGTCACTTATGTAAACAAATAGCCAAGAAGTGTGACTGCTCATTGTAAATCACCATGTATGTGATTTTATAAAATGAAAGGATCTTTCACACATGCTTGAAGTTTCCTTTCCTTTATTTATACTATTCAATAAAGCAGGTATGTCCTGGATCCCAAATCTCAGCTCAAGTTTTCAGCAGATGTAGGATGAGGACTGACCAAGATCTGGACCAGATCTACCTATTTCAGTGCGTTACTGAAAGAAAGTTTTTAATGAGCAGATAACATGGCAAACAGACAAGGTTTTAGGTTTTCTAGGTCAAGTAAATAAGAAAGAACTTCCCGCCCTCCTACTTTTATTTATTTATTTTTAATTTCTTGCCTCATTCAGAATGACAAGTGGCTGAATATTGCTAACATTTCTATAGTTCACTTAGTTGCATGTTTAGGGGAAATAACTTTTTTTTTTTTTTTTAAGGTTTTTATTGTGGATTGAATGAAAGTTTACAGGACAGATTATCACTTTTACATTCAACAAATCATATATCTTGTTTCAATACAATGATTATAATACCCTCCATGTACCATCACTTAACAGTATTTCTCTCTATTCACTTTACCCTTAAAAATAAAACAAAAACAACAACAAAAGAAATACCCACTCAGGCATATATAATAATTTACACCTCCAAAGGACATATTCTGCAAGTTTGCCTCCTGGCAACAAACTTAATCCCTCTCTTCTCATGAATCTAGAGTCCACAGCCACTCCGCCTCTCCATGACCCCATCTCTCCTGCTGTCTCTGGCATCATTGCTTCTCTGGATAAGGTCCCACATTCTGCTTGTGCTCTTCTCCCTGGATGGTCCTAGAGTCCTCTGTTTCTAGACTGCAAGATTAACCACTCGCCTGATTTGTTACAAAATTTCTATGTTTACAATTGTCACAGTCGCAATTAGTCATGATAACAATTACTCACTATTGAATCATATGAATCTTATCCCCATCTCTTTTCACCAAACTCATCTAGACAAGATAAAAACTATTAAGTGAGGACTCTTTCCTCACCCCCATACTCTTAAACTAAACTCCCTCTTGAAACCTTGTAAGCCAGTCACTTTGCGCCTTTATTGCCCCCTCATTTTCAGTAACCAGTGTCTAACTTGCCTGTCCCTATCTACCTGGTGTACAGAGGGGATAGCATTGATACTTGATGTGAAGACTCCTTCCCTCTCTGTTGGTATTTAGAATTACTACCTCCATGAGTATAGGTCAGGTTCATCAAATTATAGCAATTTACCCTTGTTTCCTTTATAAATTTATTTTTTATTTTTGTAATCATGCTCTAGTTGAGTTCTGATTATCAAGCCATTGAGGTTAGATCAAATGGGTACTGTCTGCAAGTTTGGGTGTTCTTGTGCCTCTCCCATCACTTCATATCAACTGAATGCTTCACTCTCAGCTCTAGCCCTATGTGGGTATGTCTTTTTGTCCATGGGCTCAAGTGTCCTCAGGTCTCACCACACTTTGGACCAACCAGCCCTTCCTCTTCTTTCTATCATCTCCAGGTCAATGGGAGTCAATGGACTATGGTTGAATTCAGCCCATTTCTTCATTGCTGCCTTTCCCCCTCTCCCACTCACCAGTAGACCATGTGGATACTAGCAAGCTTACATGCCTGCTCATGTGTTCCCTTTGAGTTTCAGTCTTAGAGGGGAGTTTGTCCTGAAGGAACTTGATTGCTTGCCTTGATGGTTTCCTGGAGAACAGTTTGCTTATTTTTATAGTAGCCAGTCATGCTGACATTTTTATTCAGGGTATTTCCTGATGATCTTTCTTTGAAGATGTATCTTCTGTTGCTCTATCTGTTCCAGGCTGGTCTGCTTGTCCTTGCTAGTGGAACTGTACCACCTCAGAAGGTTCTGGATGGGAGCCAGGATTCCACCTAAGGTCCTATACTCTGCAAAGGCTTTGCACGAGGCCTATTTCACTCGGCAAGTTATAGAACCCCTTTTAGGTATTCCAATCAGTTATAGGCTGAAGACAGGCTTGCAAGTTTTCTGTAATCATGTTTCCCAACATTGCTTTCTATCTCACTCAAATGTCTATTTTACAAAGGTAGGCAAGGGAAACCAATATTCATAAGACAGTCAAGCATTTTAGTATTATTTCCCCTCTTCAAATCATGCTTGATCCCTGTGTCACACAGTCCTGTTGTTCCAAGTTGAGTATGCATCACTATTTAACTCTGTCCCACTTAGGCCATGCAAACTGTCTCAATGTTCCCCTATCTATCTTGTTCTTCTGCCTCCTCCTCCTTCTTGTATTGCCCTACTCAATGCTTGTATTGCCCTAGTCAACACTTGAACTAAAGCCTCCACCCCAACCCAACTGTTGTGGTTACCTTATAGTCCATTAACTCTTTCCTCCATTTAAAACAGTCTGTTTTATACTGTAATGTATCTGACCTTCTTACCACCTGGATCCTGTTTCCTGTGTTTACCTTCTTTCAAGTTGTAATTGTTTTGATCATAGACTGACCACCGAGATCCTCTGTTCTTATAATTTTATTCTGTTCTTGATTCTTCCATTTGTCAATTGAGTTCAGGGTGATGCTGCCACGTATGTCATTCTCTGGTTGTTGTCTGTTGTAGTTGGTTCTCAGTCCACAGAACTTCCTTTAGGATGTTTTTTATAGTAGGATTGGCTTTCACAAAATCCCTTAACTTCTGTTTATCCTGGAATGTTTTGATTACATCATCATATTTGATTGATAGCTTTGCTGGGGAGAGGATTCTTGGTTGGCAGTTTGTTTTCTTTCAGGGTTTTATATATGTCTCCCCACTGCCTTCTTGCCTGCATGGTTTCTGTTGAGAGATCTGAGCTTAATCTGGTTTGCTTGGTTTTGTTTGTTACACTTCTCTTTTCCCTAGGTGCTTTCAGGATTCTGTCCTTATCTTTGATTTTGGACAGCTTGATTATTATATGTCTTGGTGATTGTCTTTTAGGGTCTATCTTTCCTGGGGTACGATGAGTTTATTGAATGCTTGTCTTTTCACTTTTTAGGATGTTAAGGAAATTTTCTTCCAGAAGCTCTTCAACTATCTCCTCTATGGATTTGTGTGATTTTTCCTGTTCCTGAATGCCAATAATTCTTAAGTTATTCCTCTTCATGTTGTTCATCATGAATCTTAGGTCTTCTTCAGATTTTTTAAATCCTTTTTTGTATTTGCTCTTCTATCTTAGTAGTATTGATAGATTTATCTTCTAGCTCACTAGTTCTGGCTTCTACCTCTTCAATTCTACTTCTTTGCCCTTTCAGTGTATTGTCCTTTTTGGATATTCTATTATTAATCATTTGGACCTCTTTCTGTAGGTTGAATTGAATTGTTTCCAATGCTCTATCTATCTTATTTAATTGTTCCTGTAGCACTTTCCTGACTTCTTCCTTATTTTTCTCAACTTCATTGTATAGTGTTTTGATACATTTTATAATCATTTTTCTGAATTCCTTCTCAGGCGTTTCCGAAGCCTGCCCATCATACGGTATGGAATGTAGGTCTCCTTCCAGCTCATTTGCTTCACTTACTTTATCTTGTTTCTGGACATGTGCTGATATGGTCATCTGCTTCTGTTTTTTAGGCATATTCAGGAGTTATCTGTGGCCTTAATACTTATATAGGTGTGTATTTTGATATTTTTTATACTTTCTGATTGCCTCCAGGTAGATGTGATCAGGAGATGAGCTTCCCTTTCACTCTTCTTCCTGAGAAATTTCAAGATGCCACTGTTGGTTGTTGTGATGTAATGCAGGATTTAATTTTTCTGACTATTTCCTTTTTCATGTGTGTGTCCCACTCCACAAGTCCCATTAGGCCTTTTTCCTAGTGATAAACAATTCAGGACTGACTGTGGCCATTTTGTACTGCCGTTTGGTTTTAATTGGAAACTGTCACTTTGAGTTTCAAGGAGATCTGTGCGCATGCGTAATAGAACCTTCTAGGGGTGGCGGTGGGGTGTCTACTCGTTCAGGCACCTGCTCTTTTCACCAGAATGGAGGTGCTCAGACAGTGAGTGACCAATGAACAGATACAAAAAAAAAAAAAAAAAAAAAAAAAAAAAAAAAAGAATGTCCACACCTCTATGTCTGCAGTTCTGTCAGGCATCCATGGCTGCTGTGATCCTTTCCGAGCTTGGTCTCTTTCAAGATGGTAGCTCTGGGAGCAGATGAGCTTCTTGAATTAGAAATCAATGGATTTATTACTTCTGGTACAAATTCCCTTAGCTATAAGTCTTTCAATATTCTAAGTATTCTTTTCTATGTGGTTTAGCATTCTGGCACCATACCTTAAGCCTGCTTGGTCGGGTATTCTGTGCTGTTGCTGATGGAGCTCCTCACTGCAGTTCTACCTGATCCACCATCTTGTTTGTTCTCACCAGGGGAAATAATTTTGCTATTGATAAAATTATATTCTGAAGATGTTATGAGTGAGCCATCTTGAAGAGAGCAGTATGCTTCAAGAGGAGAAAATAACTATTTATGTATTAAAGAAAACAACAAAATACGTACCCAAATAATTCCTTAAGCCCACAATAATAAGTCACAAGAGTTTAATTAATTCACTAATCAACAAGTAATTCTGCTTATCTACCACTCATCTGTCAGTTTGTCATACTGTGGTGGCTTGCATGAGTCTTTGATTATAAAACTGATGCCACTGGTATTTTAAATACTAGTAGGGTCACCCATGGTGGACAGGTTTCAACTAAGGTTTGAGACTAAGACTAGAAACAAGTAGACACAGATTACTTCTGAATATTCAGTAACTGAAAATCTTATGAATTGCCTTGGAACACTGTCAGATAGCACCAGAGTACTGAATACTGAAACATGATGAAAAGCACCAGAATATTGTCAGATATAGTGTCAGAAGATGAGTCCTTTTGGTTGAAAGACACACAGATATGACTTTGGAAAAGCTGCTTTCTCAAATTAAATTTGAGCATGATGACGCAAATAAAGTAAAGCTTACAGGACCTTCATTTGCTGTTGGGGCACAACTCAAAATGAGGAGAAGCAGCTGTAAATAGGTATTGATAATTGAACATAGAATGTATGAAGTATGAACCTAGGAAAATTGTAAGTTGTCAGCAATGAAAAGGAATGCATAATCTTGATACCACAGGCATAAGCGAGTTAAAATAGACTTGCATTGGCCATTTTGAATCTGACAACCACATGGTTTACTATGCTAGGAATGACAAATTGAACAGGAATGGCATTGCATTCACCAAGATCATATCAAGATCTATCTTGAAATACAACACTGTGATAGGCTAATATCCATATGCCTATAAGGAAGACCAAGGAGCTCTGGTAGCCTAGTGGTTATAAATTGGGCTGCTAACCTCAGGGTCAGCAGTTCAAAACTACCAGCTGTTCCATAAGAGGAGACTTTCTGCTCCCATAAAGATTAACAGCCTTGGAAACCCTGTATAGGGTCGCTATGAGTTGGAACCAACTCCACAGCATATAACAACAACAACAAGGAAGACCAGTTAATACAATTATTCAAATTTATGTAGCAACCAATAAAGTAAGTGATGATTAAATTGAAGAAATCTACAAATTTCTTCAGGCTGAAATTTATGAAAATTACAGTCAAGATGTATTTATAATTACCGCTTATTGGAAAGCAAAGGTTGGGAACAAGGAGGAAATCAGTAGTTGGAAAATATGGCCTTGGTGATAGAAACAATGCTGGAGGTCACATAAGAAAAAAACTTCAAGACCAATGACTTCTTCATTGCAAATATACACATTTAAGTTTTTATTGTGAGTTGAGTGAAGGTTTACAGGTCAAATTATCAATTTTACATTCAATAAATCATATTTTGTTTCATTGCAATGATTACAATCCGCTCCATGTACCATCAGTCAACAGTATTTACCTCTATTTTTTTTTCTTATGTACACATATAAAACGGAAAATACATATTTGTTTAATGTCCAAAGGGCACACTTTGCAAACCAGCCTCCTGTCTGCACACAGCCTTTCTCAGTCCATGGGACTGAGTCCTCAGCTTCTCTATCTCTTTATGCCATCGTATCTGTTGTTGCCACTTTTCTGGTTAGGATCCCATACTCCCCTCATGTTCTTCCCTCTTGTTAGTCCTAGGGCCCTCTAAAGACTAACTACTCCCCTCTTTTAGTTACACATGTTCTACATGTACAATTGTGACAATCACAATTGTTCCTGATAATAATTAAACACAATTGAATCATAAAATCCTATCCCTATCCTCCCTTTCCCCTCTCATTAGACCCATCTGGAAAAGAGGAAAATTATTCAGTGGGGATTCTACCTTACCTGTCTCATTCTGAAACTAAGCTTGTAAGCTACTCATAAAAGATTATAAACTAGTCACTTCATGCCTTTAGACCCCCTCACCGCCTTTTTAAAAAAATTTTCCTTGTGAACTAAGTGATAGTTTACATGGGGGAACATCAGTTCGTTTCATTGCAATGATTACAATAAATAGCTGCATGCTTCATCATTCAACAGTATTTGCTTCTATTTCCTTTGGTTTTAATTATTATTATTATTATTTTGGATATGCACCAAAACACTCAGGAATATACAATCATTCAAACAGCCAAAGGGCATACCCTGCCCCGTGGTCGCCAGCACACATCCACTCTTCCTCCGTGAGTCTAGAATCCTCAGCTGCTCCAAATCTCATATCATCATCTCTGCCTCCATCTCTGTTGTTGCTGCTTCTCTGGATAGGGTCCCACACTCTGTTCCCACTCTTCTCCCTTGATGGTCCCAGGGTCCTCAACTCTGAGACCGTAAGATCGACTCACCCCTTTTTGCTACAAAACTACCTTTACAGTTGTTAAAATCACAATTAGTTATGGCAACTATTACTCATTGAATCATGAGAGTCTTGTCTTTCACCAGATCTATCTAGACAGTATGAAAACCACATAGTGGAGATTCAACCTTCCCCTGCACATTCTGAATCTACATTCCCTCTTGAAACTCCCTTTACACCCCGCCCCCAATTTGAGGTAGCCAATGTCTAAGTTGCCCATCCCTATCAATCTTGTGTACAGAGGGGATGGGAATGATCCTTGCTGTAAAGATTCTTTCCCTTTTGGTTGATATTTTAAGCTACTACATCGATTAACAGCCTCGGAAACCCTGTGCAGGGTCGCTATGAGTCAGAACCGACTCCACGGCACATAACAACAAAAACAACAACAACATCCATAGTACAGGTCAACTTCATCAGATTGCAGCAATTTACTTTTTTCCCCTCCTCTTTTCCTTCCTCTAGTCAGGTTCTGAGCATCCAGCCATTGAAGCTAGGTTCAATGGACACTATCTGTAAGTTTGGGCACATTTGTGCATATACCCTCACTTCATATCAACTGGATGCTTCACTCTCAGCTCTAGCACTCCACGGTCATGTCCTTGTCCATGGGCTCAGGAGTCCCCAGGTCTCACTATACATCAGGCCAACCAGCTCTCAGCATACTCCAGGTCAATGGGAGTATATGTAACTTGGTCAGACTCAGCCCATTTCTTCATTGCTGCTTTTCTCCCACTCCCTATCATCAGTAGACCGACGTGGTCTTCAGCAAGCTTACATGCCTGCTCATGTATTCCCTTTGAATTTCAGTCTTGGGAGGGAGTTTGTCCTGAAGGGACTTTATTGCTTGCCTTGAATAGTCCCCCATTTTTGATAGTCAGTGTCTAAGTTGCCCATCCCTATTAGCCCAGTCTATTGAGAAGACAAGATTGATTACTGATATAAAGAGTCTTTCCCTTTCAGGGAAAATATGAGAAAATACATCCATAAACAAAGGTCCATTTCATCACATTATAGCAATTTATGCTTGCTTTGTGTATCAAATTTCTTTTTCTTCATCTGGTTGTATTCTGGTTGACGAGCCATCCAAGTTATGTCAAATGGGTCTGATGTTTATGGAGGCATGTGAACTCAAGAGTCCATGGACATTGACCTAGCCTCAGGAAGCTAGAATTAAGAGTGAAGCAGCCAGCTGGCCTGAAGTGGAGAAAGGCATGCAAGAACTTCCAAACTTGAGAATACCTGATTTAAGCAACACAAATGACAACTATACACATGTACAACAAAAGATAGAATACACAGAAATCAAATTGTCTACATATGAAAAGAGATGGTGGGAAAATCTCCATATCATCTGCCATAACAAGGCCAGGAGTAGACTGTGGAAAAGACCATCAATTGCTCATATGAAAGTTCAGGCTGAAGCTGAAGATAATTAAAACAAAGCCATGAGAGCCAAAATATCACCTTAAACATACCCCACCTGAATTTAGAGATTATCTCAAGTACAGATTTGATGAATTAGACCCTAAGTTCTGTGGGATGACATCAAGAACATCATACAGGAAGAAAGCAAAAGATCATTAAGAAGACAAGAAAGAAGGAAAAGACCAAAACAGATATCAGAAGAATCACTAAAACTTGCTCTCCAGCATAGAGATGCTAAAGCAAATGAGAGAAATTAGAAGCTAGAAGAGCTGACTAGAAAATTTCAAATGTCAGCTCAACAAGACAAAGCTGAATATTATAATGAAATGTGAATTTCTCAAGCTGAGGGAAGTGAAGAAAAAATTCAAGCCTCGACTTGAAATACTGAAGGAATCTCTATGCAAAAAAAAGTATCAAAAGAACATGGAATTAATACACGGAGTCATTGTAACAGAAAGAAATGGTCAATGTTCAACCATCTCAAGAGGCAGCATATAATCAACAGTCAGTGATACTGAAGGAAGAAGCCCAAAGTGTAATGAAGACATTAACAAAGAACAAGGATCAGGAAAATGATGGAATAGAAATTGAAATCTTTCAACAAACTGATGCAGCACTGGAGTCAATCATTCATTTACGCTAGGAAATTTGGAAGTCTGCTACCTGGTCAACTTATTCGAAGAGAGATCCATATTTGTGTCCATTCCAAAGAGAGGTGAACCTGCATAATGCAGAAATCAACAGACATTAATACCATATGCAACTGAAAGCTTTCTAAAAATATTTTTTAAAAAATGGCTGCAATAGTACAATGCCAGAGAACAGGCAGAGGTTCAAGCCAGATTCAGATGAGGAAATAGAACAAGTGATATTGTTGATGATGTCAGAGGGATCTTGGTTGAAAGCAGAGAATACCTGAAAGATGTTTACCTGTGCTTTATTGACTATGCAAAGACATTTGATTGTGTGGATCATGACAAGCTATGGACAACACTGAGGTGAATAAATATCATGAAACACCTAATTTTGCTCAAGAGGAACTTGTACATAGATCAAGAGAGAGTTGTTTGAACAGAAAATTTCAAAGATCAGCTCAAGAAGACAAAACCAGGTATTATAATAAAATATGCAAAGATTTGGAACTAGAAAACCAAAAGGGAAGAACAC
>NW_006408750.1:2965823-3005932 GCF_000296735.1 Chrysochloris asiatica
TGGAGGGTCAGAGAAAAAGAGGAAGACCCCCAATGAGATGGATCAGCCAGGTGGCGTCATTGATGGCGTCAAGTGTGGCAGCGGTGGTGGGGTTGGCCCAGGAACGAAACAACCATCCCTCTACTTGGTATTTATCTACAAGAAATATGAGCCATAACATGAGTAGATATATGCACACCAATGTTCATAGTATCACCATTTACAATAGCAAAAAGATGGAGACAGGTTAAGTTCCCATCAATGGAAGAATGGATAAGCAAACTTTGGTACATACACACAATGGAATATTATGCTACCTTGAAGAATAGAAGGAAGCTGAAAGCCACCACATAATATGGATGAACTTGAGGACATTATACTGAGTGAAATTAGTCAGTCACAAAAAGAGAAATACTGCATAAGACCATTATTGTAAAAGCTTAAGAAAAATTACCCAAACTACGTGGTGCTATGGGTTAATGCGCCAGACTGCAAAGCCATTTGAACTGTAAGGTCTGCAATTCAAGCTCACTAGCTGCTCCTAAGAAACCCTATACAGGGTCACTATGGGTCGGAATCAACTCAACAGCACTTCACAACAGCAATAACAACAATTTAGTTTTCAGAGGTGTAGGAGGTGGGGGTGAGAGGAGGGAGGGGAAGGTAAAGCACAGAGTCAGGAATAGACACATGATAGTCCGGCTGTTGAGGGGGTAATACAGAAGAAGGGGAGGTGAATGGAAGAACAAGGCAGATAGGAAAACACTTAGGCAGGTTTGCATGGGCTAAATGAGACAGAGGTAAATAGTGATGTTTGCTCAACCTTGGAACAACAGGGTTCTGTTATACAGGGATTGAGGCATAGTTTGAGTGGGTATCAGAGGAGAAATAATATTAAGATGCTTGACTGTCTTATGACTATGGTTTCCCTTGCCTACTATTGTAAAGTAGACACTTGAGGGAGAGACAAAGGAATAGCCAGAAACATCACTATAGAAAGCTTGTAAGTCCATTTTCAGCCTATAATTGATTGGAATACCTAAATGGGGCTAGAACTTTCCCAGTGAAAGAGGCTTCCTGCAGAGCCTTTGCAGTGTATAAGACCTTAGGTGGAATCTTGATCATTATCCAGAATGTTCTGAGGTAGGAAATTTCTACTTGAAAAGATAAGCAGAAGAGCCTGGAGCAAATAGAAGAACAAAAAATACTTCTTGAAAGAAAGACCAGCAGGAAAATAAAAAAAAATAAAAATGGCAGTCTGATTGACTTCTACAAAAACAAGCCAGTTGTTCACCAGGAAGTAATCAAGGTAAATAATCAGGTCCCTTCAAGGCAAACCCCCTTCCAAGACTGAAACTCAAAGGGAGTACATAAGCAGGCATGTAATCTTGCTGGTGACCATATTGATCTATCAATAAGGGGAAGTGGGGAAAACAGCAATGAAGCTGTGGGCTGAGGCCAATGATGTTCAATAGACTCCTGTCAACATGGAGTGAGTCCTGGTTGCCCAGCAATATGACGAGACTTGGGGACTCCTCAGCCCATGGACAGGGACAGAGCCATAGAGGACTAGAGCAGAGAGTGAAGCGTCCAGTTGATATGAAGTGAGGGAATATGCACTAGAATGCCCATACTTGCAGATAGTACCCATTTGAGTTAGCTTCAATGGCTGGATGATCAGAACTCAACTAGCGGAAGGAAGAAGAGGTAAAAAAAAAAAATGTGCAATCTGCTACAAATTGATGAACTTGACCTATACTTATGGATGTAGTAACTTGAAAGAGTGAACAAATCATCACAGCAAGGATCAGTCCCATGTCCTCTGTACACAGAGTTGACAGGGAAAGACAACTTAGACATTGGCTACCTAAAATGGGGTGGGGGGGGGAGGACTATAAAGGCTCCAAGTGACCAGTTCACAAGTTTTCAAGAGGGAGGTTAGTTTCAGAGGGTGCAGGGGAAGATAGAATCTCCATTGAATGGTTTTCAACCTGTCTAGATGGGCTGGTGAAAGGAGATGGGAATAAGACTCTTATGGTTCAATAGTGAATAATTGTTATCAGGGCTGATTGTGATTCTTGCATATGTAAAGGTAGACATTTTGTAACAAAAGAAAGGGAGTGGTTGACCTTGCAGTCCAGGAGCGGAGGACCCTGAGACTATCAAGTCAGAAAAGTGAAATTGGGACCTTATTCAGAGAAGCAGAGATGCCAGAGGTGGAGGCAGAGATGATGACGTAGAGAGATGGAGTGGATGGGGACTCTAGACTCAAGGAGAGAAAGGGGCTGTATGCTGATGGACAGGGCATAGGCTTGCAGGGTGTGCCCTTTGGTTGTTTGAATGATTATATATTCCTGAGTGCTTCCGTGTACATCAAAAAAAAAAAAAACTCAGAAGGAATGGAAGCAAATGCTGTTGAATGATGATGCACGGTGAGGATTATAGTCATTGCAATGAAATGAAATGATAGGATGAGTGTAAAGCTGATGTTCTCCCATATAAACTATCACTCAATTCAAAATAAAAACTTAAAAAAAAAAGAAGTGTAAGCATAAGAAAAGAAAGAGAGGTCTGAGCCTCATTTGTGTAACTTGCAAAAACAAAACAAAACTTACTGATGAAGATCATAGACCACAGAAGCTTTAGGCATGTGTTGCAACTCAAAGTAAAGGAACAAAAATCTTCACCACTGCACAAATAAATAAAATCAAGATATTGTGCTGTCCAGTTGTCGAGTTCTGATACATAGCAACCCTGTATAAGACCTCCTAGGAGTGATTGGTGAGCATGAACCAACTACCTTATAATTAAAACCAACTTCGCAGTCCAGTGCATTAACCCACAACACCATAATAGGACTCCATCAAAATACATGGAGAACATATTGAATATGTCAATTTTTGCTTTATTGACATATTGACATGACTTTATTTTGCTGGGATCAACCATCTATACTCATGGAAGCATCAGTCAAGAAGTCAAACAACATATTGCATTGGGCAAATCTGCTACACAAGACCTCTTTAAAGTATTCAAGAACAAAGATGTTGGTTTGAGGTCTAAGGTGCACCTGACCCAAGCTAGGGTATTTTCAATAGCCTCATAAGCATGAGTATGATGAACAATGAATACCTAAGACTGTAGAAAAAAATGATGCATTTGAGTTGTGGTGTTGGAGGAGAATATTAAAAGTACCATGTTCTTCCAAAAGAACAAATAAATCTTTGCTAGAAGAAGTACAACAAAAATGCTCTTGATAAGCCAGGGTGGCCAGACTTCATCTCTCATATATCAGACATATTATCAGGAGGGACCAGACCCTGTAGAAGTACATTATGCCTGGTAAATTGGAGGGTTGGAGGGAAAGTCCCAACGAGATGGATTGGTACAGTGGAAGCAACAATGGAATCAATTGTAGCAATGATTGTGAGGTTGGCTCAAGACCAGGCAGTGTCTTATTCTTTTGTACACAAGGTCGCTATGAGTGAATACTGACTTGAGGGCACCTACCACCACCTACAACAAAACTGTTTATATGCTTTCTATACTTGCTGTTTTGACCAAAATAGCCAAAGTCCCTTTAGTTAAAAAGGTTAACTTCTAACAAGAGAAGGGTGTAATAGTAGAGAGATGGAGAGGTATACTTATAAATAGAAAGAAGTAAGTAAAGCAGATAAAGTACAGGGAAGTAACTGGGTAGCAAGGAGTGTTTAAATTGGTTTGAAGTGAATGTTGCTTTGCTGTGGTGATATCTGTGTTTAATACTGAATAGTCAGATTCCAGGATACCTAATGCATTTGATGGTACAACTCAAAATGCAGAGAAAACATCCTGCAAACATCCAGGAATAATTGGTGTATGGAATGTGTGAAATATGAATCTAGAAAAATTGGAAGTTGCCAAAATGAAATGGAGCATACAAAGATCAATAATCTAGGCATTTGTTATTGTTGTGTCCTGTGGAGTAGATTCCAACTCATAATGGCCCTGTATATGATTTCCAAGCAATTTATTGAGCTGAAATGGACTGATATTGGCCATTTTGAATTGGACAAACGTATAGTTTACTATGTTGGGAATAACAAATTCAAGAGGAATGGTATATTAATTGTCAAAAAGAACATTTAAAGATCTATAGTGAAGTACATGAGGAAGTAAAAGAGTAGAAAAAAAAAAATGTTTTTTTTTGAGACCAGCTCTAGAAGGCAAAGCAAAGAATTATGCTGAAATATGTAAAGAACTGGGGTTAGAAAACCAAAAGGGAAGAACACACTCAGAATTTCTCAATCTGAAAGCACTAGAGAAAAAATTGAAGCCTCTGGTTGTAGTATTGAAGGATTCTTTAGGTAAAATTGAATGATGCAGGAAGTATCAAAAGAAGATGGAAGGAATATACAGTCCCTTTACAAAAAAGAAATGGCCAATATTCAACCATTTTAAGAGGAGCATTTGATCAAGAACCAATGGTGCTGAAAGAAGATGTCCAAGCTACACTGAAAGCATTGATGAAAAACAAACCATCAGGAGTTGACAGAATACAAATTGAAATCTTTCCACAAACTGATGCAGCACTGGAGGCGCTCACTCATCTATGCCAAGAAATTTGGAAGACAGTTACTTAGAAAATGATTGTGCCTATTCCAGTGTGACCCAACTGAATTCTGAAATCATCTAACAATATCATCAATGTCACATCCAGTAAAATTTCACTAAAGATAATTTAAAAATGGTTGTAACTGTACATTTACATGGAACTGACAGAAATTCAAGTTAGATTAAGAAGAGAATATGGAACTAAAGATATAATTTCTGATTTCTGATGGATCTTGACCAAAAGCTGAGAATACCAGATAGATGTTTCCTTGTGCTTTCTTGATTATGTGAAGTCTTTTGACTGTGGATCATGAAAAACTATGGATAGCATTGCTAAGAATATGTATTACAGAACACTCAATTGTGCTGTTGAGGAACCTGTACATAGACCAACAGGGGTCATTCAAACAGAACAAGGGGATACTACTGAATGGTTTCAAGAAAGGTATTCAATCAGTTGAATCCTTTCACCATACTTATTCAATCTGTATGCTGAGATAAATAAGCTGAGAAAGAGGACTACATGAAGAAGGGACATAACATCATGATTGGAGAAAGACTCTTTAACAATCTGCAATATACAGATGATACAACCTAACTTGCTAGAAGATACCAAGACTTAAAATACTTACTGTTTTAAGACCAAAGCGTTTAGTATAGATTGCAACTTAAGGTAAAGAAAACACAAATCCTCACCACTGGGCCAATTAAATAGCATCATGATAATTGGAGAAAAGGCTGAAGTTGTCAAATAGTTCAATTTGCTTGGATCAATATTTAAAGTTCCTGGATGCAGCGGTTAAGAAATCATATGATGTATGGCATTATGCAACTCCATTGCACACGACCTCTTTAAAGTGTTCATAAGCAAAGGTATAATTTTGAGGAGTAAGTTGCATCTGACCCAAGTCGTGGTATTTTCAATCATCTCATATGCACTTGAAAGTTGAACAATGAATAAGTAAGACTAAAAATCTTGATGCTTTTGAATTATGGTGTTGGAGAAGAATATGGAAAGTACCACGGAATGTAAGAAGAATAAATAATTCTGTCTTGGATGAAGTGCAGCCAGAATGCTTCTTATAAGCCAGGATGGCAAGACTTCATCTCTCATACTTCAAACATATTATCAGGAAGGACCAGTCCCTGGAGAAGGAATTCATGCTTGGTAAATTGGAGGGTCCAAAAAAAAGGAAAACGCCCTATAAGATGGATTGACACAGTGTAACCGCAGCCAGTTTAAGTATAACAACAATTGTGAGGATTTCCCAGGACCAGGCAGTGTTTTGTTTTGTTGTGCATAGGGTTGCTATGAGTATGAACCAATTCAATGTCAATTAATACAATAACAGCACTTATCAACAACAAGAAAAAGTCAGCCATGATGAAAATCAGGGGGAAAAACAGTAAAATCATTTTTGGAAAAATAGGAAATCAAATGCAAAAGTCATGAAGTGAAAAAGAAAGCTTGACAGACAGAAAAAAGGCCAGTGTGGATAAAGTTAGAAAAGGAGTCAGGACCCATGCTATATAAAGAGGGCTTCAGAGAAAATTTCTACAGTAGAATGATGAACCTTGTGGGAACTCTAAACTGGGAACTGGCAACTATGGCTTACTGGCTACATGTGGCCCCATCTCTGTTTTGTAACTAATGTTTGTCACACAGCCTGAGCCATTTATTTATA
Source organism: Chrysochloris asiatica (assembly GCF_000296735.1). Taxonomy (NCBI): domain Eukaryota; kingdom Metazoa; phylum Chordata; class Mammalia; order Afrosoricida; family Chrysochloridae; genus Chrysochloris; species Chrysochloris asiatica. The sequence continues at coordinate 2,972,081 of NW_006408750.1, forward strand.
TATTGTCTAAGTCTGCTCTCACACTATAATGAGTGAGATATAATGAGCGAGGCAACAAACCCATGAAGTTGAAAATATTTACTACTTGGACTTTAACAGAAAGGTTTACCAATCCTTGTTTTAGATCATGCATTCTGAATGGATTTTGGATATTGTATTTGGGTTATGCAAAGACATCTACCATATTAGTCTTTTCAAAATACATCAGATATGATTTCTATGACAGGATTATTTAAGAAAAAAAAAGTAAATATTACAATAAAACAGGCATTAGACACATCTGTATCAGACAGGAAAGTAAAGTCCTTAGTCAAAATGGCTTGTCAGTAAGGACTTCGTTATCTCACATGGCAACAAACTTTGATTATTTAGCAAGTTTGATTATTTCAGGGGTATAATATTAACATAAAGAACCCAGGGTGTTTACCATATTTCTGCTGTGCAGCCCCTAGGGTGTGGCAGAGTCGGATCTCACGGTAGCAAGATGGCTTTAATGGTGACATGAAGATGAAGAAGACATGTAGCAACAGAATAGGAAAAATCTTTCATGGCCCACAGCTGCCATATACTTCTAACATACTGCATAGGTTAGTCCACATTTGTGCCAACTGCTAGAAAAAAGAATGCTTTTCCCATGATTGTCTTAGACTGACAAATCCTTAGAAGTCTGTACACATAGCCTTGGAGAATTAAATCTCCAAATCAGGGCTCTGCCAGCAAGGAAGGCAGTCAGGAAAGGCTGAAAGTTGGGTATCATTGTTTGCCATAAGATGGGATTTTTGTAAAATGTGCTTATGTCTGTCTGTCCAAAAATACTTAGAGAATAAGTGTAAAAGGTGGAGGTCAGCAAATTAAGAGAAATCTTCAAATGGGGCATGTGAGTGAAATGTGTTTGACTGCCTAGTGTCTCTTTTCATTTAATGCAAATATTATGTATTGCTCCCACAACAGGTTTAGTAACTCATTCCCACATGTGAATATCTTGCTTTCAAGACAACATCTGCAATACAGTTAACCTCTCTGATGAGTCATTTTTCCTGACAGCTGCCTCCTGAGCTCGAAGAAACCACAATTGTTTGAATGTGGACTTCTTTCAATTTGGTTTTGCAAGTAGGGGCATGATACCATATTGGGCTCACCTCAGGTACCCAAAGAGATCCTTCTCAGACACATTTCTAGTTATTTGTATTCTTTGCCTCTCCAGTTAGTTGGAAACTACAATGTCTTTTAATTATCTAGTTTAGAGTTCTTTGCGGGTGTGTGCTTTGGAAGGGATTTCTCTGACCACTGGGAATAGGTACCTTTGCTTCTTGGGCTCATGTCTATTTGCATATATTTATAGTGTGTATTCCCTGCTACTGGTGGAGCTTAGAGGCTTGTTCTCAGGAGGCTGAATTAGTTTCTGTCCTAATGCTGTTTTCTGGAACATCTGTGAAATTAGTGTAGTGAGAAATGCTAAAGGTCAGGGAAGCAAAAACCCAGCAAAGATTAGACCAGAAATAGCTGGGTTGAGGACAGAGTTGGCTGTATTAGATGAATTTGTACAATACTTGAATTTAGGTTTTGCTTGATTTTGTATTTAATTGAGGCTATTACAGTGACAGGGAAGTGACTGAAGTCCTGTGATATTTATAATGGACTAAACAAGTAAAAAAATATTGAAAGTATCATCGACTGCCAGAAGAACAAATTTGTCGTGGAAGGAGAAAAGCCAGCATGTTTCTTAACAGTGAGTAGGGAGAGATTTTGTCTCATGTATTTTGGACATGTTATCAGGAGAGACCAGTCCCTGGAAAAAGACATCATGTTTGGTCATGTGAAAGGAGGGTCAGTGAAGAACAGGAAGGTTTCCAAGGAGATGGATTGGTCCAGTGGTTGCAACAGTGGACTCAAACATAACAACAATTGTGGGCCTGGTAGGCAACCTTTCATTCTGTTGTGCTAGGAGTGGGGATCTACTCCACACCACCTAACAACAGACACTGAAATTGTTTCAGTAACATAACAAAGAAAGCCCCATTCTCAAATGGGATCACATTCAGAGGTATAGGGCCCTAGGGTTTATAACACACACACACATGTATCTCTATTTCTCTATCTCTATCTCTCTTTCTCTATCTCTATCTATATAGATAGAGATAGAGATAGAGAAATAGAGATAGAGAGATAGAGATATATAGATATACTTTTATAGATATAGATATAGAGATATACTTTTTTTGCAGGGGAGGGAAGCACAATTCAATCCATAGCACAAATCACGCTCCATTACTGTTCATGTGATTTTGGGTAAGTTGTTTAACCTCCATGTGCTTCATGTTTCTCCTTGGTAAAATTTAAATTATTGTTATTGTTTTTAAATGCCTTGGAGTATATTTGGACTCACAGTGATCCTGTACAGGGTTTCTTAGGAGCAGCTGGTGGGTTTGAATCACTGGCCTTGTGGTATGAAATCCAATGCTTAACCTACAGTGCTACACCAGGAGCTCACATGAAGGTTGCTGTTGTTGTTAAGTACCATCGGGTTGGTACTGACCCATAGTGACCTTTATGGGGTTTCTGAGGAGTGGCTGGTGAGCTTTAACCACCAACCTTGTGGATCAAACCACCTTTACAGTTCAGCGTATTAACCCACAGCATCACAAATAGGGTTCTGGTGTGGCACTGTAGGATAAGCACTGGACTGCTAATCACAATTTCAGTAGTTCAGACCCACCAGTCACTCCTCAAAACACTATATAGGTTGGAATCAATTTGAGAAGCGCTTCACAACAAGAAATAATAAAAATAACTACAAATAATAGCACTTTGTATTATGACTGGCACATAGTGAACTTAATGGACATCAGCTACATTACTACACCTATCTCAGCAAGAGGTTGTGGTGGGTCAACAGTAGAATTCTCACCTTCCAGGTGGGAGACCTGGGTTCAGTTCCTGGTCAATGTACTTCATGGCACTATCACCACCTTTGTGTCAGTGAAGACTTGCATGTTGCTTTGATTCTGAACAGATTTCAGCAGAGCTACCAGACTAAAATAGACGAGGAAGAAAGGTCTGGCAATCTACTTGCAAAAATCAGAAGATGTGAGCCCTGTGGATCACAATGGTTTGATCTGTAACTTGTTATGAGGATGTCATAGGACTTGAAAGTGTTTTGTTTCATTCTGAAGGTGGTTGCCACAAGTCAGGGCAGATTTTCAGGAATCACAGGGTCACTTTAGGCCAAGAACAATCAGGGTGAAGATCTAGTACTCTCTTTCAGTTTGTAGTTCATCCTGTTAGCTAACAAAAAGAACATCTTACTATAAGTTCTGCTGCTACTAAAACAAAAGCAATAATCTATAAGGTCAGAAAACACTTTGCAAAGAGGATGACCCTTGCAGACATGTATCATTGGTTCCCAGGGATACGCTTGAATTCATCAGCCTCTAAGACCATGAAAACAATACTGCACCTGTTTTGTGGTAGCAGATCAGTGGCATCTTGTTTGTGCAGTTTGGACAGGACATTAAATTATGGAAAATTTGAGAGCGATGGCCTCTGTATTTTCATCAGACAGTACGGAATGTGACAAGTCTAGATTCTTGCCTCCCTCCCTTTATGTACCCAGTAACTCATGGTTTCTAGGCATTTTCTTCTCAAATTATATAAAACACCTTTAAAAGCAATGAGGTAAGAATACTACTCTATGTTGATCACTATCATCCCCTCTCCTACCCCTAAAACTCTGCTCACCCTCAAAATTCTAATTTTAGTCTGTGGACATCTTTCTGCCCTGGCAGAAACTTTAGGAAATGGGTGTGAAGAAAGCAAATGACTGATAAGTAGGAAGATATGAGAAATCTACACATGCTTTGCCACTTGCCAGGCCCTCATGGCCTGGCAGCCAAACAGATTTCCTTTCCTTATCCTGTGTCTGTCCACACAGTGTTCTTTTTATAATAGCATCACCATTTTTTTTCTTTCAAAGGATTAGTCTTCCTTTGCTGTCAATTCAGGGATTTTAGCAGAGCTGATCACCTTCCAGTAGCTCACTATAATAAATGCCTGGCTCAGGGCTAGCCCGCCAGATAATTCCATTCCACCAGCTCTGGTAGTCGGTTTGTTTTTATAAAGTGCCATCGAGTCAGCTCTGACTCATAGTGAACCTGTATGGGTTACTGAGAAGCAGCTTATGGGTTTGAACCGCTGGCCTTTCAGCTTAAACCAACCTTGCGGTCCAGCACATTAATTGGTTTAGGGAGGATCATTTGCTCATTTTAGGTCAGCAATGGTCATGTTGAGGATCTGGTCTTCTCTTTCAGCTTGTACCATACTGTTGTGTAAATAATATGCACCTTCTAGGTTAGTTTGCTTGTTTCCTTAGAAGGCATTTTTGAGAGCATTGCTGTGGTTTAAAAAACATTTTTGTTTAAACAAGTTGCTCATAAAAAAAATGAAAAAAAACGCATAGCATACTTAAGAAAATACCTGGGGATTGGCATACGTTGTGGGAGGGGGAGGGGGAAAAGATGTGGGTTTGGTTAGCTAACAAACATAGAAAGCACATGTTATTTTTGTAAAAATATGATAATTCCAATATGATATTTGGTTATGTCTAAAAAGGTTTTTAAAATGTGCTGCCTGTATGTTCTAACACATTCAGGGATATATTTCAGCAAAGGAAAATGTTGTTGTTGCTCTTAGTTGGGATCGAGTTGGTAGCGACTCATTGTGACCCTATGCAAAACAGAATAAAACACTGCCTGGTCCTGGGCCAACCTCACAATTGTTGCCACGCTTGAGTCCATTGATGCTGCCATTTGCCAATCCATCTCTCTGGTGTTCTTCCTCTTTTTCTCTGACCCTACGCTCTGGTAGCGTAGTGGTTACGAATCGGGCTGCGAACCTTAAGGCCAGCAGTTTGAAACTACCAGCCGCTCCGCGGGAGAAAGATGAGGCGTTCTGCTCCCGTAAAGATTTACAGCCTCGGAAACCCTGTACAGGGTCGCTATGGGTCGGATCCGACTCGACGGCACTTAACAACAACAACAACAACACCTTACCAAACAGGTTATCCTTCTTCAGAGACTGGTCCCTTCTGACAATATGTCCAAAGTATGAGAGATGAAGTTTGGCCATCCTGGCCTCCCAGGAGCAATCGGCTTGCACTTCTTCCAACACAGAACTGTTGGTTTTTTGGTAACCCATGGCACTTTCAATATTCTCTCTAACATCATAACTCAAAAGCATTAATTCTTCTACAGTCTTCCTTATTCACTGTTCAGCTTTTGTATACATATGAGGCTATTTAAATAACATGGCTTGGGTCAGGCACACCTTAGTCTTCAAGCTAACATCTTTGCTCTTCAACACTGTTAAAAGGTCTTGTGCAACAGATTTGCCTAATGCAATACGTTGTTTGATTTCTTGACTGCTGCTTCCATGACTGCTGATAGTTGATCCAAGAAGAATGAATTTCTTGACAACTTCAATGTTTTCTCCATTGATAAGAATGTTGTTTATTGGTCCAGTGGTGAGGATTTCTGTTTTCTTTACATTGAGATGCAATCCATACCAAAGGCTGTGCTCTTTTATCTTCATCCATAAATATTTTAAGTTTTCTTCACTTTCAGCAAGCAAGGTTGTATCATCTGCATATATAACCCAGCTTCTCAGATTATTTACTCAGCATAAGTATGGTGAAATAATGCAACCCTGTCACACACCTTTTCTAATTTTAAACCATTCAGTGTCCCCATGTTCTGTTTGAACAACTGCCTCTTGGTCCATGTACAAACTCCTCATAAGTACAATTAAGTGTTCAGGAATGCTCATACTTTGCAATGTTGTCATAACTTGTCATTTTCGATCCACACAATCAAATACCTTTGTGTAGTCAATGAATAAAACACTGGTAAACATCTTTCTGGCATTCTCTGCTTTCAGCTAAGATCCATTGGACATCAGCAATGATAGCCCTCATTTCATGTCCTCTTCTGAATCTGGTTTGAAACTGGAAATTCTCTGTCAGTGTATTTATTCTTGTAGCCATTTCTGTATTCCCTTCAGTAAAACTTTACTCACATGGGATATCAAAGTTATTGTCCAATGATTGCAGCATTCCTTTGGGTCACCTCTCTTTGGAATGGGCACAAATACAGATCTCTTCCAATTAGTTGGCCAGATAGTTCTCATCCAAATTTCTTGGCATAAATGAGTGAGTGCCTCCAGTGTCACCTCACTTTCATGAAAGATTTCAATTTTTATTTCATCAATTTCTGGTGACTTGTTCTTTGCCAATGTCTTCAATGTACCTTGGATTTCTTCCTTCATGATCATTGTTGCTGTTGTGAGATGCCATCAAGTTGGTACCGACTCATAGCAACCCTACGCACAACAAAACAAAACACTGCCTGATCCTGGGCCAACCTCACAATTGTTGCCATGCTTGAGCCATTGATGCTGCTACTTTGCCAATCTATCTCACTAGGTGTCTTCCTCTTTTTCTCTGACCTTCCACCTTACCAAACATTATGTCTTCTCCAGAGACTGGTCCCTCTTGACCATATGTCCAAAGTATGAGAGACGATGTTTGGCCATCCTGGCCTCCAAGAAGCACCCTGGCTGTACTTTCTCCAACACAGATCTGTTGGTTCTTTTGGCAGCTCCTGGCACTTTCAGTATTCTCCTCCAATACCATAATTAAAAAGCATCAATTATTCTATGGTCTTCCTTATTCACTGTCCAGCTTTCGCATGCATATGACGTTTTTGAAAATACCATGACTTGGGTCAGGTGCACGTTAGTCCTCAAGCTGACATTTTTGCTCTTCAATGCTTTAAAAAGGTTTTATGCAACAGATTTGCCTCATGAAATATGTTGTTTGATTTCTTGATGGCTGCTTCCCTGAGTGTTGACAGTTGATCCAAGAAAAATGAAGTCCTTGACAACTTCAATCTTTTCTCTGTTGATAAGAATATTGTTTATTGGTCCAGTGGTGAGGATTTTTGTTTTCTTTACATTGAGATGCAATCAGTACTGAAGGCTGTGCTCTTTAATTTTCATCAGTAAATATTTAAAGTCCTCGTCATTTTCAGCAAACAAGGTTGTATCATCTGCATATTGCAAGTTGTTAGTGAGTCTTCCTCCAATCCTGATGCCATGTTTTTCTTCATATAAACCATCTTCTCAGATTATTTGCTCAGCATACAGGTTGAATAAATATGGTGAAAGAATACAGCTTGGTCACACACCTTTCTCAATTTTAAACCATTCAATGTTCCCATGTTCTGTTCGAACAACTGCCTCTTGGTCTATGTACAGATTCCTTAAGAACACAACTTAGTGTTCTGGAACACTCATACTTCGCAATGCTGTCCATAGCTTGTCATGATCCACATAATCGAAAGCCTTTGCGTAGTCAATAAAGCACAGCTTAATACCTTTCTGCTATTCTTTGCTTTAGGCAAAATCCATCGGATATCAGCAATGATATCCCTCATTCCACGTCCTCTTCTGAATCCAACTTGAACCTCTGGAAGTCTCTTTCAATGTATGCTTGCAGCTGTTTCTGTATTACCTTTAGTAAAACTTTACTCACATGGGATATCAAAGACATTGTCTGATGATTTCCGTATTCCATTGGGTCACCTCTTTGGAATGGACACAAATACGGATCTCTTCCAATCAGTTGGCCAGATAGTTGTCTTTCCAATTTCTTGGCATAGATAAGTGAGTGCCTCCTTTGCCGTTTCACTTCCTTGAAAGATTTCAATTTTTATTTCATCAATTCCGGGTGCCTTGTTCTCTGCCAATTCCTTCAATGTACCTTGGACTTCCTCCTTTAGGATCATTGGCTCTTGATCATATGCTACCTCTTGAAGTGGTTGAATATCAACCATTTCCTTTTGGTAGAGTGACTCTGTGTATTTCTTCCATCTTCTTTTGACTTTCTGCAGAATCGTTGCCTCTTGTATTTTATGTACTTTGTTGTTGTTATTATGTGCTATGGAGTTGGTTCCGACTCATAGAGACCCTGTCCAGGGTTTCCAAGACTGTAAATCTTTATGAGAGCAGAAAGTTAAGTATTTTAAGTCCTCTTAAAATTGTTTTACAAGGCTGTATCATCTGCATATTGCAGGTTGTTAATGAGTCTTCCTCCAATCCTGATGCCATATTTATTTCCATATTATCCAGCTTCTTGTATTATTTGCTTATCATAAATTTGAAGAAATATGGGGAAAGAATACAACCCTGGTGCACATCTTTCCTAATTTTACACCATTTGATGCTCTCTTGTTCTGTTGAAACAACTGCCTCTTGGTCTATGTACAGGTTCCTCATTAGCACAATCAAGTGTTCTGGAATACTCAGTCTCCCAATGTTGTTCATAGCTTGTCATGATCCACACAACTGAAAGCCTTTGCATAGTCAATAAAGCACACATAAACATCTTTCTGGTATTATCTGCTTTCAGCCAATATTCATATGATGTAACCAATGATATCCCCCATTCCACATACTCTTCTGAAACTGGCTTGAACCTCTGAAAGATCTCTGTCAATATATGGTTGCAGCCATTTTAAAATTATTTTTAGTGAAATTTTACTTGCATGCAATATTAATGATATTTTCTGATAATTTCCACATACCGTTGGGTCACCTGTCTTAAAAAGGCACAAGCATGAGTCCCTTCTAGTCAATTGGCCAGGTAATTGTCTTCCAAATTTCTTGGCATAGATGAATGAGTGCCGCTAGTTCTGCATCAATTTGTTGAAATATATCAGTTGGTTTTCCATAAATTCCCAGTGCCGTGTTCTTTGCCAATGTCTTCAATGTACGTTGTACTTCTTCCTTCAGGATCACTGACCCTTGATCATTTGTTAACTCTTGCAATGGTTGAACATCAACCATTTCTTTTTGATACAGTGACTGTGTATTCCTTCCACCGTTTTTTGATGCCTTCTGCATCATTTAATATTTTCCCCATAGAATCCTTCAATATTGTAGGTCAAGTTGAGATTTTTTTTCTTCAGTTCCATTAGCTTGAGAAATGCTGAGTGTGTTCATCCCTTTTGGTTTTCTAACTCCAGGATTTTGCACATTTTGCTATAATATTTGACTTTGTCTTCTCTAGCTGCCATTTGAAATTTGCTATCCAGCTCTTTTACCTACTCATTTTTTCCATTTGCTTTAGTATTTCTATGCTGAAGATTAAGTTTCAGAGTCTCTTCTGAAATCCAAATCTGTCTTTTCCTCTTTTTTTTTTTTGTCTTCTTAATGACCTTTTACTTTGTTCTTTCATAATGGGTTTGATGTCATCTCACAACTCTTCTGGTCTTCTGTATTTAGTGTTTAATGCATCAAATCTGTTCTACAGATGATCTCTAAATTCAGGTTGAATATGTTTAATGTCATATTTTGGCTCTTATGGACTTGTTTTCATTTTCTTCAGCTTCAGCCTGAACTTGCATATGAGCAATTGACATTTTGTGCCACAGTCTGCACTTGGTCTTTCCCACTGTCTCTTTGCACAGATGTAGTCAATTTGATTTCTTTGCATTCCATCTGTTGAGTTCCATATGTGTAATCATCTTTTATGTTTTTTAAAAAATGTATTTGCAATGAAGATGCATTGGTGTTGCAAAATTCTATCATGCGATCTCCAGCATCATTTCTATCAACAAGGCCATATTTTCCATCTACTGATTTTTCCTCTTTGTTTCTAACCTTTGCATTCAAATCACCAGTAGTTATCAATCCATTTTGATGGCATGTTTGATAATTCAGAAGTTTTAGAAGTTGGTAGAATCTTTAATTTCATCATGGCTGACTTAAATGATTGATGCATAAATTTGAATAATAGTGTTATTAACTGATCTTTCTTGTAGGCATATGAATATTATCCTATCTTAGATAACTGTACATCAAGACAGATCTTGATATGTTCTTTTTCATGATGAATGCAGTGCTATTCCTCCTCAAGTTGTCATTCCCTGCATAGTAATCTATGTAGTTGTCAGATTAAAAATGACCAATAGCAGTCTATTTCAGTTCACTACAGCCTATGATATCAATGTTTATGCATTCCATTTCATTTTTTACAATTTCCAGTTTTCCTAGACTCATACTTTATACCTTCCATGTTCTGCTTATTAAGGGTAGCTTACAACTGTTTCTCTTAATTTTCAATTGTGTCCCACAAGCAAATGAAGGTCCCAAAGGCTTTGCTCTATTTGTGTCATCACCATGTACTCTACTTTGAGGAGGTTGCTCTCCCCCAGTTGTATTTTGAGTACCTTCCAACATGAAGGTCTCATTTTCCTTCCAGCACTATATCTGACAATATTCTTGTGCTCTTTATTGTGTTTCAATATTCAATATCCTGGTAGCATTGTATTTCTATTTATAAGGTTGTCAGTGACTAAATATTCAGAAGTAGTTCTTCTCCTATTCTTTCTAGTCTGTCTTCGTCTGGAAGATCAGCTGAAACCTGTCCACTATGGTTGACCTTGCTGGTTTTTAAAATACTGGTGGCATAGCTTCCAGAATCACAGCAACATGCAAGCCACCATAGTAAGACACATTGACAGATGAGAGGTGGTAATGTACTCTGCTTAGTAATTACTCTCCCTTCTTCCCCTACTCCTGATAATCATCAAAGAATTTTTTTTTTTTTTTTTTTTTTTTTTTTTTTTAGTGTTAAAACCTTTTCTTGGTCTCATACAATATTTGTCCTTTTTGAATGACTAGGTTCACTAAGCATAATTTCCTCTAGGTGTATCCATGTTATGAAGTGCTATGTAGATTTTTCATTAGCCCTATAAATACTGTTTAATATTCCATTGTGTGTGGTTTGCTTATCCATTCTTACATTGATGGACATTTATGTTGTCTCCATCTTTTCATTATTGTGGAAAGTGTTGTGATGAGTTAGGGGCTCAGCACCATAGTGTCAGGGGACACTAAAATTAACTGGCATGACAGAATCTACAAAGACAGTGTTTTAAATCCTACTTTGGTGAATAGCAATTGGGGTTTTAAAAGATTGTGAGTAGCCATCTAAGGTGCAATTATTGTTTTCTCCATGACCAGAGGAATTAAGAGTGATGAAAATTGAAGATACATGAAAACAATTAACTTAATGAACTAATGGACCACAGAAACATTATTCTCCATGACCCTGATACCAGAAGAAGTAGTGATTCACAACTACCAATTGCTCTGAAAATGATCATCCTTGAAGGATCATATTAGAGTATGAAAAAATAACAAAACAAAACAAAAAAAACCACTCCAGGCTTACTGGATCTGAATAGACTCATAGAACTACATAGGAGTTAGTTCATTTCCAGAATTACTAAATCATTCTTCAGGTCTGGAAATGAACTGACTCCTATGGCACAATTTTTCAGCCAAACAATGAACAAATCTGTAGGGGAAACAATAACATTAGGGAGGTGCACACACCTGAGAATAATCAACTATTCGAGATCAAAAGAGGATAATTTCCCCAAGGACAAAGTTCAGAAATGTTAAGAAAGAAAGGAGTGGAAAAGGAAAACACAGAGAGGAATTGGGATAACAATATTACATTGTTGGAATTGCAATCAATGACATGAAACAAAATAAATGTGAACTGTTGAATACAAAGCTGATTTGATCTAGAACCTCCACCCAATTCACAATAAAATGAAACAAAAGAATATAATGATCAGTCTTGGAAGGATAGGAGCCTGGAGCTTCCAGGAAATACCATAGTATATCTGAGAATGAAACTGACCCAGTGGGAGGTAGAGACAGATGGAGAAAAATAATATATGATGATATTATTTAAGCTTTGAAAGCAGCCTAACTCTTGGTTATATGCGGCAACAAGCTCATCTCTTTAGTTAAGCTAGTTCTGCGTTCAATTTTCTGTCTCTTGCAACTGACAGAGTCCAAATGCACACAAAGATCAAAGATAATTTTTAAGATCCCAGGTGACACTTCAGAAACTGGCAAAAATGTTAGGTCACTAATAGGTTGACCAAAACTTGTAGACTAAAGCAGAAAAATACCCTAAACCATTTTGAAGGAGAAAGTACAAAATAAGCACCAAAAAATACTCAACTACCAATTAAAATCCTAGACCCAAAGCTGGTTAGTAATTTGCCTTTTGTGTTTCTATTTCTATCTCCTGAATTCCGAGGATAGAATGGCAACTCTCCCAGGGATGATCTATAGTGCAGGGAAACTCAGAAACCCACGCGAAGTTGATTCAAGCTAAACAGTGTCTCTGAAAAGCTTTCTGTGAATCAGATTTTGTACCCAGAGAGAAAACTCTTTTCAGGAACCATATGCTGAGTTCCTCTGAAAAATGAACAATTAGTCTTAAATTCTTATTACCAAGACCACACTGGACTGTTCCTTATTGGGCTTTCTGAAAATGAGAACTCTGGTTTTAGGCTTGTTTCTAGAATGAGTGTCAGATATTAATAGTCTGTTTATCACAAGTTGACTTAACCTCAAGTGATTAATCAATTTATTTAAACTTTTTTTATTATGAATTAAGGTTTACAGACAAGATAGCAGTTTACATTCAACAAATCACATGTTTTGTTTCATCTCAATAATTACAATCCCTTCCATGAACAAGACTGACTGGGAACTGCCAGAGGTTTAAGCTGGATTCAGATGAGAACGTGAAATGAGGGATATCATTGCTGATGTCAGATGGATCTTGGCTGAAAGCAGAAAATATCAAAAAGATATTTACCTGTGCTTTATTGACTATGCAAAGGTTTCTGATTGTGTTGATTGTGACAAGCTAAGGACAGCAATGAGTATTATTGAACACTTAATTGTACTCCTGAGGAGGAAGAGGAAGTTGTTCAAACAGAACAAGGTTCTGTGTTCCCTTGAACACTGAATGCTGTAAAATTAGGAAAGTTCTGTTCCAGGATTATATTTTCTTATCATAGTTATTAAATCTGTATACTGACCAAATAATTTGAGAAACTGGAGGAAGACTCATTAACAAACTGTGATACACAGATAATACAACCATACTTGTTGAAAATGAAGAGGACTTAAAATACATATTGATGAAGATCAAAGACCACAGCCTTTGGTATGGGTAGCACCTCAATGTAAAGTAAACAAAAATCCTCATCATTTGTCCAATATATCACATCAAAATAAATGGAGAAAAGATTGAAGTTGTCAAATACTTCATTTTGCTCAGATCAACCATCAACACTAAAGGAAGCAGCAGTTAAGAATCAAAGGATTCTTACATTAGGCCAATCTGCTATATAAGACCTTTTTAAGTCTTCAAGAGTTTGAGTTCTAAGGTGTGTCCAACTCAAGCCATGACATTTTCAATAACTTAATATGCATGTGAAAGTTGGACAATGAAAAAAGAAGCCTGTAGAAGATTTGATGCTTTTGATTTTTGGTATTGAAGGAGAATATTTAAAGTACCATGGACTGTCCAAAGAACAAACCAATCTGTGTTGGAAAAAGTGAGCCAGATTTCATTTCTTACTTTTCAGACATATTATAAGGAGGGACCAGTCACTGGAGAAGGACATCATGCTTGGTAAATTAGAGGGTCAATGATAAAGAGTTAATTCACCAATGAAATTGATTAGCACAGTGTCAGCAGCAATGGGCTCAAGTGTAGCAATAATTGTGAGGTTGGCATAGGACCAGGTGATGTTTTGTTCTTCTGTGCATCAGATCGCAATCAGTTGGTAGCGACTTGATGACACCTAACAACAACAACCATGCAATAACAGTTACCCCACTTTATTCCTTCTCAACTTTGTCTATAGGTAAATGTTGCCCTTTTATTTTGAGTGTTTGCCCCATTCCATACTCAGCATACCTCACTAATGTAGTTATCCCCCTATATAACTATATGCTACTTGGCTGAAAATTGGTCCAAGAGGTGATGTTCTACCCAGACCTGATGCATGCTTGAGAGCCACAGTCTGGAGTTTCTTCAATCTCTTTCTGACCAGTAAGCCAAATCTTTTGCTAATTTAGAGTTTTGTTCTACATTTTTACCACTTTTTTTGAGACCATCTAATGTGTCTTTTTAAAGTGTTGAAGATCAAAGATGTCAGCTTGAGGACTAAGGTGTGCCTGACCTAAGCCATGGTGTTTTCAACAACCTCATATGCATGCGAAAGCTGGACAGTGAATAAGGAAGACTGTAGAAGAATTGATGCTTTTGAGTTATGGTGTTGGAGGAGAATATTGAAAGTGCCATGGATTGTCAAAAGAACCAATAGATCCATTTTGGAAGAAGTGCAGCCAGAATGCTCCTTAGAGGCCAAGAAGGCCAAACTTCATCTCTCTTATTTAGGACATATTGTCAGGAGGGACCAGTCACTGGAGAAGGATATCATGTTTGGTAAGGTGGAGGGTCAGAGAAAAAGAGGAAGACCCCCACCAAGATGGATTGGCCAAGTGGCAACATTGATGGACTCAGGAGTGGCAACAGTAGTGAGGTTGGCCCAGGATTGGGCAGTGTTTTTTTCTGTTGTGCATAAGGTCACTATGGATCGGTACTGACTCGATGGCACCTAACAACAACAACAATGTGTCTCTAGGTCAGCAGTTTGAAACTACTAGCTGTTCCGTGGGAGAAAGATAGGCTTTCTGCTCCTGTAAAGATTTACAGCCTCAGAAACCCTGAACAGGGTTGCTATGAGTTGGAACTGACTCCACGGCACATAGCCACCGCCACCACCACAATGTGTTTCTTGAATCACCTATTAACACTCATGGAAACAGCAGTCAAGAAATCAAACGATGTAGTACATTAGGCAGATATGCTGCATAAGACCTTTTTTAAGTGTTGAAGAGCAAAGATGTCAGCTTGAGGACTAAGGTATACCTGGCACAAGCCATGGTATTTTCAATAACCTCATATTCATGTGAAATTTGGACAGTGAATAAGGAAGACCATAGAAGAATTGATGCTTTTGAGTTATGGTGTTGGAGGAGAATATTGAAAAGTGCCATGGGCTGCCAAAAGAACCAACAGATCTGTGTTGGAAGAAGTACAGCCAGAGTTCTCCTTGGAGACCAGCATGCCCAGACTTCATCTCTCATACTTCAGATATATTGTCAGGAGGGAGCAGTCACTGGAGAAGGATATCATATTTGGTAAGGTGGTGGGTCAGAGAAAAAGAAGAAGACCCTCAGAAAGATGGATTGTCAAAGTGGCAGCATCAAAGGGCTCAAGTGAAGTAACGATTGTGAGATTGGTCCAGGACCAGGCAGTATTTCATTCTGTTTTGCATAGGGTTGCTATGAGTAGGTACCGACTCGAAGAAACCTAACAACAACAATAACATGATCCATTTCAGAGCAGTTGGGACTGGTAGCCAGGAACCATCTAGTTCTTCTGGTCTTAGAGTCATGGTAACTGATATTCACATGTTTCATTAGTCCATTGGACTAATTGATTCCAAGCATCTTCCATTATCATCACTCTCATTTATTCTGCACATGGGGAGACCAATAGCTGTATCTTAGATAGCCACTCATGAGCTTTTAAGATCCCAGATGCTACTTACCAAAGTAGGGTATAGAGTATTGTCTTTGTGGACTCTGTTGTGCCAATTGAACATGGTGTCTCCCAAGAGTATGGTATTGAGCTTCCAGGTCCAGCAACTGATTGACTTAAGATGTTTCATAATATCTAAGAAATTTTCATTACTTTGCTCACTATATGCTCTATCACATTCATATATGTGTGTTTTCAGCAAAAGTAAATACCCAAGTGCAAATATCCTCCAATTCTTCCTCCTAGACCCATTCAGTCTGCATATCTGTCCATGTATCTACCTGATAAACACTGTTTGTTTTAGGGTTGTATATATAGCACTATTTACCTCTATCCTCTTTAAGTCTTTATTATTCTTCTGCCAACCTCCCACTTCTTGTATATTGCCCTTGCTGTCACCTGAGCTCATACATGTTTTCTCTATAGCCAGTGAATTACTCTCCATCCTGGGTCTTTCTGATAATACATTTGAAGTATGAGAAATAAACTCTGGCCATCCTGGTTTCTAAGAAGCATACTGGCTGTACTTCTTCCAGTACAGACTGGTTGTTTTTATGGCAGTCAATGGTACTTTCAATATTCTCCTCCAACACCGTAACTCAAATGCATCATTTTTTATTTTTATGGCCTTCCTTATTCATTTTCTAACTTTAATATACATATGACAGTATTAAAAATACCATGACTCACATCAGGCATACCTTAGCCCTCAAACTGACATCTTTGCTCTTGAACAATTTAAAGAGGTCTTGTGCAAAAGATTTGCCTAACACAATACATCATTTTATTTCTTGATGGCTGTTTCAATGAGCCTTGATGATTGATCTGAATAAACTAAGTCTCTGACTACTTCAATCTCTTCAATCATACCATATGATCTTGCAAACTCTCTATTTGGTATATATCCACAATAAATAAGAGCCAGGACACAAGCAGATATATGCACACTGCTGTTCATCTCAACACTATTCACAATAGCAAAAAAAGGTGGAAACAACCCAAACACCCATTAAAGGAAGACTAGATAAATACATTTTGGTACATACATAAAATGGAATACTATGCAACATTGAAGAATAAAAATGAATTTGAAAGACACTCATAACATGGATGAATCTGGAAGACATTAGTCTGAGTGAAATTAATCAATCACAAAAGGTTAAATATTGTATTAGATCATTTTTGTAAAAGCTCAACATAAAGGTTTTCTTACTAAAAGAAACATTCTATGATACCAAGGATGGAAAGGAAGGGAAAGTAATTCACTGGTTAAAGGATAGATACATGCTAACTTGGGTGATGTTGCTATTGTTACTGTTAAGTGATGTTGAGCCAAATCCAACTCATAGCAACCCTATATAGGGTTTCTGAGGAGTGGCTGGTGGGTTTGAACCACCACCTTGTGGTTCAAATCAACCTTGTGGTCCAGTGCTAATTCTATAGCACCACATTAGGATCCCAATGTTGTTTTGTTTTTAAGTGCTGTTGAGTCAGATCTGACTCATAGTGACCCTGTATGGGATTTCCAAGGAGCAGCTGGTGAGCTTGAACCACTGACGTTGCAGTTCAAGCAACTTTGCAGTCCAACGCATTAACCCACAGCACCACACCAGGACTCCAGGACTCTGATGTTGTTGTTGTTAAGTGCCATCGAGTCGATTCTGACCCATAGCAACCCTGTATAGGGTTTCCAAGAAGCAGCTGGTGAGCTTGAACCACTGACGTTGCAGTTCAAGCAACTTTGCAGTCTGATGCATTAGGCCACAGTGCCACACCAGGACTCTGATAGGGAGTGCAATATACATGAGGAGGGAGGTTGGCAGAGGAATGATGAAGACAGATGAAGACACGGGAGATATGAAACGCATTGTTTAATTTTATGACTGCTGCTTCCATAAGTGTTAATTATGGATACAAGCAAAGTGAAGTCTTTGAAAGCTTAAATTGTTCTTCCATTTAATATGATGTGTGCTCCATTATTTGCAATGAATAAGTTATGGATTTGCAAGATTGTGTCATGAGAACTTCAGTATCATCATTTCTATTACTAAAGCCATATTTTCCAACTACAGATCTTTCCTCTTTGTTTCCAACTTTTGCATTCCAATTACCAGTAATTATCAATCCACCTTGATTGCATGTTTCATCAATTTCTGACTTAAGGAATTGATTGTTGTTGTTAAGTGCCATCGAGTCAATTCTGACTCGTAGCAATCCTGTATAGGGCTTCCAAGGAGCAACTGGTGAGTTTGAACCACTGACTTTGTAGTTAAAACCGACCTTTCTGTATAGTGTTTATCCCACAAAACCATGCCAGGACTCCAAGGAATTGGTAACATTTCTCAATTTCATCCTCATTGGCATTGGTGGTTGGTGTGTAAATTTGGAAAAATAGTGGTATTAACTGGTCTTCCTTGAGGTGTATGTATGTCATTCTATCACAGACAGCGTTGCACATCAAAATAGATCCTGACATGCTACTTTCAATGATGAATGCAGTAGTATTTCTCTTCAATTTGTCATTCCCAGCGTTGTCTGATTCAAAATGACTGATATCAGTCCGTCAGTCTATTTCAGGTCATTAATGCCTAAGATATTGGTATTTATGCATTTTATTTGATTTTTAGCTACTTCCAATTGTCTTAGATTCATACTTCATAAATTCCACATTCTATTTATTAATGATGTTTACAGTTGTTTCTTCCCATTTTAAGTTGTGCCCCACCATCAAATGCAGGTCCTGAAAACTTTGCTCCATTCACATCATGAAGATCAATTCTACTTTGAGGTGGGAGTCTTTCTCCAGTTTGATTTTGATTGTCTTTTCCAATCTGAGGGGTTCATCTTCTGACATTATATCTGATAATGTTCTGACACTTTTTATAAGGGTTTTAGTAGTTAGCCATTCAGAAGTGGTCTGCCTCTCTTCCTAGTCTGTCTTAGTCTGGAAGGTGCACTAAAATCTGCCTACTGTGGGTGATCCTGCTGGTATTTAAAATGCTTTTGGCATAGCTCCCAGCATTACAACAACACATAAGCCACTACAGTACAACAAACTGACAGGCAAGTGGTAGGACACATATTTTGGGTGAAAATAATTTAATCAATGACCGATGTGATTAGTATTCCCATTTTACAGTAGAGAATAATGAGCCCAATTTAATAGCTACTCTTTTTTCAGAGTAAGGGATTTGACTTTAAGGCCCTTAAATACTACTCTACTGTCTTATCGACAGAGAAGAAATTGGAGTTGTCAAAGACTTCATTCTTCTTGGATCAACTATCGACACTCACGGAAGCAGCAATCAAGAAATCAAATGAAGTATTGCATTAGGCAAATCTGCTGCACAAGACATTTTTAAAGTGTTGAAGAGCAAAGATGTCAGCTTGAGGACTAAGGTGCCCCTGACCCAAGCCATGGTATTTTCAATAACCTCATATGCATGTGAAATTTGGACAGTAAATAAGGAAGACCGTAGAAGAATTGATGCTTTTGAGTTATGGTGTTGGAGGATAATACTGAAAGTGCCATGGGCTGCCAAAAAAACAAACATATCTGTGTTGGAAGAAGTGCAGCCAGAATGCTCCTTGGAGGCCAGGATGGCCAAACTTTGTCTCTCATACTTTGGACATATTTTCAGGAGGGAGCA
Organism: Chrysochloris asiatica; assembly: GCF_000296735.1. Classification (NCBI taxonomy): domain Eukaryota; kingdom Metazoa; phylum Chordata; class Mammalia; order Afrosoricida; family Chrysochloridae; genus Chrysochloris; species Chrysochloris asiatica. The sequence goes on from NW_006408750.1 coordinate 2,991,278, forward strand.
GTCGCTGGAGAAGGATATCATGTTTGGTAAGGTGGCAGGTCAGAGAGAAAGAGGAAGACCCCCAACAAGATGGATTGGCCAAGTGGCAGCATCGATAGACTCAGAGTGGCAACAGTAGTGAGGTTGGCCCAGGATTGGTCAGTGTTTCATTCTGCTGTGCATAAGGTCGCTATGAGTCGGTACCGACTCGATGGCACCCAACAACAATAACAACCATCTATCTTGTCATGTACCTTTATGAAGTGACTGACAATGTTTATTGTCAGTATACTAACAAACACAAGAATAACAAAGTATCAATTCGCTACCCTCAGAAGAAGTATGCTCTAAGGGAATGCTTCAACTCATGACTAATATTACCAGACAGAGGAAGCCAAGAGTTCATCTAAATCTAATAAAAATATTACAAAATGTTCCATTACTTAATCCAAATTGTTAAGTGCCAGTGAAAGTTAAAGAGCATTTTCATAACACAGAGCTGCGGTTATATTATGAGTGAGATTAGAAGATATAGCTATTTAGTTCATTTCAGGCTTTATTTTTATTTTTTAATACATTGAAAAGTAAATGAATATAATCACATTATCTATTTAGTTTGCATTTACTAGCCCCTGTTAGGAGCTTGTATAGCCAAATGCACACAAGAGGTACTAAATAAAAGCTGAGTGCTTGACCACTGTGACACTAGAATTACATATATGAGGATAAATAACAAAAGTACTGCTATTAGGTTCCAATTTATACATGCATGAGTTTATTCCTAGCAAAATAATCTTTAAACATGTCTCTGTGATCATTGGAGGATCACAGAAAAGTTTTTAGTCTTATTAGAATGTCTTCATTGTTGTTGTTGTTGTTAAGTGCCTTTGAGTCGGTTCCGACCCATAGCGACCCTGTACAGGATTTCCGAGGGTGTAAATCCTTACGGGAGTAGAAAGCCTCATCTTTCTCCCGCGGAGCAGCTGGTAGTTTCGAACTGCTGACCTTATGGTTCGCAGCCCGATTCGTAACCACTACGCTACCAGAGCTTCATAGTAAACACTAAAAAAAAAAGTTTTGCCTAAATATTAGTTAGCTCAAAGAGCTGATCTTTCCATCAGTCTTTTAAACAGGATAGTAAATAATGAAGACAATATATGAAATAAATCATAACTGGCAACATGTCTTGGATTTATCAGTACACTACAGATATCAAAATCCAATCAAAACAGTGACTTCTTAGGGGATTTGTTGGGTCATTTAAATTCAAGGCAGAAAGGTTAGATTAGAAGGTTGTGGTGACTATTTTTAAGGTCTCCAAAGGGATAATCTTGATAGATTTTCTCAAAGGACACAGGATGATCACAAAGTTTTATTATGAAGAAGTTTTAAGAAAATTGAAAACTGCATCAATGATAAAATATTACACCAAGGAATTTTCTCCCCTAATACAGCAATGTGTCTGCTTCTTCCAGGGAAGAATTTCTATGAGAACTTCATTAAAAAGTCTTATTCCTTTCACCTATGACCATGGTCTTGGAGTCTTGAAGGATCAGAGTGTTGTTTTTTTTTTTTTTTTTGGCCCCCAAACTAAAAGAATGTTGAATAGTAACACAATTTGTATCCGTTATGGAGCCCTGGTTTGGTGCTGCCGGTTGATGTGCTGGACTGCAAGGTCAGTTTGAACTGCAATGTAGGTGGTTCAAGTTCACCAGCTACTCTTGGAAAACCCTATACAGGGTCACTTTGAGTCAGAACAACTCAATGGCATTTAACAATAACAACAACAATGAATGCCAAGGAGTCCTGGTGTGACTCTGTAGAATAAGCACTGGACTGCTAACTACAAGATCAGCAGTTCAAATCTATGAGCTGTTCCTCAGAAACTATACAGTGTTACTATGAGTCAGAACCAACACAATGGCATTTAACTACAACAACAACAATATGAATGCCAAACTGCTGTTTTGACTTGGTATAAATAAAAACATGCAGAATTCTTCAGAGAAGGGCTACAAAAATGGATACACTGCTTTCAGAAGTGTGTAGACTCAGATGGAGGACATGTTGAGAAACAATAGCTTTACATTTTGATATTTTTGTCTAAAATAAAGAGTTCTATGAATTTACAGCAATACTTTTGACTACCTTTTATATATCATTGTTACTTTGGAGTGCCCTTAAGTTGGTTCTGAATCATAGTGACCCTATCTATAGTAGAATGAAAAACTTCCCAGTTCAGCGCCCTTACCAAATTGTTGCAGACTATGTCAATTCATATCATTGAGGGTCTGCCTCTTTTTCATGGACCTTCTACCTCTCCTAATACCATTTCCAAAGAATGTGTGTGTCAGGACTGGTTCAAAATAGCTCAATAATTGCTGTTATAAACAAGGGTTATTTATTCTTTGCAGAGCAACAAAATCTGTTGCGTTTGTCCTGAGTAAGAAACCAACAGCTATATGCTACTCATAGACTGCAACTAATTGAATGTGTATTTCTCTCCAGAGTAATGCCAATAATACAATCACCTAGTTAAGGTTTCAGAAATGTTCGGGAGGAACATCTATGGCAGGATATCCGGAGAACAGCATTGTTTGCAGAAATATATATATATATATTGATAGATAGATAGATTATGTATAGAAATACATAGAGTGTGTGTGTGTGTATGTATATATATATATATATATATATATTTGAATTGGGAGTGCAGTGGCTCTAGAAAATAAGCACTGGACTGCAAAACGCAAGGTTGGTGGTTCGATTCCACCCCAAAGATTTATAGCCTTATAAATTATATGCAGGGATGCTCTGATTTGAAACTCAACAACATTTAACAACAGTAATATGTGAGAGTGAGTCTAAAATTATCCACACTCTGGCTGTAGGATTTATTTTAATCAGATTGTAGGAAAGACAAGTACATCATTTTTCAACATAATCTCCTTGTTTTTCAATACACTTTGCCATCTGTCAACAAGCTTTCATATTTTCTTATTAAAAAATGCTTTTAGACAGAGCTGCAAGCCATAGATGCATTGCTGTCTTCATATCTTCATCATAGGTTAATTTTTTATCTAGAAGGGATGATTTCAGGGAATCAAACAGCTGAAAGTCCAATGGAGCAAGATCAGGACTATAGAGAGGATGCCTTAAAACCTCAAAGGGAAGTTTTTGCAGAGTGCCAGCAATGTAAGCAGAGGTATGGGGACATGCATTGTCATGCAAGATCACAACACCCTTGGATAACAATCCTCTGCATTTAATCTGAAGCTTATGCTTCAGTGCTTTAGTGAGTTTCTCACTTTAATGAGCACTGTTGATTGTTGAACATTTTTACTCATAGTGCTTCAATGTTGACCCTTGAGAGTCCCAGAAAACTGTAAGCATCAATTTTCCAGCAGATGGTTGACCTTTGAACTTTTTCTTGGTTGGCAATTAAGGATGTTTCCATTCCATACTCTGCCATTTACTCTCAGTCTCGTAATGATGAATCCATGTGTCATCAGCAGCAACGTTAATTTTTAAAAAAACTTTTACTTTCCTTAAAGTATTGGTCCAAATTTTGTTTGCATATGTCCAAATGCTGTTTCTGCTCTTCTCTGAGTTGTTTTGGTACCCATCTCACACAAGCTTTTCAAAACCCAGATATGCCATGGGTTATTTTATAAGCAGAGCCATGGCTAATTTGCAAATGATGCGTCACATAATCCACTGTCACTCATCTATTAGATAGAATTATTTCATGTGCATACTCAATGTTATCATCAGCCATAGATGTGGATGGACGTTTTAATATAACCAGAGTGCAAACAGTTTGACTCAACGGCTTGTGTGTGTGTTGCTGTTGTTAAGTGCTGTTAAGTCGATTTCAACTCATGGCAATGCTGTATAGTGTTTCCAAGGAACCACTGGTGAGTTTGAACTGCTGGTGTTGCAATTCAAATTGTCCTTGTGGTCCAGTGCTTATCCTTTATCACAACACCAGAACTCTTATATATATACATGCATATATATAAACATAGTTCTGTCAACAATGTTGAAACCAACACACCAAAAACTTGGTGGTTCAAACTCACCAGCTGCTGCTTAGGAATCCTATATAGAGTTGCTATAAGTTGAAACTAACTCATTAACATTTAACAACAGCAATAACATATATATGTATACATGCATGCATATAATATTGGTTTCATTATTATATATTACTTTAAAAAGATATAAATTGCTAAACCTCTCTAACTAGCAGCTAGTACTACCACTGTCACCTTCCTTTTGAGGTTATCAATGCTAGCAAAGAGATTCTTTTGCAAATTTCAATCACCCAATGACATTATTAAATACACAAAAGGCCAAAAAACATTAAAAACAAATTGGGGCAAAGCTATAAAATAAGACAACAGAAGACAGGAGTTTGTTTTACAGAGCAAATCTCATTCTTTGCTGGTGTGGATACAGAATTACTGGGAATCAGAGCTTGTGCTAGGAGTGAAGGCTCACTTCCTCTCTGACATCTGATAAATTGGCCCCTTAATAAGGGTTAGTACCACCACTAGTCTGTCAGTTTGTCATGCTGTAGTGGCTTGTGAGTTGCTGTGCTTCTGGAAGCTATGCTATGGGTATTTTAAATACCAGCAAGGTAACCCATGGTGGACAGGTTTCAGATGAGCTTCCAGATGATGACAGACTAGGAAGAAAGAGAGATGAATTACTTCCCAATATTTAGTCACTGAAAACCTTACGAATAGCAGAGAAACACTGTCAGATATAGTGCCTGAAAATGAGCCTCTCAGGTTGGAAGGCACTAAAAATGCTACTGGGGAGGAGTTGGCTCCTAAAAATAGACTTGACCCTGATGACGTGAGTGGAGTAAAGCCCATGGGAGTAAAGCCCATGGGACCTTCATTTGCTGATAAGGCACAACTCAAAATGAACAGAAACAGCTGTAAACATCCATTAATATTCGGAACATGGATTGCAAGAAGTATGAATCTAGGAAAATTGGAAAATTGTCAAAAATGAAATGGAATGCATAAACATTGATATCTTAGGCATTAGTGAGCTGAAATGCACTGGCATTGACCATTTTGAATCTGACAACCAGATGGTTTACTATGCCAGGAATGACAAATTGAAGAGGAATGATATTGCATTAATTGTCAAAAAGAACATATCCAGATCAATCATGAGGTACAATGCTGTCTGTGATAGGATAATGTCGAGGAGCCTATGGGGAAGACCATTTAATACCACTACTATTCAAATTTACAAACCAACCACTAAAGCTAGTGAGGATGAAAGAGAAGCATTCTACCAACTTCTTCAATCTGAAATTAGTGAAACATTTAAGATACACTGATCATTACTGGTAATTGGAATGCAGAGGTTGGAAAAAAAGAGGAAGGATCAATAGTTGGAAACTATGGCATTGGTAATAGAAATGATGCTGGAGATTGCATGATATAATTCTGAAAAACCAAAGATTTGTTCATTTCAAATACCTTCTTTAAACAGCATAAGACACGATTATACACATACACCTCATCAGATGGAATACACAGAAATCCAATTGACTACATCTGTGGAAAGAGACTATAGAAAAGCTTCATAACATCAGTGGAAACAATGTCAGGGGCAGATAGTGGAACAGACCATCAATTGCTCATATGCAAATTCAAACCAAAGCTGAAGAAAATGAAAACAAGTCAACAAGAGCCGAAAAATTACCTTGAGTTTATCCCACCTGAACTTAGAGAGCATCTGAAGAACAGAATTGATACATCAAATACTAAACACCAAAGACCAGAAGAGTTGTGGGATGACAACAAGAACATCATAGAGGAAAAAAAACGAAAGTCATTAAGAAGACAAGAAAGAAGGAAAAGATCAAAATGAATGTTAGAAGGGACACTGAAAATTGTTCTCCAGCATAGAGATGCTAAAGCAAATGGAAGAAATGAGAAAGTACAAGAGCTGAGCAGAAAATTTCAAAGGTCAGCTTGAGAAGAGAAAGTCAAATATTACAATGAAATCTGGAATCAGAAAACCAAAAATTAAGACATTAATTTTTCAGCATTTCTCAAGCTGGGGGAACTGAAGAAAAAATTCAAGTCTCAACTTTCATTATTGAAGGATTATCTGGGAAAATTATTGAATGATGCAGAAAGCATCAAAATAAAATGGAAAGAATACAGAGAGTCACTGCACCAAAAGGAAATGGCTGATGTTCAACTTTTTCAAGTGGTAGCATATGATCAAGAGCCAATGATACTGAAGGAAGAAGTCCAAGGTGCATTGAAGGCATTGGCAAATAAAAAGGCACCAGTAACTGATGGAATAAAAATTGAAATCTTTCAAGAAAGTGAGGTATCACTGGAGGTACTCATTCATCTGTGCCAAGAAATTTGGAAGACAATGATGTGGCTAACTGTTTGGAAGAGATCCGTTTTTGTGCCCATTCCAAAGACAGGTGACCCAATAGAATGTGGAAATCATCGGACAATTATCTCATGCAAGTAAAGTTTTACTAAAGGTAATACAGAAATGGCTGCAAGCATACATTGACAGAGAACTTCCAGAGGTTCAAGCAGATTCAGAAGAGGATGTGGGATGAGGGATGAAATTATTGATGTCCGATGGATCTTGGTTGAAAGTAGAGAATACTAGAAAGATGCCTACCTGTGCTTTATTGACTATGCAAAGGCTTTCTACTGTGTGGATTATGACAAGCTATGGACAAGTATGCAAAGTATGAGTATTCAGGAACACTTAAATGTGCTCATGAGGAATCTGTACCTGGACCAAGAGGCAGTTGTTCTAAACAGAACATGGGAACACTGAATAGTTTAAAATTAAGAAAGGTGTGCAACAGGGTTGTATTCTTTCACAATACTTATTCAACCTGTATGCTGAGCAAATAGTCTGAGAAGCTGGGTTATATGAAGAAAAACATGGCATCAGGATTAGAAGAAGACTCATTAACAACCTGCGATATGCAAATGATACAACTTTGCTTGCTGAAAGTGAAGAGGACTTGAAATAGTTACTCATGAAGATCAAAGATCACAGCCTTTGGTATGGATTGCATATCAATATAAAGAAAACAAAAATTCTCACCACTGGACCAATAAACAACATTCTTTTTTTTTTTTAATTTAAGGTTTTTATTGTGGATTGAGTGAAAGTTTACAGGGCATAACGTCAGTTTACATTTAACAAATCATACACCTTGTCTCATTACAATGATTATAATTCCCTCCATGTACCATCAGTTAACAGTATTTCTCTCTATCCACTTTAGTTTTTTAAACAAACAAACAAACAAACAGAAAAACTACTCAAAGTCATATATAATAATTTACATCTCCAAAGGGCACATTCTGCAAGTCTGCCTCCTAGCCACCAGCTCTTAGTTCCTCTCTTCTTAGTACATGAATGTAGAGTCCTCAGTAGCTCCCCGTCTCCATGCCTCCATCTCTGCCTCCACTCTGGAGCTGCTGCTTCTCTGGATAAGGTCCTGCATTCTGCTTGTGTGTTGTCTCTTGATGGTTCTAGGGTCTTCTGTTTCTGGACTGTAAGATAACCACTCCCTTGTTTTTGTTACAAAACTTCTACCTTTACAATTGTGACATTCACAGTTAGTCATGATAACAATTATTCACTATTGAATCTTACGAATCTTATCCCCATCTCTTTTCACCAGACCTCTCTAGACAAGATGACAGCTATTCAGTGGGGACTCTTTTTTCCCCCATACTCTTAAACTAAACTCCTTTTTGAAACCGTGTAAGCCAGTCACTTTGTGCCTTTATTGACCCCTCATTTTAGGTAGCCAATGTCTAAGTTGCCCGTCCCTATCTACCCTGTGTACAGAGTGGATAACATTGACATTTGATGTGAAGGCTCTTTCCCTCTCTGTTGGTATTTAGAGTAACTACCACTCTGAGTATAGGTCAGGTTCATCATGAATATGCATCATCTGTCACTGTAGCTGTTCCAGTCTGCTTGTCTTTTCTAGTGGGAATGTCCCACCTCATAAGGTTCTGGATGGGACTCAGGATTCCACCTAAGTTCCTATACTCTATAAAGGCTTTGCACAAGGCCTATTTCACTGGGCAAGTTGTAGAACCCCTTTTAGGTATTCCAATCAATTGTAGGCTGAAGGCGGGCTTACAAGTTTTCTCTAAATCATGTTTTCCAACATTCCTTTCCATCCCACTCAAGTATCTATTTTACAATAGTAGGCAAGGGAAACTAATATTCATAAGGCAGTCAAGGATTTTAATATTATTTACCCTCTTCAAGCTATATCTAGACCTTGTATCCCAGAGCCTTGTTGTTCCAAGTTTGAGTATGCATCACTGTTTACCTCTGTCCCACTAGGCCATGCAAGCCTATCTCAGTGTTCCCCTATCTATCTTGTTCTTCTGCCTCCTCCTCCTTTCTTGTATTACCCTCCCCAACACCCAAACTAAACCCCCACCTCAACCCCATTGTGGTTACCTTGTATTCCATTAGTTCTACCCTCCATTTAAGACAGTCTATTTTGTCCAGTAATCTACCTGACTTTCCTACCACCTGTATCTCTGTTCCTCTGCGTTTACCTTCTTTCACATTGTAATTGTTTTGAACATAGACTGACCTCCCAGATCCTCTGCTGTTATAATTTTATTCTGTTCTTGACTCTTCCATTTGTCGATTGAGTTCAGGGTGATGCTACCACGTACATCATTCTGTAGTTGTTGTCTGTTCTTGTTGGTTCTCAGTCCACAGAACTTCCTTTAGGATGTTTTTCATAGCAGGGTTGGCTTTGGCAAAATCCCTTAACTTCTGCGTATCCTGGAATGTTTTGATTACACCATCATATTTGATTGACAGCTTTGCAGGGTAGAGGATTCTTGGGTGGCAGTTTTTTTCTTTCAGTGTCTCCCCATTGCCTCCCCATTGCCTTCTTGTCTGCATGGTTTCTGTTGAGAAATCCAAAGTTAATCTGATTTGCTTGCCTTTGTATGCTACATTTATCTTTTTCCTAGCTGCTTTAAAGATCCTATCCTTATCTTTAATTTTGGAGAGCTTGATTATTATATGTCTATTAGGGTCTATCCATCCTGGGGTTCATTGAGCTTCTTGAATGCTTATCTTTTCACTTTTTAGGATGTTGGGAAATTTTCTTCCAGAAGCTCTTCAACTATCTCCTCTGTGGACTTGCGTGATTGTTTCTGTTCCAGAATACCAATAATTCTTAAGTTATTCCTCTTCAAGTTGTCCACCATGAATCTTAGGCCTTCTTCAGATTTTTTTATCCTCTTTTGTGTTTGCTCTTCTATCTAGGTAGTGTTGAGAGATTTATCTTCTATCTCACTAGTTTTGGCTTCTATCTCCTTCAATTCTACTCCTTTGCCCTCTCAGTGTATTGTCCTTTTCTGATACTCTGTTATTAATCATTTGGATCTCTTTCTGTAGGTTTTGAATTGTTTGCTGTATTTATCTTATTTGATTGTTCCTGTAGTGCTTTCCTGACTTCTTCCTTATTTTTCTCAACTCCTTTTATATAGTGTTTTGATGCATTTTATAATCATTTTTCTGAATTCATTCTCAGGCATTTCCAAAGCCTGCCTATCTTCCAGTATGGAGTGTGGTCTACTTCCAGCTCATTTGCCTCAGTCACTTTATCTCATTTCTGGACATGTGCAGATATGGTCATCTGCTTCTGCATTTGTTTGTTTTCTTTTTTTGGCATATTCAGAGGTTATCTGTGGCCTTAATACTTAGATGGGTGTGTATTTTGGATTTTTTTTTGTTTTCTGATTGCCTCTAGGTAGGTGTGATCAGGAAATGGGCTTCCCTTTACACTCTTCTTCTTGAGAAATTTCAAGATGCCACTGTTGGTTGTTGTGACATAACTTAGGATTTAATCTTCGGCTTATTTCCTTTTTTGTCTGCCTGTCCCACTCCACAATCTCCGTTCAGGCCTTTTTTCTAGTTATAAACAGTTCATGGCCAGCTGTGGCCATTTGGTTTTAAGTGGAAACTGTCTCTTTAAATTTCTAGGAGATCTGTGTGCATGCTTAGTGGAACCCTTTAGGGGTGGGGCTGGGGTGTCCACCAGCTCAGGTACCCCTATAGTCACCAGAATGAAGGTGTGCTAACAGCAAGGGACCAATGATCAGATACCAAAAGAAAAGAATGTCCCTACCTTTATCTCTGTGGTTCTGTCAGGTGTCTGTGGCTGCTCTGATCCTTCTCCTGCTTGGTCTCACCCAAGATGTTGGGTCCTGGAGTAGCTGAGCATCTTGAATTAGAAAGCAATGGATTTCTTGCTTCTGCTACAAATTCCCCTAGCTATAAGACTTCCAACCATCTAAGTATTCCTTTATATGTGGTTCAGAGTTTTGGGACCATCCCCTGAGCCTGCTTGGTCCTGTATTCTATGTTATTTCTGACAGAAGTCCTTACTTCACTTCCACCTGATCTATGTTATTTGTTCTCCACAACATTCTTATCAATGGAGAAAAATTGAAGTTGTCAAGGACTTCATTCTTCTTGGGTCAACCATCAGCACTCATGGAAGCAGCAGTCATAAAATCAAATGGTGTATTGTATTAGCTAAATCTGTTGCACAAGACCTTTGTAAAGTGTTGAAGAGCAAAGATGTGAACTTGTGGACTAAGGTGCATCTGACCCAAGCCATGGTATTTTCAATAACCTCATATGCATGTGAAACCTGGACAGTGAATAAGGAAGACCATAGAAGATGCTTTTGAGTTATGGTATTGGAGGAGAATATTGAAAGTGCCATGGACTTCCAAAAGAACAAACAGATCTGTGTTGGAAGAAGTACAGCTGAGTGTTCCTGGGAGGCCAAATGGCCAAACTTTATCTTTCATACTTTAGACATATTTTTAGTAGGGACCAGTCACTGGAAAAGGATATCATATTTGGGAAATTGGGGGGGTCGGAGTCCTGGTGTGGCACTGTGGGTTAATGCATCAGACTGCAAAGCCCTTTGAACTGCAAGGTCGGTGGCTCAAGCTCAGCTGCTGCTCCTCAGAAACCCTATACAGGGTCGCTATGTGTCATAATCGACTCAATGGCATTTAACAACAAGAATGTAGAGCGTCAGAGAAAAAGAGGAAGACCCTCAGCGAGATGGATTGGCAAAGTGGCAGCATCAATGGACTCAAGCATGATGACAATTGGGTGGTTGGCCCAGGACCAAGTAGTGCTTCATTCTGTTGTGCATAGGGTCACTATAAGCCCGTACCGATTCGATGGCACCTAACAACACCACCAACAAGGGTTAGTGCACTGCCTCCCACTTTCTAGTTCCTCTGCTTGTTGAAGAGCAGCTCTCTTTTCATAAATTTACTGAACTTTGATAGTCTGGAAGAAGTTTATGCTGTGATTCTGAAACTGTGGGAAATTGTTTAAGAAAGTAGGCAGTGCCTCTTGGAAAATATATCAGCGTATGTTTGCTTTGCCTATGTAAGAGGTCAGTTATGTGAAGGTGTGATGACTTGCTTATACATTCACAGTGCTGTTCAGCTGTTTTTCTATGCTTCTGTGATGCACTACGGTCACACACACTCACATGCAAATAAAGATTGTTATTTGAAGGGGTAGCTTCCTGCTTAATGTTTTCACTCTATATTCTGAGCTCTTAAGAGTCTTTATCCTGTGCATTTTATATTTTCAAGATATGTGCTTAAATTAAATCACAAAAGATCATTAACAGCCTCTCTTAGGTACATATTGCTGACAAGTGATTATGAAATATGAATGATAGACAACTGAAACTGGACAAACAATTTCAGAGATAGGCTCGGCTTCATAAAAATAATAAGAGATTGGGATGGAGAGTTTGAATAATGTCCATACATCATGCACTGTGGTATAAACTGTAAGTTCCATGAAGCTAAGGACAAGAGCTACCTACATTGAAAGTTGGCAAACTGCCTGTTTGTGTGTGGCCTACAAATTAAACGGAGTCCTGATGTGGTGCTGTGGGTTATGGCAAAGTCAGTGTGCATTACAAGGTAGTCGGTTCAAGCTCACCAGCCCCTCCTTGATAACCTTGTTGCTATGGGTCGGAACTGACACGAAGGCACTTAACAGCAACAACAAATTAAATATGGGTTTTGCATCTTAAAATCATTCAATTTTAAATGGTTATGTAAGTCCTATATCTTATGCTTGGCTTTATCTCTTGGCTATACAGCTTCAAACATTTACTATTTAGATGTTCATGAAAAAATTTTGCTGAACCCCTGGTTTAGATCATCAGTTTAACTTCAAAGTCTAGCTCAGTGCTTGACATATAAGCATTGTTGTTACTGAGTGCCTTTGAGTCAGTTCAGTCTTATACTGACCCTGTACAGGATTTTGAAAGAGTGGCTTTCATTGACTTTGAACCACCAATCTTACAGATTAATCTGCTCTTGTGGCCCTGGGGAATTTAATATTTGTTAAATGAAATTATGTAGAAGTATAGTTCTTACCATGACTGGCAGGTATATTCCTTTCTAACTTATTTATAAATGGCTATGACAAGCTTGGCCAGGTGACTGAAATAGAACCTATTTAGGGGTCTCTTAGTAATGAAGGTACAATAAGTTTGATTTCTTCATTGGTCAATTATTTTTTCTTTGTTTTTTACCCACTAATCTTAGCTAGCATTCTTAAGTTACAAATGGTCCCAGCTTGAATTTTGTTGATGTTGCTATTTGTGGTATCTTCCAACTCTGAGTAAGGACAATAGGTAGCATCACCTGGTACTTGTTCGAAATTTAAAATTTTGGGTCCCACTCCAGAACTTTTAGAACAGAATCTACATTTTAACAAGATTACCGGATGATTTGTAAGCACATCTAATATGGAGACTCACTAGTATAGTGGACATTGATATCATGTAGACAGTACACTCCTTAACAGAATATGGATTTTGGGCAGTTGATCTATCTTTCTGTCACACAGTTCATATAAACTGGGGAAACTGATCCACACCCCAGCTGCAGAGGTAGCCTGTGGGCCTAAGGACTCTCTAATCCTTCTAAGTATTGATTTCTTCATGAAAGATCATGTGACACAGTTGGGCCAATTGTATATGTGGAGATGATTTTTTTTTTTAATTTTTATAACAAGAGTGTTTATTAAATAACTGATGTTGCATCAATACTGTATAGTACTATACAGATGATAATATTATTGGACTTTTAATTTTGTGCCAAGCCTTATCTAAGCGTTTTACAAATATCTTAATTTAATCCTTACAAAATCCCTATGACATCCAGATACAATTATCATCATTTCTTAGGTGATATAGAAGTCTGTGACTGGCATGGACCGAGGTATGCAACGTTCTAGACATTGATAAAAAGCAAGTTGAAGAGCAATGTATGTAAAGTGTAATATACATCTGTTATGCATAGTAAAAGCAGCCTTGATAGATTATCTGTCAAAGAATTGGCAGTAGCTATCTCTGGCAACAGGATTTATGGGGAATTTTGTTCTCTACAGGGTACTTTTCTGTTAGGTTTGAATGTTTTATTTTGTTTACTGGTTTTTATAATGAGCATGTATTACTTTCATAATTAACAAAAGAATGTCATAAATTATGGGTTCTTTTTGAAACAATGTTTTATAAAATGGTTTCTGAGAAGCTAAATGTTAATGTAACAGAAATATTAAGTTAATTTTCATCTTCCTGGCAGTAAAGTTGTCTGATTCCTGAGTTAAAAATAGTGCGCTCAGAATAAATGATACCCCATATTTCTTTTTTTTTTTCCCTTCCCTTGCCATCGTTTTTCTAATGTTCGCTAGATCTCAGCAGTTCACTTATGCTTGACCTTCATTTATTTATTTTAATTTTAACAGGCTTATTTATAATTGTTATAAAGTTGAACTGCTGAAACTTGTTCACAGAAATATTTTTTTGGTGTGTGTTTCTCTGCTGTTTATATGGTTTTCTGTTTTTATTTTTCAATGTTTTATTGTGAATTATGTGATAGTTTACATGGGAGAACATTAGTTTTACATTCATCCTATTGTATATCATTTCATTGCCATGGTTACAACCCCCTCCATGCATCATCAACCAATTAAAGGGTATATCTTGCAAGCTTGCCTCCCGATCATCAGCACAAAGACCCTCTCACTTTCTGGGTTTAAAGTCCCTAGCTGCTCCATCTCTCCACGTCATTGTCTCTGCCTCCATCTCTGTCATCACTGCCTGTCTGGGTAGGGTGTCCCTCTCTGTTCTTCTCCCTTGATGGTCCCAGGGACCTCTGCTCCTAGCCTGCAAAGTCAATCACTCACCGCCTTGCTACAAAACGTCTACCTTTACATTTCCAACCTTCACAATCAGTCCTGATAACAATTTTTCACTATTGTATCACAAGAGACCTATCCGCATTTCCTTTTATCAGCCCAGCCTAGACAGACTGTATACTACTCAGTGGAGATTCTACCTTCCTCCACACCCTCTGAATCTAGGTTCCCTCTTGAAAGCTTGTAAGCCAGTCACTTCTTGCCTTTGTAGTCCCCACACTTTGGGTAGCCAATGTCGAAGTTGCCCATCTCTGTCTACTCTGTGTATGGAGGGGGTGGGAATGATCCTTGCTGTAAAGATTTGTTCCCTCTTTTGAGCTACTGCATCCATAAGTGTAGGTCAAGTTC
>NW_006408750.1:3006936-3016427 GCF_000296735.1 Chrysochloris asiatica
CTTGTATATTGCCCCCATCTCTAGCACCCAAACTATCCTGTGTCTATTCCCTACCCTGTGCTCCACCTTCCACTCCCTCCCCTCACCCTACCCCTCACCCCTCACATCCCAGTAACCAGCAAAGAAGCACCCCTCCTTTAATATGGGTTCTTTTTCTTAGTCTTTTACAGTAGTGGTCTTATGCATTATTTCTCCTTTGTGACTGACTCATTTCACTCAACATAATGTTCTCAAGCTTCATCCATGTTATGTGGTGGCTTGCAGCCTCCTTGCTATTCTTCAAGGTAGCATAATATTCCAATGTGTGTATATACTACAATTTATTTATCCATTCTTCAGTATATGGGCATTTTGTCTGTCTCCATCTTTTTGCTATTGTAAATAGTGCTGCTATAAACATTGGTGTGCAAATATCTACTTGTGTTATGGCTCATATTTCTTGTGGGTAAATACCAAGTAGAGCAATTGCTGGATCATAAAGTGTTTCAAATTCCAACCTTCTGAAGAAGCACCATATTGCTTTCCAGAGAGACTGGACCATTTTGCAGTCCCACCAGCAATGCAGGAGTATGCCAGTCTCTCCACATCCCTGCCAGCATTTATTGTCCTCTACTTTTTTGATGTTTGCTGTTATTGCTGGTGTGAGATAATATCTCATTGTTGTTTTGATTTGCATCTTTCTAATGGCTAGTGATCATGAACATTTCTTCATATGTATGTTGGCTGCCTGGATCTCCTCCTTGGTGAAGTGTCTGTACATGTCCTGTGCTCACTTTTTAATTGGGCTATTTGTCTTTTTCTTATAGAGGTGTTGTAGTTTCCTACATATTTTAGAAATAAATCCCTTGCCTGATGTGTCATCAAAAGATTTTTTCCCATTCTGTGAGTTCCCTTTTTACTCTTCTGGTAAAGTCTTTTGATGCACATAATTTTAAAGAAATTTTAGCATGCCCCACTCATCTATTTTCTCTACTTTTGTTAGTGTAGTTTTCAAAATGTTTGGTAGTCTGTGTATTCCCTGAATTAATGCCCTCACATTTGTCCCTATTTTTTTTTTATTGATGGCCTTCATAATTCTGAGATTCACATTTAGGTCTTTAATCCATGTTGAGCTGGTTTTTGTATAACAAGTGAGGTGAAGGTCTTGTTTCAATGTTTTGCATATCTCTTTCCAGTTCTGCCAGCACCAACTGTTGAAGAGACTATCACCTCCAAATGTGATATACTTAGGTCTTTTGTTAAAAAATCATTGGCTGTATGTAGATGAGCTAATTTCTGGATTCTGAATTCTGTTCCATTTATCTTTGTATCTTTCATTGTACCAGTACAAAGCTGTTTTTACCACTGTAGCCATGTAGTAAATTTTGAAGTCGGAGATGAGAGATTTCCAACCATATTCTTCTTCTAAAGCAGTGCTTTGCTTTTCCTGGATCTCTTTCCTTTCCATATAAAGTTTGTAATTGTTCTTCCATCTGTTTAAAGAATGTTGTTGAAATCTGGATTGGGATTGCATTATATGTGTAAATTGCTTTGAGCAATATTGACATTTTCACAATGTTAAGTCTTCCTATCCAGGAGCATGGTACATTCTTGCATTTTTGTAGTTCTCTTTTGGTTTCTTGCAGTAGTGTTTTGTAGTTTTCTTGGTATGAGTCCTTTGTTTCTCTGGTTACATCTATTCCTAGATATTTCATCCTTTGTGTGGCTATTGTTTTCCTAATGTTCTTTTCAACAATGTTGTTTTTGGTATAGAGGAATCCAACTAAGTTTTGTATGTTGATCTTATATCTTGCCACTTTGCTGAATCTTCCAATGAGATCTAGTAGCTTTTTTACTGAGTCTTTTGGGTTTTCTACATATAGGATCATATCATCTGCAAATAGGGAGAGTTTTATTTCCTCTTTTCCAATTTTGATGCCTTTAATTTCTCTGTCTTGCCATATAGCTCTTGCTAATACTTTCAGCACAATATTGAATAGGTGGTGACAAAGGGCATCCTTGTCTGGTTCCTGTTCATAGAAGGAAGGCTTTCAGTTTCTCTTGATTGAGAGTAATGTAGGCTGTTGGTTTTGTATATATGCTCTTAATTATGTTGAGGAATTTCCCTTCAATTCCTATTTTGTTGAGTGTTTTCATCATGAATGGATGTTGGATTTTGTCAAGTGCCTTTTCTGTATCAATCAATATGATCATGTCGGTTTTTTTTTTTTTTTTTCTTATTTATATGGTAAATAAAGTCTATTGCTTTTCTAATGTTGAAGCATCCTTGCATCCCTGATATGAATCTCACATGATCATGATGTGTTATGTTTTTTATGTGTTGCTGGATTCTGTCGGATAGGATTTTGTTGAGAATTTCTGTATCTATGTTCATGAGGGGTTTTGGTGTATAATTTTCTTTCTCAGTGATGTCCTTCCCTGGTTTTGGTATGAAGGTTATGCTTGCTTCATAAAATGTATTAGGAAGTTTTCCATCTTCCTCTATCTTCTGGAATAATAATTTGAATAGAATTGGTGGCAGCTCTTCCCTGAATGTTTGGTAGAATTCACCAGTGAAGTTGTCTGGGCCTGGACTTGTTTTAGTTGGGAGTCTTTTGATGACCTGATCAATTTCTTCTTTTGTTATGGGTCTGTTCAGGTTTTCTACTTCACTGTGTGTAAGTTTAGGTAGGTCATGCTTATCTAAAAATGTATCCATCTCTTCAAAGTTTTCAAATTTGTTGGAGTATAACTCTTCATAGTATTCGGTTATTATCTTTTTGATATCTTTTATTTCTGTTGTGATATCGCCCATGTGGTTTCTAATGTGTGTTATTTTTGTCTTCTCCCTTTTTCTTTTGTTAGGTTTGCCAATGGTCTGTCAATTTTGTTAATCCTTTCAAAGAACCAGCTTCTTTTCCTGTTGATTCTTTCTATAGTTTTTCTGCTTTCTATCTCATTTATTTCTGCTCTGTCTTTATTATTTCTTTTCTTTTGGTGGCTGTAGGTTCCCTCTGTTGGCCTGTTTCTAATTGTTGTAAATGCTGTGTTAATGTGTTAATTTTGGTTCTTTCTTCTTTTTGGATGTGTGCATTTATTGCAATAAATTGCCATTTCAGCACCACTTTCACCGTGTCCCAAATATTTTATTATGTGTTTTTGTTCTCATTTGTTTTTAGGAACTTTGTGAATTCATGTTTAATTTCTTCTACTACCCAGTCGCTTTTCAGCAGGGTGTTGTTATTCAGTTTCCATGTAGTTGACTTAATTTTCTTGGTCTTCCTATTGTTAATTTCTAATTTGATAGCATTGTGGTCTGGGAAGATGTTTTGTAGTATTTTGATATTTGTAAATATTGAGACTTGTTTTGTGGTCTAAGACATGGTCTATTCTTGAGAATGTTCCATGTGCACTGGAAAAGAATCTGTAGTGTGCTGTTGTCCAGTTGAGTGTTCTGTACACATCTATGAGGTCCAATTGGCTGATTGTGTTGTTTAGTTCTTCTGTGTCTTTGTCAAGTTTCTTTCTGGTTGTTCTATCAATTTTGAAAGCAGTTTATTAAAATTGCCCATGATTATTGTAGATTCATTTATTTCTTTCTTCAAATCTATTAGAGTTTGCTTTATATATTTTGGAACTATTTCACTGGGAGCATAGATATTTATTATGGTTATTTCATCTTGTTCAATTTTCTTTTTAATTATGACA
Source organism: Chrysochloris asiatica (assembly GCF_000296735.1). NCBI lineage: Eukaryota > Metazoa > Chordata > Mammalia > Afrosoricida > Chrysochloridae > Chrysochloris > Chrysochloris asiatica. Next base: position 3,010,624 of record NW_006408750.1, read on the forward strand.
TAATGTCCATCTTTATCTATTATGCTGGGTTTTGCCTTAAAATTTATTTTATCAGTGATTAGTACTGCCACTCCTGTTCATTTTGTGTGTGTGTGTATGAATTAGCTTAGTATATTTATTTCTATCCTTTGAATTTTAATCTGTTTTTGTCTGTGTGTGAACAGATGTGTCTTTTGCAGGCAGCATATTTAAGGATCTTTTTTTTCTTATCCATTCTGCCACTCTCTGTCTCTTAATAGGTGCATTTAATCTGATTACATTAACTGTAATTATTGATAGGTATGTATTAATTGCTGCCATTATGTTTGTCTTTTTGTGCTGTTGTTTCTTTCTTTGCTCTGTGTGTCTTCCTTTGCTGAATTAATCCTTTTTGTGTTCTTTCTTGTGAGTTTCCTCATAGTTTTATTGTTTCCATGTTCTTCTTGTATTGTCATTTTCTTGGTATGTTGTGAAGTGTTACTTTTCTTTGAGGTTGCTTTATAGTCCATTAACATTTCTCTCCATTTAGTGCAGTCTATTTTATCCTGTAATCTACCTGACCTTTTCACCATCTGTATCTCTGTCCCTACGTGTTTAACTTCTTTTACATTGTAATTGTTTTGATCATAGACTGACCTCCCAGATTCTCTGAGTTTGCTCTTATAGTTTTGATCTGTTCGTGACTCTTCCTTCTCTCAATTTAATTCTGGAAGGTGCTGCCACATATGTCAATCTCTGTTTGTTGTCTCTTCTTGTTGGTTCTCATTCCACAGAACACCCTTTAGGATGTTATGTAGCACATGGTTGGCTTTGGAAAAATCCCTTAGCTTCTGTTTATCCTTGAATGTTTTGATTATATTGTCGTATTTAATTGATAGCTTTGCTGGATAAAGGATTCTTGGTTGGCATTTTTTTTTCTTTCTTTCAGGGTTTTATATATGTCTCTCCATTGCCTTCTTGCTTTCATGGTTTCTGCTGAGAAATCCAAGCTTAATCTGACTTGCTTGCCTTTTTATGTAACACTTCTCTTTTCCCTAGTTGCTTTCAGGAGTGTCTTCTTATCTTTGATTATGGAGAGCTTGATTATTATATATCTCAGTGATTTTCTTTTGGTGTCTATCCTTCCTGGTGTTCATTGAGCTTCTTAAATGTTTATCTTTTTACTTTTCAGGATGGTAGAGAAATTTTTTTCCAGCAGTTCTTCAACTATTTCCTCTGTGGACTTTTATGATTCTTCTTGTTCTGGAATTCTGATAATTCTTAAGTTATTCCTCTTCATGTTGTCCAACATGAATGTTATGCCTTATTCAGGATTTTTTATCCTTTTTTTCTGTTTGCTCTTCTATCATAATGGTATCGAGAGATTTGTCTTTCTGCTCACTGGTTCTGCCTTTTAGCTCTCTATTCTACTCCTTTGCCTTTTCAGAGTATTGTTTATTTCTGGTATACTATTATTGATCATTTAGACCTCTTTCTGTAGGTTCTGAATTGTTTCCAATGCTGTACCTATCTTATTTGATTATTCCTGTAGCACTTTCCTGACTTCTTCCTTATTTTTCTCAACTCCACTGTAAAGTGTTTTGAAACATTTTATAATCATTGTTCTGAATTACTTCTCAGGCATTTCCAAGGCATGCCCTCCTTCCAGAATGGAGTCCAGGTCTACCTCTAGGTCATTTGTCTCAGACATTTTATCTTGTTTCTGGATATGTGCTGATATGGTCATCTGCTTTTGCTTCTTGAACATGTTTAGTATTTATCTGTGGCCTTAATACTTAATTGAGGATGTGTTTTGTTATTTTTTATGCTTTCTGCTTGCTTCCACGGAGATGTGATCAGGATATGGGCTTCCCTTTTCACTCTTCTTATTGCTTATCTCTAAATAAGTTTCACAGGTATTGTTTGCCTCACTTGTCTATGGCAGTTGGCATTGGTTCTTGCCTGGGTTTTGGTGTTTTAGAGAGTGTGATTGTAGCTTAACTATAAAGCAGCAGTTGCTGTCTCTTCTTGGGTAATATAGGGAGAGAAAGTGTCCCCCAAAGGTAGAAGGGGGAGCATAAAACAGCAAAATAGCACCAGCAAAAACAAAAACAAGAAAACAAAATGACAACAACAAAAAAAGCAAAACTAGACTGAATACTATAGTCTAGAATTGCAGAAAAGGGAGAGGAGGGATAGAAGAAAAAGAAAATCTGTAGCTTAATATGAGTATGACTTTAATGTCCTCTCTTCATCTTCTTGCCTTCAAAGGTACCTAATAGATTTCAAGATGCCACTGTTGGTTATTATGCTGTACCTCAGGATTTTATTTAATTTTCAGTCTGTTATGTTTTTAAACCCTCTTTCTTTCTCTATGACCCTGCCCTGGCCTTTCCCATTAAAAAAAATAAAACAGAACAAAACAAGAACAGTTCAGTGCCAGCTCTTGGGCTGAGAGTATCTGTGTGCATGCGTGGCAGAAGAATCCACCAGAGGTGAGGGTTGGGGGTGTCCACTCACTCAGGCAACCCCTCTAGTCACAAGAATGGAGGTGTGCAAACACTGGGGCAGGGGGATGCAATGAAAAGATACCAAAAAAAGAAAAGAAAAAGAAAAGCATAACAATGCAAAATCGATAAAGTGTATTGTCCACCCTTGCTCCGAGGTTCTCACGGCATTTTTTCATAGTGTGTCTGGTCCCCTGCTTGGTCTTCCCATTTGGGCTTGCCCAAGTTGTAAGCTCCAGCTGTTGAACCCAGCAGATTCAAAAGTATGTGATTTCTTACTTCAGCTTCAAGTTCCACTAGGTATAAGCCTTCAAACTTTTTAAATACTCGTACCTATGTAGTTCCAAGTTTTGGAGTTCTGCCCTGGATCTGCTTTATCTGGTGTTCTATGGTATTGCTGACAGCAAACCTCACTGCCCTTCTACCCTAGCCACCATCAAGCCCCGCCTCTTATATGTGGAGACTTTTTATGGGAGCTTCTGGACAAGAACTTTCAAATGGACATTATTGTGTGTGATTAGGAGGCTCAGAACTTTTGCAGACAGAATTAACAAGAGAAATGGTGGGGCAAAACATAGTATATGGAAATAGCACCCCTGGTCCTCATTATGAAATAAACCAGTTTGTTTCCTTGTTGTTTAACTCGGCTTAAGTTTTTTAGGTGTGTCTGTTTGTTTATAAGAAGGTATGGAGATTAGTGTAATTCCCTTATCACTAACTGAAAACCAATTCTAAACCCTGGGGCAGTCTGGGAGTCACCACGTTGATTCTGACACAGCACACATACCATTATAGTGATCCTGATCTCAATCTACTCTTTTGGAGCCTCTATTCCTCTTCTGCATAATGATGACAATAGCCATGTCTAACTAATAAGGTTGAAAAGCCATAACAACTTTGTAAAGTTAAATATGACTACACTCTTGCTTTCCACTAGCCTACTCCACTTGCTAAACCACTCTTATGTAATACTGGCTGGGGTAGCCTTGGTGGTCTGAAGCCTTGGCGTGGAGTCATCTTTGTTCACCAAGACCATAAAACCCCTGCCTTTCATTGGGTGGAGTAGGTGCAAAAAAATTGAACTGGTCTTGCCACTGCACAAGACCTACCTCATATGCTATTCCCTAAAACACTTGTTGCTGCCACCCATGGAGTTGGCTACCTCCTTCTTTGGTCTCACAGCACCTTAGGTAAATTTTAAGTTCCTGGTCCATGCCAAGACAATTGGGAAACCAGGCAGGAGACTAAAGATGTGGCAAGTGGGGTTGAGCCATCTACTGGGTAAAATCCTGGGCTCACCAACAACCACCTTTCAGAATATCTATCCTGTATGCTTAATATGAGTGGAACATAACACGAGTGTGGAGAAACCCTAAAAATGCCAAGAAGCAAAGTACAGTTGTCGGAAAGTACTTATCTTCGTAAGTGTGGAAAAGAGGCAAAAGAAAGGGTAGGGACTATGGGATAGCTGCTGTGCTGGGCAGTTTGGCTGGCCAATAACACTCAGAGAGTCACTGAACCACGTATAAGAGTCCTCTAGTAGGAGCTCCAGTTGGAAAGAAATACAACAGTCATGTTGCTGTGAGTGATGTTTTAAATAGCTGCCTTCATGAGCACCTTAAACAGCTAGAGAAGCTCACCAGCAAATATGCAAAAATGGAGATGTAAAAGGAAATGGCTCCAGGAAGGTGAGCAGCCAGCTAGAAGTATAGTGCCTTAGGAGGGGAGCCCAGCTGTCTGCCCACCAGCCACAGCTGTTGCTGCTACTTCCCCTCTATAAATTGGAGTCTTGGTTGGGCAGTACATTGCCCCAGCCACTGCCTCTTGCTCAGACACTAAAGGCAGCAAAAGTGAGCATGAAGGAGAGAGAGTGAGCACCAGGAGGAAGTGACTGACATTCCAGTAAGCTGCCTGCCCATCCTCTTTATCCAATTCACTTTCTTTCCTCTTCCCCTTTTGCTCCTCCTGCTTCCCCCGACTGATAGCAGGGCAAGGTTGTTAATTACCCATAAGATTTTCATGTTATAAAAGCCAAATGAGCACAGGCAGGAGATTTTACCTGTCAGTTCCATGATAAAGATTTGTGGAAAATCCCAACAGAAGGGAAAGAAGACAACCACAGCTTGGCTGTTAAGACTCTGGGATGTTGGGAGAGATGGTCTCTATTTAAATGGAGCTAAAGAAGAGAAATTGAGCAATATTACTACCCCCTCACCCTATTGTTTTTGTTTTCAAGTGCCGTCGAGTTGGTTGCGACTCATAGCGACCCTGTATAGGATTTCCAAGGAGCAGTTGGTAAGCTTGAACTGCCAGCCTTGTAGTTCAAATGGCTTTGCAGTCTGGTGCATTAACCCACTGTGCCACACCATATGCAGCTTATAACACAGTGGGCATACATGCCCTCATTAATTGGATCATCTATGTTGCAGGAATGTATGACCAAAATGAAGGGGATCTTCCCAACATCGTTGGGAAGTGATCTTCCATACAGGAATTACAACAACTAATATGGGAACTTACATGCACCACACCATTTGTGTTGATCACTTTAAGGGGGCATAAAATAAATTACTTGCTTCAGAAATGAAAGCAAAGATCTAACAGGCAGTCCCATACTCCTGGTATAGTACACTGATAGTGATAATAAGCTCATTTATGGGCCAGATGGTCTACCAGGTGGGACAAGCTGTGGTAGACTTAGACGAAACTGAGAGGAATAGAGAGCAAGATGTGCAGGCTGTGGGAAGAGAGATAAAGAAAAGTGAGTTTTCTGGACCTTTTAAGAAAAACCCCAAAGCAGATATGGATGCATTTAGTGACTTCCAGGATGGTAGTAGAGAAGATAAGCAAACAGCTGACCGAAATTTTAGTCAACTTCTGGAAGAATCTGAAGCTAGGACAATTGTATTGACCTTTGGGTCCCACTGCCCTCTAGGAGGAAATGCTCTTGCTTCCGGATAAACCCTGTCAGTCCCTGGGGACTACGAGTGACAAAGGTTTCCTGCAGATCAGAGTCCTTGGAGGCCCAGTGTAGTGGTCACAATACATTGGTTAAAGATAAACAAACACCAACTACTAGCTCTGGTTTATATGAGAGAAGAGTTGCACCCTTATCTTTGGAAACCTTGAATGACTTTAATTCAGGACCCCTTGGCAATTGATGGGTACAGAGTAAAGTATATCCTGATATGCTAGGCACTCCTAACCCTGTAAATAGAGTGTACTACCCTGGTAGCGTAGTGGTTACGAATCGGGCTGCGAACCTAAAGGTCAGCGGTTCGAAACTACCAGCTGCTCCGCGGGAGAAAGATGAGGCTTTCTACTCCCGTAAGGATTTAC
>NW_006408750.1:3017482-3018999 GCF_000296735.1 Chrysochloris asiatica
CATGCATATGAGGTTATTGAAAATACCATGGCTTGGGTCAGGCGCACCTTAGTCCTCAAGCTGACATCTTTGCTCTTCAACACTTTAAAAAGAATTTATGCAGCAGATTTGCTTAATGCAATATGTCGTATGTTTCTTGGCTGCTGCTTCCATGAGTGTTGATAGTTGATCCAAGAAGAATGAAGTCCTTGACGGCGTCAATCTTTTCTTTGTTGATAAGAATGTTATTTATTGGTCCAGTGGTGAGGATTTTTGTTTTCTTGACATTGAGATGCAATCCATACTGAAGGCTGTGTTCTCTGATCTTCATCAGTAAATATTTTAAGTCTTCTTCACTTTTGGCAAGCAAGGTTGTATCATCTGTGTATCACAAGTTGATAATGAGTCTTTCTCCAATCCTGATGCCATGTGTTTCTTCATATAATCCAGCTACTCAGATTATTTGCTCAGCAAACTGGTTGAATAAGTATGGTGAAAAAATACTACCCTGTCACACACCTTTCTTAATTTTAAACCATTCAGTGTTCCTATGTTCTATTTGAACAACTGCCACTTGGTCCATGTACAGACTCCTCATGAGCACAATTAAGTATTCAGAAATACTCATACTTCGCAATATTGTCCATATCTTGTCATGAGTCACACAATCGAAAGCCTTTGCACAGTCAATAAAGCACATGTAAATATCTTTCTGATATTCTCTGCTTTCAGCCAAGATCCATCGGACATTAGCAATGATATCCCTTATTCCACAGCCTCTTCTGAATCTGGCCTGAACCTCTGAAAGTTCTCTGTCAATGTATGCTTATAGCCATTTGTGTATTACCTTTAGTAAAACTTTGGTGCCTAATAAACACCAATCTTTCAGTCACAGGTATGTTCTGTTTTGCTTTCTTCCCTTCATGGTTGCCAACATCTTCCTAAATTGGGCCCACAGCTTTGCTGAAGTACACCACAAAATTAGTTGCTGGGTCTGTAGACAACTTCCCTTTTCAAGAGCTAAAGACATGCCTTGGAACATGAAGCCTCAGATTAGAACTGGTTGAATAGGCATAGAAAACATGTGGGGTCATACTCGCTCCTCTGTGACCAAGTGGAATATGACAGGGGTGGGTGGGGGCACAGCATCATTTTTTAAAAAAATGTTTTATTGTGAATTGTATGATAGTTTACATGGGAGAACTTTAGTTTTATATCCATTCCATCGTATATCATCTCTCTGCCATGGTTCCAATCCCCTCCATGCATCATCAACCACCCAAAGTGTATATCCCAGAAACCCGCCCCCTACACTTCCCCTCCCCCGCCCCCCAAGTTTTCGGCCCACAGTCCCTTTCCTTCTCTGGGTCCAAAGTCCCCAGCCGCTTCATCACTCCACGTCATCGTCTCTGTCTCTATCTCAGGCATCTCTGCTTCTCTGGGTAGGGTCCCACTCTCGGCTCTTTTCCATTGATGGTCCCAGAGACCTCCGCTCCTATCCTGGAGAACTGATCACTCCCTTCCTTGTTACAAAACGT
>NW_006408750.1:3027954-3042739 GCF_000296735.1 Chrysochloris asiatica
GTGCAGTCTCTTTTATCCTGTAATCTACCTGACCTTCTCATTGTCTGGATCTCTGTTCCTACGTGTTCACCTTCTTTTGCATTGTAATTGTTTTGGTCATAGACTGCCCTCCCAGAGTCTCTGAGTTTGTTCTTATAGTTTTGTTTTGTTAACATTTCTTCTTTCTGTTGACTTAATTCAGGGAGGCACTGCCACATACGTCAGTCTCTGGTTGTTGTCTGTTCTTGTTGATTCTCGGTCCACAGAATTCCCTTTAGGATGTTTTGTAGTGCAGGGTTAGCTTTGGTGCAGTCCCATAGCTTCTTTTTATCCTGGAATGTTTTCATTACACCTTCATATTTGATTGATAGCTTTGCTGGATAAAGGATTCTTGGTTGGCAATTTTTTTCTTGCAGGGTTGTATATATGTCTCCCCATTGCTTTCTCGCTTGCATGGTTCCTGCTGAGAGGCCTGAACTTAGTCTGACTTGTTTGCCTTTGTATGTGACCCTTCTGTTTTCTCTTGTTGCTTTTAGGAGAGTCTCCTTGTCTTTGAGTTTGGAGAGCTTGACTATGATATGTCTTGGTGATTTTCTTTTGGGTTCCACCCTTCCTGGATTTCGTTGGGCTTCCTGTATGTCTATTTTTTTGCCCTTGAGGATGTTAGAGACATTTTCTTCCAGTAGTTCTTCGACTATTTCCTCTGTGGACTTGTGTGACTCATTTTGTTCTGGAATGCCAATAATTCTTAAGTTATTCCTCTTCATGTTGTCCAACATGAATCTTAGACCTTCCTCTGAATTTTTTACCCTTTTTTGTGTTTGTTCTTCTATCTTAGTGGTATTGAGAGACTTGTCTTCTAGCTCACTGATTCATCCTTCCCTCTCATCTATTCTACTCCTCTGCCCTTCCAGAGAGTTTTCTATTTCTGCCATTTTGTTGTTGATTGTTTGGACCTCTTTCTGTAGGTTTTGGATTGTTACCAATGCTGTATCTATCTTGTTTGATTGTTCCTGTAGCGCTTTTCTGACTTCTTCCTTATTTTTCTCAACTCCATTGTACAGTGCTTTGAGACATTTTATAATCATTTTTCTGAATTCTTTCTCAGGTATCTCCAACTCCTGCCCTCCTTCCAACATGGAGAGAAGGTCTACTTCTGGTTCATTTGTCTCAGATATTTTATTTTTTTTCTGGACATGTGCCGATATGATCATCTGCTTTTGCTTCTTGGAGATGTTTAATGTTTATCTGTGACCCTAATAATTAATTAAGTATGTATTTTAGTAATTTTTTATGTTTTCTGATTACCTCCAGGAAGATGTGTTCTTCCCTTTTCTCTCTTCTTATTACTTAACTCAGAGTAACTTTTTTGGGCCTCATTTGGGCCTGGGCCTCGGCTGCGGGCCATGGGTCACTTGGGCTTCACAGCGGGTAAGCAATTTGGCCCTTGGTTGGGCCTGGGCCTTTGTGACCAGTCTGTGGGCGGGTTGGGCCTCAGGTCAGGCCTTGACCTCAGTGCGCGTGTATCTGGTGACGTAAAAAATGCCTCTCTCTGTCTCTCTGTACCGTGGGTTCCCTGAATTTCCTGATATCTGCACTGATATCCCTCTCTATTTGTTCGACTTTGCCAGTTTATGCTTCCTTTTCTCTAGAAATGCAGCCTTCTAAATGGGGTTGCTCTAACCCTGCACTCCAAGGTCCACAGGGGGCAGAGGTACTCACTGGCATGGGCGCGAGGAGCGGGAGCCACATTCAGGCAGGCAAAAGCTCAAAATGGCTCTAATTCCTCAGCAATTTGATCTTTCAAAAAAATGAGTTCAGAATGTTGAAATATAAGATCTTATGTTTGCTCAAAGGCTGTCTGTCTGCTAGACAGAGGTTTACTATGTGCGATTCCCCCCCTTTTCCCAGGAGCCTGCCCTACCTGAGTTGCCTGGTCTGGGAAGCGCCAGAAGTCCCACAGCATCATTTTTGCAGGGCTCAGAGTGTCATGGAAACCCAAGACCTGGTAAGAGACTGCTTTGCATCCTGGTGGGTTTTCATCACCTCTGGGATAGTTTAAGTTTGTTGGGCCTCAAAAAAAGTGTGCTGGGGAAACCCAGCTCTGTTTTGAGCCAAATAGAAGCCTGTGTGTTCCATTGTATCACTCCAAGTCCTCCTGACAGGTAGCAGTGACAAATACTTCTGAATGATTGCAGCATAAAGACCTTCACAGGAATGCAGAAGTGAACCTTGCTTCTAATGGCAGTGGAAGGATGTGTGACTACTACTTGTGATCTGGTTACCGCATGATTGGATCGGATGCTGTATTTTGGGGTTACTCTATACTGTGAAAACCATTATGGAATCTATACCAAAACCTTTGAATTACTCCATGTTAAAAATCAGGTGAGGAGTCCTTGTGTGGTTCTGTGAGATAAGTACTGGATTGCTATCTTCTAAGTTGGTGGTTCAAACCCACCAACAGCACCTTGGAAACCCTATACAAGGTTTCTATGAGTCAGAACCAACTTGACAAAACATAACAACAACTACCAAAGCAGGTGAATCAAATGCAGTGCTTTCCAATGTTATGATTCCCTTTGAATTGTTGTTTCCTTACCGTGAATCCTTAATTAGTAATGGGATAAATGGGAACTCCAAAAATTTTAATAAACAGGCCCCGACAATAGCAGAGAAAACTTGAAAACTGATGAAATCGTGCAGATGAGGAAGACATTCCTTAAGAACTGAATGACTTTAGGCATTCTAAAAGCTGTTCGAAGTAGGATATGTACTGCAGTCAAGACTGAATGTTGTACCAATGTATCGGACTACTATCAGAACATTACTGATTTAACAGGCTGCAATAAGCAACAGATAAAGACCGTGGACACACTTGATGGCTAATCTGCTGTGGGCACCTGATTATTCTTCTTTCCCTCTGGGTGATGAGGATTTTTGTTGGATCTTGGTCTTTTCCTGGGTAAAGGCAGAACAGCTTTGTGAAGCTGAATGTGTCTACACTCTTGCTTTCTGCTTTTCCACTTCTGCTTGCTTAATCACTGTTATCTAACACCTGTTAGGTAGCCTTAGAAGTCCAAAGTACTGTGTGAAGTCACCTCTGTTCAACAGGGCCATAAAACTCCTCCCTCACTCTGGAGATGGAGGTAGGCACAGATAACTGAACCAGTTTGCATGGGATTGCCTAACAAGCTCTTTGCTACCACTGATGGAGTTGCCTGTGTCTTTGAGTCTCAATTCAACCTAGGTAAATTTAATTCCAAGACTGATTGCTAAATGAATTAAAGTGGAGAGTTTATGGAAACAATTGCATAATGCCTGGTAAACAGTAAGTGCCTAATAAACTGCTGTTGTTGTTAGGTGTCATTGAGTCAGTTGCAACTCATAGAAACCTTATGCACAACAGAACAAATCTCTGCCCAGTCTTTAGCCAGCATTACAATCATCATTACGCTTGAGCCCATTGCTGCTGACACTGAACCAATACATCTTGTTGGAGGTGTCCCACGTTTTTGCTGATCCTCTGCTTAACTAGGCATAATGTCCTTCTCTGGGGCTGGTGCTTCCTGATAACGTATCTGATAAAGTGGAACTGATGAAGTCTGGCCATCTTGGCTTCTAAGGAGCATTCTGGTTATACTTCTTCCAACATGAATATGTTTTTTCTTCTGACAATCCATGGTACTTTTAATATTATCTTCCAAAACTATAACTCAAATGCATAAATTCTTCTATGGTCTTCCTTATTCATTGTCCAATTTTCACATGTATATAAGATTATTGAGAATACCAGAGCTTGGGTCAGATACACCTTAGTCCTCAAACTGACAACTTTGCTCTAAAACACTTTAAAGAGATCTTGTGCAGCAGATTTGTCTAATGCAATATGTCACTTGATTTATTGATAGCTGCTTCCATGAGTGTTGATGGTTAATCTGAGAAAAATGAAGTTTTTGACAACTTTAATTTTATCTTCATTTATCATAATGTTATTTATTGGTTAAGTGATGACGATTTTTGTTTTCTTTACATTGAGGTGCAATCCATACTGAAATCTGTGGTCTTTGATATGCATCAGTATGAATTTTAAGTCCTCTTCATTTTCGGTGACTGTAAGTTCCCTATATTAGTCTTTTTCTAATTGTTGGAGATATTGTGTTAATGTGTTAATTTTGGTTCTTTCTTCTTTTTGGATGTGCACATTTTTCACAATAAATTGTCCTTTCAGCACCATTTTTACCGTGTCCCAAAGATTTTGGTATGTTGTGTTTCATTCTCATTTGGTTGATTGTGTTGTTTAGTTCCTCTGTAACTTTGTCAAGTTTCTTTCTGGTTGTTCTGTCCATTTTTGAAAGTGGCGTAGTAAAATCTCCCACTATAATTGTAGATTTATCTATTTATTTTTTCAATTCTAGTAAGGTTTGCTTCATATATCTTGGTGGTCTTTCATTGGGAGCATAGATATTTATTTTGATTACGTTGTCTTGCTCAATTGATTCTTTGATTGTGAGATTGTGTCCTTCTTTATCTCTTTTGTTGTTTTTTGTCTTAAAATTTACTTTATCACAGATTAGTATTGCCACTCTTGCTTGTTTTTTGTTGCAGTAAGCTTGGTATATTTTTTTCCATCCTTTAACTTTTAGTCTGTTTTTGTCTTTGTGTGTCTCTTGCATGCAGCGTATTGAAGGGTCTTGTTTTCTTCTCCATTCTGCCACTCTTTGTATCTTCACTGGTGCATTTAATCCATTGACCAATGTAATTATTGATAGGTATGAATTAATTGCTGCAATTATGTTAATTTTTTGGTTTTGCTGTTTGTTCCTTTGTTCTGCATGCCTTCTTTTGCTGAGTTTGTGTTTTTTGTGCTATTTCTTATTGGTTTCTTTTTAGTTTTCATGTTTGCTTGTTCTGCTTAGAAGTTCATTTTCATTGTAAGTTGGGAAGTATTAACTTTGGGGGGGATTACTTTATAGTCTATTAACATTACCCTCCATTTAAGACAACCTATTGTATCCTCTAACCTACCTGACTTCCTCACCACCTTGATCTCTGTTCCAACATTTTTCCCTTCTTTGACATTGTTATTATTTTGATGTTCAGTGGACCTCCCAGATCCTTTGAATTCATTTTTGTAATTTTGCTCTGTTCTGGACTCTGCTGTCCATTGTCTGAGTTTCAGGTGGTGTTGCCACTCCTGTCAATATCTGGTGGTTGTCTCTTCTTGTTGGTTTTCAGTCCGAAGAACTCCCTTAAGGATGTTTTAAAGTGCTGGATTGACTTTGACAAAATCTCTGTTTATCCTGGAATGTTTTGATTGCACAATCAAATTTGATTGACAGTTTTGCTGGACAGATGATTCTTGGTTGGCAGTTTTTTTTTTTTCCCATTTAGGAATTTGTATGTGTCTCCCCATTGCCTTCTTGCCTGAATGGTTTGTTCTGAATAGTCAGACCTTAATCTGATTTGCTTGTCTTTGTAAGTAACATTTCTCTTTTTCCTTGGCTTGTTTTAGGATTATCTCCTTGTCTTTGATTTGGAGAGCTTGATAATTATATGTCTTGGTGATTTTCTTTTGGGGTCTATCTTTCCTGGGGTGTGTTTGGCTTCTTGAATGTTTATCTTCTCATCTTTCAAGATGTTAGGGAAATTTTCTTCCAGAAACTCTTCAACTATCTCCTCTGTGGGCTTCTCTGATTCTTTCTGTTATAGAATGCCAATAATTCTTAAGTTGTTCCTCTTCATGTTATCCATCATGAATCTTAGACTCTCTTCAGATTTTTTTTTTTATGCTTTTTTTCTGCTTTGTCTTCTATCTTAGCAGTATTGAGAGATTTGTCTTTCAGCTCACTGGTTCTGGCTTCCATCTCTTCTATTCTGCCCCTTTCCCCTTTCAGTATATTGTCCATTTCTGATATTTTATTATTAATCATCTGGACCGCTTTCTGCAGGTTTTGAATTGTTTCCAATATTGTACCAATCTTGTTTAATTGCTCTTGTAGTGCTTTCCTGACTTCTTCCTTGTTTTCCTCCACCCCTTTTCAGTGCATTTGAATTTGTTTCCATATCATTCTTCTGAATTCCTTCTCAGGTAAATCCAAAACCTGCTCTTCCTCTTCTGGAAATTCTTTTTCTGTCTCCAGTTCATTTGTCTCAGTTACTCTTCTCTGTTTTTGGACTTTATATATATATATATATATATATATATATATCTTTTGTTGTGTGTTTTTGGCCATTTCTGGTAATAATGAGGGTTTTTAATGTTTAAATGGATTTTTTTTTTTTTTAAGTTTTCTGTTTGTCTCATGGTGGATATGATTGGAAGATAGGCTTTCCTTTTTGCATGTAATACTTAGCAGCTGTTATTGACTATTGTTTCAATAGTGGAATATTATGAGGTATGCTTGTAGCTTGGCTCTATGACCATGATTGCTGGCTTTGCTTGAGTAACGTAGGGAGAAAACTCTCCCACCTCCAGGAAAAATGTGTGATCAAAAGCCCAAAAGCAGAAGCAATATAAAAGCAGAGACAAAAACCACCACTTTGAAACAAAAATAAAACTGTGGCCGACTGGCCAGTTGCCTTGCTACACAGGTAGTATGTGTGCACCATAGAAGCCTCCAGTAGTGGGTGGGGGTGTCCACTCACTCAGACCCCTCCCCTAGTCACCACTGAGAGGTGTGCAGATAGATACTGAGAAGTTAATGGGAGAAATATCGTCTACTATTTTTGACTCTGAAGGTCAGTTAGATATCTTCATGTGCACAGCGTAATTCTTGAAATAATTGTGTCTTTTTATGTTGGACTTTTACAAATTGTTCATATGGTTTGTCTGTCAGGCCAAACCTGCTTTTTTTCTTGCTGGATAGACGGGTGTAAATGGTCCCGCACAACTTAACTTTAGGGCTGGGACCCACAGGCAGAAGTCAAAAGCAGCAGCCAAAGAATTTGCCCTTGGACCGATGGGGTTCTTTCTCTCTGTGCTGTGGGAAAGATGTGGTCTCAATGCTGGACTTTTTGGGGGTGTGCATCCACTTACCCGAAGGTATCTGGGCTGGGCAAAGAAGGCATGACAGGGAAGAGGAAGAAAAAAGGTGTAGAATCCCCCCACACCTCCTTTTGCAAATGTCACTGCATTGCTTTTAGAGTTGGTTTCCTGTGCTAGTCTGGTTGTAACCCTGCCTTCTGACCTTCGCCCAGGCAGGATGGCCACAGATGGAGTCCCTTGTCTTGATCAATTCCTAAATGGCAATATTTTCCTTATACCATGATTTTTCCACTGGCAGTTGCAGGAAACTGATGCCCTGAACTTTATGCTAGATCCAGAGCTCTGGTGTTGTTCAGTGAGAGCAGCTTCTCTGGGTTTTCAGCCCCTACCCCATGGAGACTGTCTTACTTGACTCTGCTTTGCCAGCGCCAAAATCGGAAGTCTCACCTACAACATTTCTTGACATAGATAAATGAATGCCTCCATTGCTACATCAGTTTGTTGAAATATTTCAATTTTCATTCCATCAATTCCTAAAGCATTGTTCTTTGCCAATGCCTGCAGTGTACCTTGGACTTTTTCCTTCAGTATCACTGACTCTTGATCATATTCTACCTCTTGAAATGATTTAATATCATTTATTTCTTTTTGGTACAGTGCTGTGTATTCCTTCCATCTTCTTTTAATGCTTTATTCATTATTCAATATTTTGCACAAAAAATCTTTCAGTATTACAAATCAAGGCTTGGATTTTTCCTAAATTATTTCAGCTTGAGAAATATTGAGTTCACTCTTTCAGTTTGGTTTTCTAACTCCAGATCATTGCACATTTCATTATAATATTAGACTTTGTCTTCACGAGCATAGCTTCAAGCATCACAGCAATACACAAGCCACAAACTTATAAATGACTGAATGCTTACTAAGTAATTGAAAAAAATAGAAAACAGTAAGAAGAAAATAGCTTTTCGTTATTCAGAATACAGGGTCCCTGTGTGTTGCCAATTGCTAACTGAGCATTTGGAAGTTGAAGTCCACACATTGTTATTGTTAAGTGTCAAGTCGGTTCCAATTCACAGGAGCTGTGAAGGGTTTCCAAGGATCAGCTTATGAGTTTGAACTTCCAACCTTGCAGTTCAATCTGACTTTGAGGTTCAGCACTTATCCTACAGCACCACACCAGCACTCAACACACGTAAATACATCAAAAGAAAGACCTAAAAATCTGCTTTCAAAAAACTAGTGACTAGAATACTATGGAGCACAGTTATATTCTGGCACACAGGGGAATATCCTGATTCATAATCAGTTCAACATCAACAGGTATTTTAAAAAATGATGCCAAGAGCTAGGGGTATTCAGGATAGGAGTTGATGTTCACATGGTAGTTAGAAGTCAGAATATTTTCCTGAAAAGTTAGCTAAAATTATATGTTGTTGCTGTTAAATGCCATTGAGTCAGTTCTGACTCATAACAACTCTGTATAGGGTTTCTAGGAGCAGTTGATGGGTTTGAACTGCCGGCCTATTGGCTTGCAATGCAGTGTTGATCCTACAGTGCCAAACTAAAATGATATAGTATGTTTTAAGTGCCAAATGAATGGCTAATTCACCAAATACCTAGGCAGAGGCCTGAACACCATAAACTAACTTAGTTGAGACAGTCTTTATAAAAGATACATATTGAGTCTTTAAGAAAATGAATGATATTAAAGTAATGTTTAAAAATGGAATTTTCTTACTTTTTAAAAGTAGTAAATATCCTATGGTTGTATGACATGAAGATTTCTACCTGTATTGTCTATATGTAACTGATTTTAATAAAGAGCACCATTTCTATGTCATAATGAAATTAGTTGTACTTTCCTTACTATATTTGGTCTATTTTAGTACTAATAAAAGGATGTAGAAAAGGGATATATCACCAAATACTTTTACAAAGATTCTAAGAATTCATAAAAGAAAATGAAACACTTATAAGTCTACCTTAATAAATTAATGATTTACATTTTTCAATGTTTTTTTCTTACTGCTCTTTACCTCTATATATACTTTTTGCTTAGTTTTATTTTTTGATACAGTTTTTAACATTGTAATAATCCTTGTATAGATGCATTTGTGTTTTTAGTATTCTATTTTTCACTTAACATTAACTCAATATCATGTTGTTGTTGTTTTTATGTGCCGTGGAGTCAGTTCTGACTCACAGCGACCCTGTACAGGGTTTCTGAGGCTGTAAATCTATACAGCAACAGAAAGCCTTATCTTTCTTCAGCGGAACAGCTGGTAGTTTTGAACTGCCGACTGTGAGGTTAGCAGCCCAATTTGTAACCATTGTGCTACCAGACATCCTTTAATATCATGTAGGACTGTAATATAAGCACTGGACCACAATGTCGATTTGAACTCAAGGTGATGGTTCAAACCCATAAGATGCTTTTCAGAAACCCTATACAGGGTTGCTATGAGTCAGAATTGACTTGATGGCACTCATCAACAACAACAATGATGTAATAGTAAAACTTTGAAGTCTGCAAAAAATAATACCCATTTCTGTTGCTATTGAGGCAATTCCAACTCCTGCAGAAAAATAGAGGAAGACCCCCAAGAAGATAGATTGACACAGTGATGATAGTGAGATCGTACATAACAATGATTCTGAGGATGGCACAGTGAGGATGGTGCAGGGCTGGGCAGTGTTATGTTTTGTAGTGCACAGGATCCTTATTCTGAACAGATGCGATAGCATCTAACAACAACAACAACATAGGATTATACTGCTCTTATGGTGTCATTTTTAAATTCTGCTTCTTTGGTCCATTGTAAAAAGTTGTATTACAATATTAAATCACTTGGACACACATGCTTTCCAAAGATGAAAACGAATGCTATTTTAAGAGAATATTTTATTAGAAACAATTTTCTCTTAAGTCCATTTCTATGTATTTATTATCCTATTCGAGTTACTTTGTTTTCTAAGCAAACACAAATAAGAAATGTTACATAGTCAAGTTAATTCCTGGGAATCTTTTTGGCACTTTCATTGTGAAGAAGTTCTTTAAAACCATGAGGGTGGCATTTGGAAATTTACTGCTGCAGTAGACACCAAAGGGCATTCCAGGGATGAAAAGGCAGGGTTTTTTTTTTCCCTAGGAGAAATGGCAGAGCCAACTGATGAAAAAAACATGCTGTAACATAAAAGTAATTTTGTATAGACCAATAACAGACAAAATATCTAGTTCAGAAGTCTGTTAATCAAAAGACAGAAACTTAGACTTTTTTCTTTGTATCTGAGTGAAATGCTCAAACTAAATGGTGCTGAAGCATCATCTGGTATCTCTTTGGCTGACTCTGAGGAGAATTAATGGTTTTCACAAAGTCCTCAAACACATCAATTCTAGGATTCTTCCCATCCTAGAACTGATGCATGTTAGACTAAATTGTGCCAAATATATTAAATAAACACTGCTTAGAATACATTAACCTTAAGAGCTGCATGAGTCAGTCAACAACATTTATTGGCTGCCCACTGTGTGCAGTTTCTAAAGGGGGTGGAAAGTCACAATTAAAAGAGAACACATGGACTGTAGGTATGGAGCAACATTTCACAAGCAAAAATGTCAACTCTCACATTTTAGAACCAAAAGACAATTTTGAAAATCCCCACATTATGTTCTAGGGAACATGCACTCTTTGAGATATAACTAAATGTTTCAGAGGCAAATCAGTTAGAAAAATGCTGGGTTACCAGCTGTTTGGGTTTGCTTGTTTGTTTGTTTGCTTGCTCACTTGCTTGCTTGCTTTATTGATTGACTTCCATTTTGGATCTCACATGCTAATAATGTACATTGCCAATTTCTTAGTATGGGTCAAAAACTTGCAGCATTCCTTGATAAATTGGTATCCTGTTTGTGAAACACTAATTCACACTTAACAGAATTAGCATTATTGCCAAGCAGACTTTGAGGATTGCTGCCTAGAAAACAAATAAATTGACTTCCATCATTTTGTAAATGAAGAAAGCAAAGTAAAACATCTTATCCAACATCACACAACTAAGTGATGGCAGGGCCAGGAAGAGTATATACTTCTACTCATTTGGAAGTGTTGTCTTAACTACACATATTTAAGTGATTATGCCTCCTTTTACTGAATTGATCAATTATATTATCATGTAATCACAAATCAGTTGAGTAAAAACAAAATATGGGTTTATGACAGAGTCATTATGGCCTTCAATTCCCCTTTGCCACCTGAATTAACTTACTTTGGGCGTTAGTTTCTGTATCTGAAAAATGCAAATAATATTACCTACCTGATCAAATTGTTGAAGCATGTAATATAGAGGTAGGTGGGACCAAGTCATCTAGAACCTTATGACTGGCTAGGAGGTGAATCTTATTCTAAATGAAATGGATCCATTGGAATGTTTTAAAGGGGAACGGTTGTCAGTTGAATTACTTTGGGAGCTCTTTGAGTCCAAAAGACTCCCTGTAACTTTTCCTCCTTAATATTTGTTCTAATGCCTTATACATAAGAAATGCTAAAATGGCAATAAATGAAAACACAATAAGAACATTAAAAAAACAAAGCACATCCATTAACAGTTTTTTCATGCTGTGCATGTAAAACTACATATAAGGTACTGGAGGAGACACCATCAATTGTTTTGCATATTATAAAAATAGATATTAAAAAAATAATAGAACTTCTGTCCTTTTTTTTTTTGTTATTGAAAATGAAAACATGAGAATGTTGGAAAATAATTTGGGTGCTTAACTGACAGCACAGGAGGATAAATTTGTAGTATTTACTAAAATTTGTTATTGCTGTTAAGTGTCATCAAGCTATTTCCAACCCATAGCGACCCTGCATAAGATTTCCAAGGAGCAGCTGGTGAGCTTGGACCACTGTTCTTGTGGGTCAAACTGACTTTGCAGTCCAGTGCATTAACACACAGCACTACGCCAAGACTTCTGCATTTAATAATACAGTTAAAATTGATTCCATGTTCCTAGGATGGATGTTTTTCAGTGCCCTGTCAAGTTACCCATTTTATAGGAATTTAGAGACAGAAACATTGACTTCCCCAGTATTGAGTCTAGATTGTTATTTTTAACCTCCTTTGAGGATTGGGAAAAGTAAATTTTCTTGTCAAAAGTTATATAGGTCATTACATTCACTCTTTCCTTTCAAAATAAACATGCCAACATTAATTTCTGGTATAAATGGCTCTTTTACATCCAATAATCTGTGTGATTCTTCCTGGGAGACGAACTTGTCATAAAGTAGAAGAAGCTGTAATGTGGGTGTAGCCCTTCGGCCCTATGTAATTCCTTACAGTTGGGCTCACCAAGCCTCAGTGGATGAAAATGAAGATAAAGAAGAAAGACACAGAAGAAGGACTTTTATTTACTTTTGTTTGCCCTCCACATGATTTCCATGGGCAGTCATAACCATTCACAGCTAGCAATGGTAATGACTCTACAACCGTTCGGAAGCTTCTACAACACTTACAAATAAAAACAAATGATGCAATAAATATGAGCCTTTGGGAAAAGTAACCATAAAGGACACTGAAGCACACACAGCATTTGCGGCTCCATCCTACCAAGAGCACATTCTGTCTGAAAACTGGCAGAGGAGAGGATCTTAGCTTCAACAATCCAACTGTGACCTCAGTGATGTGAGAGGCTTTCATTGTTCCTTCAGATGTCCTGAACTATTCCCTCAACATCTCTAAGATGTACTACATTAGGCATAATAAAGAAAAAATAAACATACTCCCTCAAACAAAAATAAGTATGTTACACAGTAGCTCTCTTATTTCTAATTAAAGAGGAAAAAAACAACAAGAAACTGACTTTCTTATTTTGTTTTGGTGGTTTGGCTTAACTAGTGTATTTGTGCATTTGCTAATGTTCTAATTAAAGATATATTAAACAACTAAATGCTGACAAGTATCAAGGAAATTTAATATGAAGAAGTGAAGGTTAATTAGAAGTGACTTTGTTCCAAACTTTGCTTATCTAAATGCTAGAAGCAATTGCATTAGAAAGGTATACATCTTTACAATTAAAGGGGCCTCACACAAATGAAACCACAATTTTTGTTTTAAGGAGGATATTGAGTATTTGATAAGTTGACAGCACATTAGTTTTTTAAAAAATTAGACTATTTTCTTGGAGTTGCGGTGGATACTTGCATAAAATTGAGTTGATGCTAGTTCAGGTTAGCCCCTAATACTGTTAATACAGAAAATGGTTCTGTTGACTTAATACCTCCACCTTTTCAAAGCCACTTCTGGTAGACTGACTCTAAGGTGGCCAATATAACCTGTTCCTCTAGGTGTTCCTGACACCAACTCTAGAGTGTGGGTGGAAACTGTGAGTTACTTCTAACCAGTTAAAAACAAATACCAAATCTGTTGTTGTTGAGTCGATTCCAACTCATAGAGACCCCATGTATTATGGAGTAGAACTGCTCCAGAGGTTTTTCGTGGTGATAGCATTTATGGAAGCAGATCACTTGGCTTTTCTTTAGAAGTGCCACTGTGTGGGTTCAAAGTCCCAACCTTTAGGTTAGTAGGTGAGCACAATCCACTTATGCCACTCATGGACTTTCCTACAAAAAGAACATGGCAAAGGTGATAGGATGTGTGTGATTGTACAGCCTGTCTTGCAAGCAGACCCTCTCCCTTGCCAGCTCTGAAGAAGCAAGATGCTATATTGTAAACTGTCATGTGGCAAGGAACCATGAGCAACCTCCAGCTCCCAGTTGACAACCAGCAAGCAAATGAAGGTCTTAATCCAACAATCTGAAAGACTCTGAATTCTGCCAGCAACTATGCAAGTTTGAAGTGACACCCCTATACCCCGGGCTCCTCTAATGAAGTGGCTTGGGTTGCCTATGGCAATCTGCACTGCACTCGTGAACACACAACCTAGAATCATCAGGGAGTCAACACCTGGAGCCACCATTTAAAAACAGGCTATGGAGGCTTCCGGTATGGCAGGTCAACCGGGGAAGTAAGGTAGGGATGGGACTCCAGGGAAAAACGAGTGGGATCTCACAAAGGAAACGTTCATATACCAGTCCCATGGCTTATAAACTATCATAAAGTCTCCTGAACTTACATTTTTGAGAAATCACACTAATAAGGATAAAGAAAGATGCTTATTTTGGGACTCTTGCCTACGGGTCCGCGGGTCACTCCTGCAACTGCAAAGTTTAGAGAGTGGGGCCAGGGCCAGACGGTTAGGAAAGAAGCGTTTCCAGTGAGGAAAAAAAAAAAAAAAGGCAAGAGACGACCTAGCTCCCCGCCCCAAGTCTCCCCACCCGGGCTTGATATCCCAATAAAAATCGGCCAGGTGCAGCTCACCCACACACAGAGAGTGTGAGAAAATCGGCAGCTCCTCGGCCTTGGCTTTTTGATGTCATCCACCAACCCCATCCATCCCTGCATCTAAGCCCCTTCCTCCACTCCTAGCTAGCAGCAGAGATCCTCCAGCGGCTGTGCTGGCTGGCGGGACAAGACACAGAAAAAGTTAACCAAAGCCACATATCTGCTCCAATGTGGTGATTTCTGTCCAGGCGTTTATATTACTTCAGCCTTTAGTCCTCTGGATTACACATCCCTCCTGGAGAAGGGAATTTATCCTCCCTATAACCCATAAGAAGAAGAAGCAATCGTGACCATATAGCCAAGCTACAACATAATACTCCACCACTTAGACAAGACCCAACAACATCTGCTACATATTAAGGACGAAAAGGGAAGCCCATCTCCTGATCATATTTATAATAATAATAATAATAA
>NW_006408750.1:3044231-3049988 GCF_000296735.1 Chrysochloris asiatica
CACTTCCTAACATGGATGAACCTTAAGGACATTATGCTGAGTAAAATTAGTCAGTCACAAAATGAAAAATACTGCATAGGACCACTAATGTAAAAGACTAAGAAAAAGAACCCATACTAATCCACTAAAGTGGATTCTTAGTTGGTTGCTAGGATCTACGGGTAGGGATAGGGGTAGCAGGGGAAGGTGGAACACAGGGCAGAGAATAGACACAAGATAATTTGGGTATTGGGTAGGGGGACAATACACAAGTAGGGAGAGGGGAATCAAAGAACAAAGCAGATGGGAGAACAATTAGACAAGTATGAATGGGCTAAATGGGACAGAGGTAAAAGATGATGTAGGCACAGCTTTGGAAAAACGGGGATCTGGAATACAGAGACTGAGACATGGATAAAATGGGGAAAAGGGGGGAATAATGTTAAGATGCTTGGCTGTCTTTTGAATCATGGTTTTCCTTGCAGTATATTATAAAACAGACACTGGAGGGGAAGAGAAAAGAATAACCAGAAATATCAACATGGAAAGCTTGTAAGCCCGTCTTCTGCCTATAACTGATTGGAATACCTAAATGGGGCTACAATGTGTCCAGTGAAGGAGGTTTACTGAGGAGCCTCTGCATTACATGGGAGTATAGGTGGAAGCCCGAACCACATCCAACCCTTCAGCGACAGGAAATTTTCCACTTGAAAGGACAAGCAGACCAGTCGGGAGCAGCTAGAAAACCAGAAGACACTTCTTGAAAGAAGGACCTACAGGAAAAATACAAAACAATAGGGCAGTCCGACTGTTACCACAAGAACATACAGGTGGCTTGCCCAGGAGACATCAAGGCAAGTGGTAGGATCCTCTCAGTGCAAATTCTCTTCCAAGACTAAGACACAAGGGAAATATATGCTTTGACTGACAACCACGCACATCACCCAGAAGGGGAAGTGACCGAAGAACATCAACGAAGTTGCAAGCTAAGCCCTACATCGTTCAACAAACTACTGTGAACTCGGTGGAGACCTGGTCGGCCAGTAGAGAGGCAACACCTGTGGACTCATGGGCTCAGAGTCAATGACACAGCCACAGAGGTCTAGAGTGGAGAGCGGGGTGGCTAGCCGATAAAAAGTGGCTGGACAGATGCAAGAACACCCACACTTGCATATGATACCCATTTGACCTGGCTTCAATGACTGGATAAACAGAGCTCAACCCGAAGAAGAAAGAAGAGGAAAAAAGTGTCATCTGATACAATTCGATAAACCTGACCTATAAATACAGTAGCTCAAAAGAGGAAACAAATTCCTGCTGCAAGAACTATTTCAACCCCCTCCACACAAAGGGTAGACAGGTATGGGCAACTTGGAGATTGGCTACCCAAAATGGGGGAAGGGATACAAAGGTAAGAAGTGACTGGCTTACAAGCTTTCAAGAGGGAACCTAGATCCAAAGGGCATGCAGGAAGGTAGAATCTCCAGTGAATAGTGTCCAGCCTGTCCAGGAAGGGCTGATGAAACGAAATACAGATGGGTCTCTTGTGATGCAATGGTGAATAATTGTTATCAGGACTGATTGTGAGGGTAGGAAATCTAAATGTGGACATTTTGTAGCAAGGAGGGGAGTGATTAACTTTTCAGTCTACGAGCGGAGGACCCTAGGACCATCAATGGAGAGAAGCGGAGAGCGGGATCCTACCCAGAGAAGCGGTGAGGCCTGAGATGGAGGCAGAGAAGAAGATGTCAAGAGATGGTGTGGCTAGGGACTTGGGATCAGGAGATGGAAAGGGGCTGAGTACTGTGGTAGGGGTGTGCAGGCTTACAGGGTACACCCTTTGGTTGGGTGAGGGTGCATGGATGGGATGGTAACTATGCAAATGTAATGATAGATGATGGAATGAATGTAAAGCTAATGTTCTCCCATGTAGACTATCACACAACTCACAATAAAACATTAAAAAAAAAAACAAAAAAAAACACAAAAAAAACAGGCAATGAAAGATATGGACACATTCTTCCCCTTTCTCATTTGGAAATGCATTTCATAAAGTTCCTCAGAAGACCTGATGGAATTGAGCCCCTGAAGTCCAGAGCAGATGCCAGCTGGACAAAGTTTCTTTGCACTGGTTTTTCCCTCTTCTTGTTTCACTGTTTGTATCATTGACAGGGAGACCTTGGGTGGTATAAATGCTTAGTGCATACAGCTGCTAAGTGAAAGCTTGAAAGTTTGAGTTCAACTAGAGATACCTCAGAAGAAATACCTGGTGATCTGTTTCTAAAAAATCAGTCATCAAAAACTCTATAAAGCATAGTCTACTCTAACATAAAGGACCTCTGGTAGTGTAGTGGTTACGAATTGGGCTGCGAGCCACAAGGTCAGCAGTTTGAAACTACCAGCTGTTCCGTGGGAGAAAGATGAGGCTTTCTGCTCCTGTAAAGATTTACAGCCTTGGAAATCCTGGACAGGGTCACTATGAGTCGGAACCAACTCCACGGCACATAACAACAACAACTCTAACATATGTTGCTGTTAAATCGAGTGGATTCCAACTCAGAGCAACCCTGTCTAGAGTTTCTGAGGAGCAGCTGGTGGATTTGAACCTTGTGGCTCAGTGGAGTATCCTGCAGTGCCACACCAAGGCTCAATAAACCAGGAGCCTTGGTATGGTACTGTAGATAACTGCAAGGTCATTTGTTCAAACCCATCAGCTGCTCCTTGGAAGTCCTATGACTTCCAAGTTGAAACTAACTCAATGGCACTTAACAACATTACTACCCATACTATTATGAGTCCCAGTGTGGTGCTATAGGATAAGCACTGGACCCCAAGGTTGATTTGAATCACAAAGTTGGTGGTTCAAGCTCACCATTTGCTCCTGGGAAACCCTATAGAGAATCATTATGAGTTGGAACCGACTCGATCGCACTTAACAACAACAATATAAATTAGGTGGCAGCATGATTTTTTTTTTTTTTTTTTAAATCTCCAATCCACAGAAATTATAAGATAATAAATTTGTGCTAATGTTGCTACATAGTATTTTGGACATGTTTTCAGGAGAGATCTGTCTCTGGAGAATGACATCATGCTTGGTAAAGTAGAGGTTCAGCAAAAAAGAGGAAAATTCTCAACTAGATGCATTGACATGGTGACTTCAACAATGGGCCCAATTACAGTAACTGTTGTGAGGATTTTGCTTTGTTTTGTTGTATATAGGATCATTATGAGTCTGAATCAACTCAATACCTAACATCAACAACAGTTCTTGGTAAAAATAAAAATCAATAAATAAAACCATCTGGTACTACCTGCTTGACAGATGTAAGTTACATTTATGGGAAATCAGAACTGATCCATAGAATACTCATCAATACTAATATAATAAAAGTGATTTGTCTTTTTACTCCCCAAGTACTACTTTGCCCTTTGGTTAGCAATAATCAAACTGTTTGCAGTTGCTGTGAACAAAGAGATGTTCTTGTATGAAGCAAAATAGTTCTAAAAAGTTAAGGTTTTATAAAGGATCAAAATGAAAAATCTCTAACCTTACACATAGTCATTTTAAGTTTTAACTTATCAGGAGAGGTTATATGGGTTGTTGTTGTTGTTAAGTGCTGTTGAGTCACTTCTGACCTACAGCAACCATGTATAGGGTTTCCGAGAAGCAGCTGATGAGCTTGAACCACGGACCTTGCGGTTCAAACCGACTTTGCAGTCTAGCGCATTAACCCACAGTACCACACCAGGACCCCATGGGTTGGAGTAGCATAATCTGTGTATTGCTTATTTTGTGTGCTTCTCTGTATTAAATTATATTTAACTGAAAGCTTGGTGGTTTGAATTCATTATCCACTCCATGAAAAAAAGCTGTTGCAATCTGCTTCTGTAAAGATAATAGCCTTGGAAATCCAATGGGGCAATTCTACTCTGTCTTATAGGGTCACTATGAGTCAGAACTGAGTTGATGATAA
The DNA here is from genome assembly GCF_000296735.1 of Chrysochloris asiatica. Taxonomy (NCBI): domain Eukaryota; kingdom Metazoa; phylum Chordata; class Mammalia; order Afrosoricida; family Chrysochloridae; genus Chrysochloris; species Chrysochloris asiatica. The sequence goes on from NW_006408750.1 coordinate 3,048,188, forward strand.
TGGATTTGGTTAGGTAAAACATCTGTGTGGTGTATCTTGAACCATCTCATGCATTTGGGCTGATACTTTTCAGCATTAGTGCAGGGAACCCATAATGTTCTGGATCTCCTGCTACTTGTTGTTGTTGTTAAGTGCTGTTGAGTCAGTTCCAACCCATAGCAACCCTGTATAGGGTTTTCAAGGAGCAGCTGGTGAGCTTGAACCACCAACCTTGCAGTTCAAATCACTTTGCAGTCTGAAGCCTTAGCCCACAGCACCACAGCAAGACTCCTGAAACTGAGGATCCCTTTTCTCAAGGAATTCAAAGTATTCAATCCTGCTGGTCTCTGGAAACTCCCAACATAACACTTATTGGAGTTAGGATCCCTACTCAAGGAAACTAAGACGGAAGAAGGTTGAGAGGTAGAATCCTTATGATGGAGTGACCATTTATTACTGCCTCTTTCCCCAGTGAGATGGATTGGCCAAGTGGCAGCATCAATGGGCTCAAGCGTGGCAATGATAGTGAGGTTGGCCCAGGATTGGGCAGTGTTTTGGTCTGCTGTGCATGAGGTCACTATGAGCCTATACTGACTCAATAGTACCTGACAACAACAACAACAAGTCACAGCTAAGGGGACAATAGGGTCTGATTCAGTACCTTTCAGTTTTCTAGTTGACTAGGCTTGAGCAGATACATAAGTGGCAGAAATATATGAGTGTGGATGTTTAACTGAGGTTTTTGTTGTTGTTGTTCACTATTATGATTATTTTCTGCTCCTGGCAAGGGGTGGGGGCCTTTAGTCATTAACTTCCTAATGCTTATGAATTGATGTACAATGATTATTTAAAGGGATATTTCACAAATGCTCTCAAGGAGGATTTTAAAAAGATGAGAAGTGCTTAAACCTACAGAAATGTTGCTCTAATGCTGAGAATGTCAAATATTAAGGCAGGTCAGTGAAAGAAACAACTCCTATCTGTTATTGCGTGCTGTGGACCAGGCCATGTGCTAAATGTTTTTCACATCTTATCTAATATAATCCCCACAACAAACCTGTGAAGTGCTGACTGAGAAGCAGAGCCCTCATTTTAGGTAGTTCCTGACTTATGACAAGGTTCCATTCTGTCATCCACTCTGTCATCAGTCTGTTCTGACATAGATCAAGTACCTCATTGTTTTTAGTTTTAATAATTATTGCCTTTTATCATCAGTATCTTTATAAATCAGAGAACTGACCTCTGTGAATGAACGACTGAGTATGATAACATCAGCAAATCATCTGCTATAACACTGTTACTGTCATTAAGTGCCATCAAGTCAGTTCTGACTCATAGCAAACCTGCTTAGGGTTACCAAGGTGTAGCTGGTGAATTTGAACTGCTAACTTCGTGATTCAAACCGACCTTGCTGTTGAAAGCTTATTCTACAGCGCCACACCAGGAATCTGTATGTAGTACATACACTGTGATGGTGGTGTGGATATGTGCCGTGGAGTCGGTTCCGACTTTTAGTGACCCTGCATAGGGTTTCTGAGGCTCGAAATTTTTAGGGAGCAGAAAGCCTCATCTTTCTCCCATGGAACAGCTGGTAGTTTCCACCTGCCGACCTTGAGGTTAGCAGCCTAACTCATAACCACTACGCTGACGGCACTTAACAACAACAACCTGGAGCTCCTTACATATACTATGTTGTTGTTGTTAAGTGCTATCGAGTTGAATTCATAGCGACCCTGTGTAGGGTTTCTGAGGAGCAGCTGGTGAGCTTGAACCGCCGACCTTGCTCTATAGCTAGTACAAATTATTAACAATAATATATATA
>NW_006408750.1:3050088-3063015 GCF_000296735.1 Chrysochloris asiatica
TAAGTATGGTTCGTGGTGACTCAAAAACATGGTGTTGGATAATACCTGTATTTCCTTTCCACAGGTGAGAGGTCTGAGATTTGGTAGATTAAATAGCTGGCCAGTTCACATGCTGCTACTCTCGGTACTCATTATTATACTTGTTCCCAAACAAATTTCTAGGGTTAGAGGTCTCCTTTTGAATTATACTTAAAATATCTGCACATGTGTGCATGATGTGGCATGAAACAGTGTACAGGAATCTAGATCGAAGGTTCCTTTTCCTTTTTGGAGAAATAATGACTTGCCCAGCCCCAGGCTTTCTTTGGAATATTCCACAGTTTACCATTTTCTGTTGGTCACATTATTCCCAGGCCCCTATTTCCTTACCACCCTGGTCTGACTGGCCTCCAAGCCCCACCCCAAAACCATCATGTGGGCTCTAGCAATGTTTGCTTTGCCAACGTTTAAGATCATAAGTGATTTGAAATTTGCAAACAGAATTTGAAAAATGTTGCCCATGATTCCAAAATAAAACCAAGAAAACAACAACAACAACAACAACAACAAAAAAAAAAAATGCTTGACTTTCCACAGGCTCATTCTACTGAGGAAAGTGATCAAGCAAAGACACTTCATGTAGACTTCAGGTACAGAAGAGCAAACTTATAATAGGACACAGCAGACTGAGATGTCCCCTAGTATGATAGACTTGGGCATGGGTGCTGGTAAAGAAATCAGTGCATATGTTGGACCTCAGAGATGAATCAATGGGCACAAAAGAATGTTTCCATGTCAACTGACAAACGTGAAAGTATTTGAAGACTGTAGAGAAGAATCAAAAGATGATTTTCCTATACTCTGTTAAGTCAGCCAGAAAGCAAAGGAAGATCATTGCAACTCAAGGAAGTGAGAGCTGAAAAGAGAGGAAGAGGAAGAAAGTCTGAATTACAAAGATGCATATTTAACAAGTACTAGGAGACAATGTAGTATTAATGATTAAAAACACAGTAATGGCTTGAATCCTGGCCTCACTCTTAACTAGCTGGCTGATGTTGGACCATCAACTTAGCCTCTCTGAGATTCCATTTTTCAGACTGTCACATGGAGATATTAATAATAACTGCCTCTTCAGGTAGTATGCAAAAGCATTTGAATGTGTGTGTTATAACAAACTATGGATAATATTGTGAAAAAGTGAAATTATAAAACAGTTGAATGAGCTTATGCAGGACCAAGAAACAGTCATTCACATAGAACAAAGGGACACTGAGTGGTTTAAAATCAGGAACAGTGTATTGGGTTTGGTTGCATCCTTTCACCAAACTTACTGGCTCTGTTGTTGTTGTTGTTAAGTGCTGTTGAGTCGGTTCCAACCCATAGCGTCCCTGTATATGGTTTACGAAGACTGGTGAGCTTGAACTGCCAACCCTGTGGTTCAAACCAACTTTGCAGTCTAGCGCATTAACCCACAGAGCCACACCAGGACTCCTGTTGACTCTGTATGCTGAGCAAATAATCCAAGAAACTGGATTATATGATTTAAGGAAGGCTCATTAACAACCTGCAATATGCAGATAACACAACCTTGTTTACTGAAAGCAATGAGTACTCAAAGCACTTACTGATTAAACTGAAAGACTACCACCTTCAGTATGGATTACAATTCAATGTTAACAGAAAAAAAATCCTCACAACTGAACCAATATACACTCTCATGATAAATAGAGAGAACTTCTATTTCTTGACAAGGATTTCATTTTTCTTGAATCCATAATCAACTCTCATGGAAGCAGCAGTCAAGAAATCAAATGATGTATTGCACAGAGCAAATCTGCTGCACAAGACTTCTTTAGAATGTTAAAGGATAAAAAATGTCACTCTGAGGATTAAGGTAACACCCAAACCAAGGCATGGTATATTTAATCAGCTCCTATGCATGTTAAATCTGGACAGTAAATAAGGAAGACAGGATAAGAATTGATGCACTTGAATTATGATGATGACAATTATACTGAATATAGCATGGATTATCAGAAGTACATTCAAATCTGTCTTGGAAGAGAAGCAATTAGAGTGTTCCATAGAAAATAGGATAGCAAGACTTTGTCTCACTTAATCCAGACATGTTATCAGGAAGGACAAGTCCCTGGAGAAGGACTTCAAGGTTGGTAAAATTAAAGGTCCACCACTCAAGTCCATGGAAAGATACACTGCCTGGTGCAGTGGTCTCAAACATAGCTTGTGAGTGTGGCCTATGACAAGTCAGTGTTTCATACTGTTATACATGGAGTTTCAATGAGTTGGAATCCAATTGACAGCACCTAATAAAAAGCTAACAACATAATTATTTCAGATGTAGTCAAATTAGTAGCAACTCATAGCGACCCTAACAGAAGGAAACACTAATTGATCCTGTGCCATCCTCACAATTGTTGTTACATTTAAGTCCATTGCTGCTACTGCTGTGTCAATCCATTTCATTGGGGATCTAACACATTTTGCCAACCCTTCACTTCACCAAGCTTGATATCCTCCTCCAGGGACTGGTCCCTCCTGATAACATGTTCTAAGTCTGAGAGATGAAAAGTCACCATCCTGGCTTCTAAGGAGCATTCTGGATGTACTTCTTCCAACACAGATTTGTTTGTTCTTCTTGGAGTCCATGGTATTTTTAATATTTCCCCAACACCATCATTCAAATGTATCAATTCTTCCAAGGTCTTCCTTATTAATTGTTCAGCTTTCACATGCTTATGAGGCTATTGTAAATATCATGGCATGGATCAGGTTCACGTTAGTCCTCAAATTGACATTTTTGCTCTTGAACATTTTAACGTTCATACTTCCATGAGTGTTGATTGTTGGTCAAAGAAAATGAAGTATTCAGCAACTTTAATCTTTTCTCCCTTTATTATGATGTTATACTGATCCAGTTGTGAGGATTTTTTTTACAATCCATACTGCAATCCATACTGAAGACTGAAGTATTTGATTTTCATCAGCAAATATTTTAAATCTTCTTCATTTTCAGCAAGCGATGTTGCATCATCTGCACATCTCAAGTTGCTAATGAGTCTTCCTCCAGTCCAATGCCAAGTTCTTCTTCATATAGCCCAGATTGTCAGATTACTTGGTCTGCATACAGAATGAATAAATATGGTGAAATAATACAACACTGACACATGCCTTTTCTGATTTTAAATCATTCAGATCCCCATGTTCTAACAACTGTCTCTTGGTCTGTGTACAGTTTGCTCATGAGCACCATTAAGTGTTCTTTAACACCAATTCTTCACAATGTTATCCATGATCTACACAATGGAAAGCCTTTCCATAGTCTTATGCCATCTCCTATCTGAGATACGAGTCCTGGCATGGCACTGTGGGCTAATTGTTTCAGACTGCAAAGTCATTTGAACTGCAAGATTGGTGGTTCAAGCTCACCAGCTGCTCCTTGGAAACCCTATACAGGGTCACTATGGATCAGAATTGTCTCAACAGCACTTAACAACAACATCTGAAATAAAAGCTCTTTGTGATCATAACAGGTTCTCTATAACTTTTGTTGCTTTATTATTAATATTATTCATTCATTCTAAGGCACTCAGGGATGGAGTGGTGGCAGCATTAAAGTGTCAGAGACAAGAGCCCACCTTTGACCTGACAGACTTGTAGAGGAATTAAGGTAGGTACACACATTCCACCTTGGATTCTTTTAAGTACCGTAAGAGTTATGAGCATTTATAAGACTCAATAAAGTCACTCAAATAAAAAATAGAGTGCCAAGAGACGCACTCAAAGGCATCTTAGTTTTAGAAAGAATGGTCAGGTGACAATCCTGGATGTATAATGTTCAGGTTGACTAATCACCTTCCTGAGTCAGGGGATGAGAAAGAGGGCAGAAAGTGGGAGAGAGGAGAAAATTTACACACCACATTCTTGACCTTATCATCCTTTTCTTTCATTATCCAGATCTGTACTTGGTCATTTGTTTCTGTTTCTGGAGCTGATTCAGGGTGGAGATAATTAAGTGCATAGATTTTCAATGACAAAAGTTGTCTGTTTTGCGTCTGAAATGTTAGGTTCCTAAGCAACAACTAGATACTCTGGTCAGCTATGTCTCCATAGAATACCAAATTCCTCTGCATTATTGCTCAAACTCAATTTAAAAATATTGTTTAAATTATGTAAGAGGTTGGACTAGTGATAATCTTTTGCTATCCCAAGATTCTAAACTTTCATAACAGTAGCAGCAACCGGAATCTTTACGAGGAATCAAAAGGTTGTTGTCTAGGTTATTAAAATCCAAATTTCCTATTAGAACTCCTGCTAAAAGCACCTGGCTAGCTCAACTGTCCATAGAAATTGTGGGAGACTTTTGTCCTCTTGTCCTTGCACTTGGAGCATAGCCCTAAAGGAAATCCTATGGACTTTCTTTTCCAGTGTTCCAGGGGGTGTGCACATCTGTTGTTGACACATCTGGAATCTCAGTTTTCCCGCTGCCTCTAAAACTGTTGTGTGCTCCTGACATTTTTAAAATGAAGCAAGGACAGCCTCCAGGCAGAAGGAAGACATGGCTGACAGAGTTAAAACCAAAATTCATTTGGCATTGTTAGCCATTGGAAAATAAATCCTGGACAGTACTGACACAGATGAGCAATTTTTTGCCTTTCTTTGTATAATTTTAACCTCTTCTTGTTAGTGAAGAGTTAGGCAAAAGACATAATTAAAATGGTATTTGTTTGTTTGTTTTTATTACTTGAGTGTGTTTTCTTTCTTTCTTTCTTTCTTTCTTTCTTTCTTTCTTTCTTTCTTTCTTTCTTTCTTTCTTTCTTTCTTTCGGTTGTTCTTGTTATTTGTTTCATTTTATTTTTCCTTAACATCTCTGACAGTAAAATAGTGCCCTCTCCCTAATTTATCTGGGCTACATTAAGTCAATTTTGGAAAATATATTCCCATATACAAACTGATTTTGCTTATCATGAGAGTCTCATTTATGAGCTACAAGTGCATACTTTCTAGAACAGATAGTGGGAATCACCCAGACTTGAATTTGACTCCTAGACTCACCATCAGCTAAGTGACATCAGAGAAGTACAGTAGGTGGCCATAACACCCATGGTACATTCTGTGATACAGGACATCATGTGATTTGGACATTGCATGAACACTGTAGTAACACCTTATGGGAACCTGTTTCCATTCCAGTCACGCTCATTGTCACTGCTGCTGCTGCTGGTGGAGGCCACAGTAACTGGTGATGGCAGCTGGAGCAGAGTGAGAGGGAGAGAAGGGGGAGGGATTGGAGTGTACCTTGCCCTGCCCACTTGTTCTGTCCACTTGAGCCACAGGAGCACCTTTGCCCCACAGTCCCTACACCTGCTAGTAAGACAAAGCCTGAAAACCCATACCCAGAGGCATGTCCCCTGACTCATATGTTTGGAAATATAGGTGGTCAAGGTTGTTAAGGAAGAATTGTTGTTGTTGTTGTTATGTGCCGTGGAGTCAGTTCCAACTCATAGTGACCCTATACAGGGTTTCTGTGGCTGTAAATCTTTACGGGAGCAGAAAGCCTCATCTTTCTTCCATGGAACAGCTGGTAGTTTCAAACTGCTGACCTTATAGTTCACAGCCCGATTTGTAACCACTACGCTACCAGAGCTCCTTTAAGGAAGCATACCTATAGTTTAATCTCTGCAAGCCTTTATCTCCTTATTTCTATGGAAGGGAAGGAAGGCTAACACCACTCCTAGCCTCAAAGGATTCTTTTGAAGATTCTATGAGCTAATGATGATAAAGTTTTCTATCTCAGTGCCTGGCACATATTAAGTACTCACTAAATAGCAGCAATTGCTATCTTACTATTTCAAATGAAACCCAATCAAACAACCCACAAGTTGTTAGAGGTTGATCTGTAAAGTAATTGGTAAATTTGTCAAGGCAATAAATTCTGCAGTTTAGAGTGTGATAATTGGACAGATACAGGTTTCTTGCTGATGGAGAGGCAATGCTAATTACAGTTTGCATAATGTATTACTAAAAAGATTTCTTATAAGGGAAACAAAAAGGGGATTACTTGTTCCTTAAAGTCTGACTCTTCAAATTGTAGCTTAATCTATAAGTGGAAACACTCCAAATGCCCATCAACAGATAGATGGATAAACAAAACATGTATATACATTCATTGGAATATTACTCTGCCATTAAGAATAATGAAGTCTTGATACATGCCACAAATGGATGAACCTTGGAAACACTGTTCTTGTTGTTGCTAAGTGCCATTGAGTCAGCTCTGACTCATAGCAACTCTGTATAGGGTTTCCAAGGAGCAGCTGGTGGGTTTGAACTTCTGACCTCGCAGTTAACAGTCCAGTGCTTATCTTGCAGTGTCATACCAGAAGTCCCCAAAAGCATTAAACTAAGTGAAATAAGTGAATCACAAAAGGACCAATATTGTCTGATCTCACTAATATGAAATCCTAGACTAGGCAAATATATACAGATCAGAGTTTAATAATGGTTACAGGGGCAGGAGGGAGAGGGAAAAAGAAGCAGCAATTTTCTGTGTATGGTGATGGAATATTTGTCAACAGGTATCGGTGATTGTTGCACAACATGATTAATGTAATTGGTCTCAATGAATTGTGCCTGCAAAAAATGAATTGGCAAATGTTAAATCTATATTTTTTGTGTTATCTATATTTTTCAACAATTAAAAAACAAGTGTAGCTCCATAGCATACTAGTGGTGTGATTAGTGATTCTGATCATCAATCTATACCTCCAGGGTTAGAGATTAATGGGTACTTTGCAATACCATTGTTATAAAGAACAAGCAAATTTGTGTTGGAATAAGTACAGCCGAATGCTCCTTAGAAGCCAGAATAGCTATTGATACTTTGAACATGTTGTCTGGAAGGTCCGGTCCCTGGAGAAGAATAGCCTGCTTGGTAAAGTGTTATTGTTGTTAAGTGCCATCAAGTCAATTCTGACCCATAGCGACCCTGTATAGGGTTTCCAAGGAGCAGCTGGTGAGCTTGAACCGCCGACCTTGCAGTTCAAACAACTTTGCAATCTGGCGCATTAACCCACAGCACCACACCAGGACTCCTGGTAAAGTGTAGGTCAATGAAAAAGAGAAAGATCTCCAAAGAGATGGATTAGCACAGTGGCAGCAGCAATGGCCTAAAGTATGACTGCAATTGTGAGGCTGGTGCATGACCACGCAGTGTTTCGTTCTGTTGAGCATAGGGCCACTATGAGTTGGAACCTGCCCGATGGCACCTAAAAAGAATAGCAACAAGGCATAAATGAGAATGCCTCAGCATAGTAGGAGCTCAGAAAATGGTAAGTGGTAAAATGATGATGAAAACTATTTTCAAACTTTTTGTTCCCAGTATCCCTTATATCTCTGAAATTTTGTACAGCCCCATGAAGCTATATTCTAGTGTGTTTTACTAATAGATAATTGCCATATTATTACTGAACTAAGAAACTTGGAAAATATTTATGTGCTGTTTCATTTAATAATGGCAGTAAACTCTTAATATAACAACAACAAAAAATCATTCTTAATGGAAAATAACTCCATAGAATAAGTACTGGACTGTAAACCACAAAGTTGGCAGTTTGTGCCCACCCAGCTGCTCCATGGTAGAAAGATGAGGTTTTCTGCTCCCACAAAGATTTAAAACCTCAGAAATCCTATACAGGGTTCTATCACTTGGAAACAACTCCACAGCACTTAACAACAACAACAAAAGATGAAAAATTTGAAGAATGGCATTGTTTTAATATTTTTTGCTTTAATGTCTATGTTCACAAAAAAAGCTGCTAAATTCTCCTATATGCATCTGCTAAAATCTGTTGTAATATTACACATCATGTAGCTCTTGGAACTCTCCACTTTACACTTATGAGAGAATGAGAATTAAAAACTAAGTAATATCTTGTTGTTGTTTGTTGTTAAATACCATTGAGTCAGTTCCAACTCATAGCAACCCTGTACAGGATTTCTAAGAAGCAGCTGGTGGTTTTGAACTGCCGATGTTCTGGTTAAAAGTCCAGTGCTGATCCTACAGTGTCACACCAGCATTATAAATTTTTTTTTGACCTTATTGTTGTGAGGTGCCATTGAGTCATAGTGACCCTATGCACAACAGAACGAAATATGTCCGGTACTGCCCCAATCTCACAGTCGTTGCTATGCTTGAGACCATTGCTGCTTCCATCTTGTTTGGGGTCTTCCTCTTTTTTGCACACCCTATACTTTACCAAACAGGATGTCCTTTTCCAGACTCTGGTCACTCTTGATAACATGTCCAAAATATTAGAGATGAAATCTCAGCATCCTGGCTTCTAAGGAGCATTATTGCTGTACTTCTTCCAACACAGATTTGTTTGTTCTTCCAGTAGCCCATGGTATTTTTAATATTCTCTCCCAATACCTTAACTCAAATGCATCAATTTTCCTATGATCTTCATTATTCATTGACCAGATTTCACAAGCCTATGAGGCTATTGAAAAATACCATGGCTTGGGTCAGCCACACCTTAGTCCTCAAGCTGACATCTTTGCTCTTCAATACTTTAAACTGGTCTTGTGAAGCAGATTTGCCTAATGCAAATACAGCATTTGATTTCTTGACTGTTGCTTCCATGATTGTTGATGGTGGATCTGAGCAAAATGAAGTATTTGACAACTTCAATATTTTCTCCATTTCTTTTAATTTATTTATTAGTCCAGTTTTGTGAGGATTTTGGTTTTCTTTACACTGAGGTACAATTCATAATGAAAGCTTTGATCTTCATCAGTAAGTATTTTAAGTCCTCTTCTCTTGAGCTCTGGTAGCATAGTGGTTACGAGTCAGGCTGCTAACCTCACAGTTAGTAGCTCAAAACTACCAGCAGTTCCGTGAGAGAAAGATGAGGCTTTCTGCACTCATAAAGATTTACAACTTCAGAAATCCTATGCAGGGTCTCTATGAGTAGGGACCAACTCCACGGCATATTACCACCACCACCATCACTTTCAGCAAGAAGGTTGTATCATCTGCTTATCAAAGGTGGTTAATGAGTCTTCCTCCAATCCTGATGCCACGTTCTTTTCATATAATCCAGCTTCTCAGAATATATGCTCATCATACACATTGAATAAGTAGGGTGAAAAAATACAACCCTGTGTCACAGATTTCCTTATCTGAAACCATTCAGTGTCCCCATGTTCTGTTTGAACAACTGTCTCTAGGACTATGTACAGGTTCCTCATAAACACATTAAATGCTATGGTATACTCATTCTTCAAAATGTTGTCCATAGCTTGATTGACACACACAATCAAAAGCCTTTGCATTGTCAATAAACATAGGTAAACATCTTTCTGGTATTTTCTTCCTTCTACTAAGATACATCTTATTTCAGCAATGATATCCCTTGTTCCATGTCCCCATCTGAATCCAGTCTGAACCTCTGGTAGCTTCCTGCCAGTGTACTGCTGCAGCCATTTTTGAATTATCTTTTCAAATTATCATGACACCCCTAAAAGGGTATTGGAACCCCCACAATTTGAAAACCACCAGTGTAGAACAACTGTGTCTGAACTTCTCTGTAGAAGGTGATCCAGATACCTATGTGGAAAAAGAATGAGAACAGCACATAAAGGAATCAAAAAAACACCACACATCTGAAAACCTTTGAAAAATTTACTTTTGGAAATCATATTATACAAAAGTAGGGGTAGGAGGATAGTAGGAGCCCAAACATTACCAAGCCAGTCTGAATTATATTCTCAAATTGGACAAATTCCTGTGATGTTGGGTTTATACAAATGTCACAGCTTAGTGCTTCAGTGTCTCCTTCTTCCTTTTCCATTTCACCTCTTCTGATCTCCCCTAGGACATTAAAATATCTACTGGCTTCCTGAATGACCCAATGAGAAGACAATGGGTTTATACCCCACTTGGAGCCTTCAGGGTATGATAACTATGAGTTAGGTTTTTCCAAGCACACAGATCTGGATTCAAATCCTGGATCTATCATTTATGAGTTACATGTCTTGGAAAAGTCTTTGCATTGTCAATAAACACATGGTCTTGGAAAAGGCATTTAAATTTTTTTGAAACATAGAATCTTAGTGTACATATAATGGGAATTGTCCTAGATTTTAAGTGGTCTCATTCTTTACAACTCCTCCTATCCCCCCATGTCTTGAATCTGGTTGGGTTTGTTTCTTGTTTGAATAATAGAACTTGTTGGAATTGAAATGGTCTCAATTGGCCCTTCACTTTCTGCCCCTGTGCTTTCTGATTTAGTACTGAAAGCCCCCTGTCTCTGGAAACCTCAACTCCAATTGGCTACCCTGCTTATGTTGTTGTTAAATGCAGTCCAGTCAGTTCCAACTCATGGTGACCCTGTATAGAATTTCCAAGGAGTGGCTGGTGAGTTTGAACCACCGATCTTGTGGTTCAAACTGACCTTGCGGTCCAATGCTTATCATACAGCACCACACCAATACTCCATAGCACGACTGAAAATTACTGACATAAGAATATTCAATTCTTTTCCAATACACTTTCTGAAAGAGCATCTTGTTGTTATGTGCTGTGGAGTCGGTTCCGACTCATAGCAACCCTGTACAGGGTTTCCAAGGCTGTAAATTTTGGGGGGAGCAGAAAGCCTCATCTTTCTCCCGCTGAACAGCTAGTAGATTCGAACTGCTGACCTTGAGGTTTGCAGCTTGATTCGTAACCACTGTGCTAGAAGAGTGTTGTAAATTCCTCAGAGAATAAAATGAAATGATGCAGCTAACTACCAAATACTGTTGTTGTTCTTAAGTGTCTTCGAGTTGGTTATGACTGGAATATTTGTGTGTGTGTATTCAGTTTACAAAACAATTCAAGATTTCCATAGCTAAATAAATAAATCATTTGTTATCTCTCTATATATAATTGAGCTTCTAATTCAGGGCCTGCTATTGATTTAAATATGCTAGATAGTGTTTCCTACTAGAAAAAAAAATGTGAGTCCTGGTGTGGCACTGTGGGTTAATCTGCTGGATTGCAAAGTCGGTTTGAATTGCAAAGTTGGTGGCTTAAGTTCACGCAAACCATATACAGGGTCACTGTGGGTTGGAACCAACTCCCTTAACAACAACAACAACTGGGGAAATACTGCATTTCAAGTTAAGCACAAAGGTAGCCAGCCCCTGGGAAATTAGGAAATAAAAGGGAAAGAAAACATTGGACTTAACTAAACTCAAACCGGCTGTGAGTTCTTAAAACAGTATTACTGTTAAATATGGAAAACACTTTATATTATGTCATTCTGGGTGGGTCTAGAACTGGACTGTTTTTTGGACAATATTTTCTGCAGAGCTGTGCCTAGTGAAAATACAGCCCAAGGAGATCATTTGCAGATAAGGTCAATCCAGTGAGCCCCTGAGAACATAGGCTCATCTGGAACTGCTGGATTCTAGAGTTGAATTCTTACAAATTTACAGACAGTTCATTGTGAAGAAAAAGGAGAGACAGGGGCATAACCCTTATAAAAATCTGAAGTCCATTAAATGATAGTGCAATCTTTTCCTATGTCATAGTTATGTGACCTCAACATGTATTTTAAGTGACCAAGAGGTAGTAACATGCCTCTTTTCCTGAACAAAATTGCCTGTTATTCACACAATTAAAATAACTTTCCCACCCGAAGGGCCCAAAGAAATTCATCCTGCCAAGAAAATCACTATCCTGTGCATTGCTAAAGAATTCTGACACTGCAAAAAACACATGTGAAATCATTCATCAGATAAACAGCAAAAAAAAAAGTCAGCATTGAAGAATTTAATTAAGAAGGTATTTCCTCCTGCAGACTTCTGACAGCCAGAGAGCTGAAAATGGAGCCAGATACATCTGCATGACGTGTGTCTTCTTTGCATACAACAACATATCAAGACAGTTGAGACAGGCATTTCTGTTGCTCTCCAAACCAAAAAATGCCTGATTCTTGAAAATGATGAAACTAGAATTCATTGAATATTAACTGTCATTGTTACTTGGAAAGAAAGAGAAAATATACAAAAAATATGGGTTTCGTTTTTTCAAAGACTGGAAAGTAAGCAGAACTCTATGTTTTGTTTTTGTTGCTGTTGTTAAGTGTAATCAAGTCATTTTCAACTCATAGCAATCTTGTATATGTTTTCCAAAGAGTCACTGATAGATTTGAACCACGGATTTTGTGATTAGCAGACCAGTGCTTAACCTATTGTGCCTCACCAGAGCTCCTACTATGTTGTTTAGCAGTCTCTGAGACAGTGGGGCCTTGTTCTGTTCTTCTATCACTGTTACTGTTGCCACCACCATCTGAGGCACTTTGGTGGTATAAGAAATCCTGGTATGGCATTGTGGGATAATGAGCCGGACTGCAAGATCGGTTTGAACTGCAAGGTCATCGGTTCAAACTCACCAGCTGCTTCTGGGAAACTCTATTCAAGGTCACTCACTATGAGTCAAAAATGACTTGATGGAACTTAGAAAAAAACAAACAACAAAAGCAATATAACTGCTGGCTATAACACAGATTTGTAAATTTGAGGATATAGATAGATAACTGGACACACACACACACACACACACATACAGGCAAATATTCACCAGATATTGAAAATAATAATCATTCACTTTGGAGCATCACATTATTTACTACAAAATTTAACAAATCATTTATTTTTCTAGCAACCAGAAAGCCATTAAAATGGCAATTGGGTACAGATTTAAACATAAAAGAGAAGTTGATTTCAATAAAACAAACTAAACCTACTCATTTGTTGTTGTTGTTAGGTGCCATCGAGTCGGAACCGACTCATAGCGACCCCATGCACAGCAGAACGAAACAATGTCCGATCCTGGGCCAACCCCACTACCGCTGTCACACTTGAGTCCATCAATGATGCCAC
>NW_006408750.1:3077851-3079989 GCF_000296735.1 Chrysochloris asiatica
AGTGAGCTTTTCAAAGGAAAAGGATAATTGGTGTAATCAGCTTCTCTGCTTAATGTTTCTTTATTGGCTTCACGCACCAGAGAAAGAACGTAGGAGGCAATGTAAATCACTCTGGCCTTGATTTTTGTGTACAGATCACACAAACCTTCTGTTTTCTTCATGAAAACATTGGCATACAGCTGCTTTTGTGCATTTAAAGTTCTTCCCATTGCCCACTACAGTCTTTCCCTGGCTCTTGCTTCCTCCCTCAAATCCAACCCACTATCACTTCCCAGAGAGGTCTTCCTCCTACCCTAATTTAAGTTCCCCACAACCTCACCCTTTCTCTTTAAACTTATTGTTTAACCCCTATGGCTCTTATCAAAACATGAAGTTATTATTAATCATTTCCTTTTTCATTATCTCTACTGCTAAAAGTAAGCATCTTGGGGTGAGAGTTCTTGACTTGCTTATTCATTTCTGGATTCTCTGTACCTAGACTATTGTATGGCTTTGCTTTTAGGAAAGTTACTGTTTGTTTTCTTGAGAATTGATTTTAGGAGGGCAAGACTGGACTGAACATTGAGAAGACTATTTCAATAATCTAGGGGAGAGATAATTGTGACCAAGTAATGGAAATGAGAAATATGGGTGTTTTAGAGATCGGATCCCCCATTAAGTGTGAGGATAAGTAAATAAATATATATATATACATATTTTGATGATTGGCTGTGTTCAGCAGGTTTTAGGGTTGGTATCTAGGTTTCCCCATTCACAGGAAATTTCCAAAACAGGTTCTGTGCTCCATAAATTCATTTGACTGATTATTTAAGTTTTCAGTGACACCAGTCTGCTATTGGCCACAGATGACAGGTTTAGAGAATAATATGAGGGAACTTTTTTTAAGTTCATGGAAAAACTCCATTATATTCAGTTTTCCATTTTTCTTTCCTTTTTTTTTTTTTTTTGGAGGGACTGGTTTATTATTTTTTAGAAAGGGGAGAGCGGTGGAGACACTTGTACTATTGGTTTCTCTTTCTCTCAATCTTCTCTCAAAAGAGGCCACACTAAAGAAGAGTACATTTTAAGCCACTAAGCTGCAGGCTGCACACCTGACATAACTCACAGTAACCTCACCAAAATGGGGGGCTTGGCAGGGAAAGGACTTTGAAAAGATGAGCATATGACCAGTTTACAGACTGCAGAGAAAAATAAGCCAGATGGGGTGGCCAATGCACCTAACCCCAGAGAAACTAAGTTTTAAAATCATATAAAATTTCAAAGAAAATTTGTACAGCACTGACTAACACAAAGCACTTTGAGATGGCACTTTGAAAGACAGCAGCCTCAGACCCAGAATACGATGATGAGATGAGTTTCATATGACTAAATCAGTGACAAATCATTTTCTTTTCTGTCTTTTACAAAAGGAGGCAGGTGAGTAAATAAGTGATCACCAGAGAGAGGTATCTGATCCATTCTGTGAGTAATTAGGGAGTGGAGAAAGGATGGGACAATGATGATATCGCACACAGAGGTCTCATCATATTAATTTGTTTGGTCATTTCTAACAAATAAAGTAAAAAAAAAATCACCTTGCACCAAGATACCTTAAAAACTGCAAACCTGAACAGCACTTAAAAAAAGAAATGGGGGGCAGTGGGGATCATGATAGCTAACAACTCCTCCTGGAACCATCTTTCTGGTTTGGCTGTGGCTTTGTGCAGAGCAAAGAGGGTTCCCAGAGTGGAGTCTTTCCCTTGGCTATGTTTGGCTGCCAGTAAGGCAGGCCTATACTTCTTTCCTTCCTCTATGTAGAGGACAATATATATTAAACTGAAAAATTATTTTCCAAAGAAAGGAGTTAGGTTGTTACTTCAGAGCTGTAGAGTTATTTGGAATGTGTTACATATGGTGCTACAACAAAAAAGGTAAATATAAAATGTGTACATCACAACTTGCTCTTAAAGACACTTGCCCTGTCATTGAGAAGACAAGAAAGAAGGAAAAGGTCAAAATGAATGTCAGAAGAGACTGAAACTTGCTCTCCAGCTTAGAGATGCTAAAGCAAATGAAAGAAATGAGGAGGTCCAAGAGCTGAACAGAAAATTTCAAAGATCAACTCAAGAAGATGAAGCTAAATATTACAATAAAATATG
>NW_006408750.1:3080919-3086410 GCF_000296735.1 Chrysochloris asiatica
CTTGCTGAAAGTGAAGAGGACTTAGAACATTTACTGATGAAGATCAAAGAGCACAGCCTTCAGTATGGATTACATCTCAATGTCAAGAAAATAAAAATCCTCACCACTGTACCAATAAACAACATTCTTATCAATGGAGAAAAGATTGAATTTGTCAAGGACTTCATTCTTCTTGGATCAGCTATCAACACTCACGGAAGCAACAGTCAAGAATTCAAACAATGTATTGCATTAGGCAAATCTGCTGCACAAAACTTTTTTAAAATGTTGAAGAGCAAGGATATCAGCTTGAGGATCAAGGTGCGCCTGACCCAAGCCATGGTATTTTCAATAACCTCATATGTATGTGAAAGCTGAACAGTGAACAAGGAAGATCGTAGAAGAATTGATGCCTTTGCATTATGATGTTGGAGGAGAATATTGCAAGTGCCATTGGCTTCCAAAGAACCAAAAGATCCATTATGGAAGAAGTACAGCCAGAATGCTTCTTAGAGGCCAAGATGATCAAACTTCATCTCTCATACTATGGACATATTGTCAGGAGGGACCAGTCGCTGGAGAAGGATATCATGTTTGGTAAGGTGGAGGGTCAGAGGAAAAAAGGAATACCCTCAATGAGCTTGATTGGCCAAATGACAGCATCAATGGGCTCAAGCGTGGCAACAACAGTGAGGTTGGCCCAGGATCGGACAGTATTTCGTTCTACTGTGCATAAGGTCGTTATGGGTCGGTACTGACTCGATGGCACCTAACAACAACAACAAGGGTAGTCCTAGACTAATGTCCTAACACAATGATTAATCCTACTTTTTTCCCTTTCTAAAGTGTCTTGGTTTAGAGGATGAATTATATAGCCACCCTAGACACTTAAGGAATTGCCCTTAAAATTGTCTGTCCTGAACTCTAGAAGTGCCCAGTATTGATTAGTGACCAACCTAATAAAACCTGTTGCTGTTGCCATTAAGTTCCATTGAATCAATTCCAACCCACAGCAACACTGTATAGGGTTTCCAAGGAGCAGCTGATGAGCTTGAACCACTGACCTTGCAGTCTGATGCATTAGCCCACAGTGCCACACCAGGCCTTCTAATAAAACCTAGCTTCTAAGAAATCATAAATAGTGTACAAAGTGAAGAAAAAGAAGGTGGGTAATGCCCCACACAAGGTGGAGAAAGTCCCTGTGAATGGCATGAGGCTGAGGAACTCCTCTTTTCTTGAATGCAAGAGTTCCTACAGACAACTTCCCTCACTAAGGCTCCCATTTTCTGCACCAATCATAAGGTTAATTTACAAAATTGCCATCATAAGGCAGCAGAAGTGTCTAATGTTCTAACGTGGTACATATGCTTTGTAAGGGCTTACACATTATGGAAAGGAGGTTGCACTGGGGAAATAATGACTGATCGCAGCTTGTCATTCTGGGATGGAGAGACAAAGAGGCCAGCAAGACTTGACCACATGCTCTTTCTAAAGCTGAGAACTTTGACCTTGATGTGCTAAAGTGGAACTGAGAAGTAAACTGCTCTTATGACCATGTAACAGACAGCCATAGTTGACCTCTCTTACCCATCTACATGTCCTAATACTTAAAAGATATTTCAAATTTAGAAAATAATGATTTTATAAGTGATTTTATGTGTAAGAGGGAGTAAGGTGGCTCTTAGGAGAAGCACTGGACTGCAAGCCACAAGGTCAGTAGTTCTAGCTTATCAGCCACTCTCTGGGAGAAAAATGAGACTTCCTATTTCCACAAAGATTTATAGCCTTGGAAACTTTGTGTGGGTCACTATGAGTCAGAACAGACTCAATGGAACTTAGTAACAACAACAATTCAATGTAAGACCTTGTGGCTAATTATACCCACTCCTTACTTATTGACATGGGTAGGTTTAAAGAAAAGGTCATTATGTAAAAATTGGCTTTTTGAGAAAATGGAAAGTGTCCAGCAGTATTATCATCACATAACTGACAAAGCACTGATACTGATGACCCAACCCAGCTGACACAACCCTAACCATCATAGTCAGTGGTACTCTTGCCTCACAATTTAGTGTTCAATACTGTCAGATGTATATAATATGCAAAATAGTTGGATAGTAGATTTTTCACTATGGTCATCAATGCAAATTAATGGACAACAAGATAGTTGGTAAATGAGGACTAGATGCAATGTCTTAGAAATCAATATCACTTTCCCTGTTGCTTAATTGTTGGTTTGAGATTTCAATGGACCATTGTTCTACAAATTACACCTAAACAGTTTTGCTGAGAAAGAGCAGTAATACCAGTTATGGTACCTCCAGGCATTTCCTTAATACAAAAGGCAAGGTGATATTTCAATGTGTTTGATGCTCAAAAAAGCAGTCTTAGGTTTCAAATGAATGACATACTTGTGGGAATAATTGAGAAAAGGCTTTATATTTCTCCATATTGTAGCTTGTAGTGTTTATTTCACAGAGACAGCTTTCAATAAACATTAATTCTCCATTTTCTCTATATCTTAGTCATTGGTCACCACTCAGGATTGAAGGAAAGTCTTAGTTGGATTAACTAAGAGAAGTACAGAATGTTTTTTCAAAGTTGTAAGGAAAAGAAAGAAAGAGAAGGAGGAGAGAGTGTTGGCTTCAACAGCAGGCAGGTTTATTGAGAGTAAACCTGGGAGGGGGCACTCTTAAGTCACCAAAGGAGACCAAGAGCCAATCTGTTCTCTTACAGACTGGGGTATTTAAGGTGGTATGGTCTGGGTACAGTTCTGGTGAGTTTACAATGGGCGGGGGTATGGAGATTTGGACAGAGGTATGGAGATTTTTCTAAAACCTGGAATTTCCAGGGTGGGAGGAGGGTCTCCAGGTGTAACAAAGACCCAAGCTTCCTGGGAGATAAGGAGCTCAAGCAGGACCCCATTCATTGTCAATTGGGTGCAGTTGCAATGTCATTCTGTTGATCAGGTGCAAGGTCCTTCAAAAGTACTCCCTGCATCATACAGGATGGACTATGAGGCAGAAAACAAAACAAAAAACTAGTAATGTAAAAAGCGTCAGCTCTGCAAAGCAGGAATACAGGCACACTGTTGTTAGGTGCTGTCGAGTCGGTTCGGACTCATAGTGACACTATGCACAACAGAAAGAAACACTGCCTGCTTCTTTTTTTTGCTGACCCTCCACTTTACCAAGCATAATATCCTCCTCCAAGGTCTGCTCCCTCCTGAAAATTTATATGAAATCTGAAAAACAAAGAAAGCATGACCATACTTTGTTCTAAGGAGCATTCTGGCTGTACGTCTTCCAACACAGACTTGTTTGTTCTAGAGATACTGAAAAAAGCACTTATGTTAATAAGTTCCCAGGAATGGAAAAAAATATGCAACATTCTATGCCCTAATATATGCAAAGATAAGTAAAAAAAAAAAAAAAAAAAATGTTGCTAGGGGTTTAGTTTATAAATGTTGTTAGGTGCCATTGAGCTAATTCTGACTCCTAGCAACCCTACTTACAACAGAAAAAAAAACAAACAAAAACAATTGCTGTCAGGTCCTTCACCAGTCTAAAGATTACTGTTACATTTGTGTCCATTGTTGTTATCAAACTGTCTCAGTTGGTGTCTTCCTTTTTTTTTTGTTGATCTTCCACTTTGTCAAGCATGGTGTCTTTTTCTAGGGACTGGTCCCTCCTGACAATATGTCCAAAGTATGAATGACAAAGTCTCACCATCCTTGTTTCTAAAGATCATCTTAGTTGCACTTCCTTCAAAACAGGTATGTTTGTTCTCCTGGAAGTCCATGGCACTTTCAATATTCTTTGTCAACACTCTAATTCAAATGTATCAATCCTTCTATGAACTTCCTATTCACTGTCTAAAGATCTTCCTTATTCACTGTCTAACTGTAACATGCATATAAGGTGCATCTTAGTCCTTAAACTGATATCTTTGCTCTTTAACCTTTATAGAGGTCTTGTGCAGTTGATTTGCCTAATGTGATACATCATTTGATTTCATGACTGCTGCTTTCATGAATATTGATTGTGGATCCAAACAAAATAAATGGACTACTTCAATCTTTTCTCTATTTAGCATGATATTATTTATGATCCAGGTGAGAGGAATTTCATTTTCTTTGCACTGAGGCACAATCCATACTGAAGGTTCTAGTCTTTGATCTGCATGGATTCCAGAAGAGATTCTGAAATTTGCTCTCCAGCGTTTAGATGCTAAAGCACATGGGAAATAAAAATGAGGATATAAAAAAAAAACTGAGCAGAAATGCCAAAGGACAGTTTTAGAAGACAAAATCAACTGTTATAATGAAATCTGCAAAGACATAGAGTTTGAAAAGAGAAAAGGAAGAACATGCTCAATATTTCTCAAGCAGAAAGAATCAATGAAAAACTTCAAGCCTCAAGTTGCCAGTCCCAGGGCAAAATATTGAATGACATAGAAATCATCAAAAGATTCAGAGTCTTTTCTGACATCCATTTTGGTCTTCTTCTTCTTTTTTTCTTTCCTATCTTTACAATGACCTTTTGCTTTCTTCCTGTGTGATGTTCTTAATGTCATCCCATAATCTTTCCAGTCTTTGGTCATTAGTGTCTAATGTATCAAATCTGTTCTTGAGATGTTCTCTAATTTCAGGTGGAATATACTCAAGGTCATGTTTGGCTCTCACAGTCCTGTTTTATGTTTCTTCACCTGAACTTGCATCTGAGCAATTAATGGTCTATTTCTCAGCGGGTCACTGGCTTTGTTTTGACAGATGATTTGGAGCTTTTCCAATGTCTTTTCCCACAAATGTAGTCAATTTGATTCCTGTGTATGCCATTTGGTAAGGTCAATGTATATAGCTGCCTTTCAAGATTTGAGCAAAAAGTATATGCAGTGAATAAGTTGTTGGTTTCCCAAAATTCTATCTTGCAATAGCCAGCATAATTTCTATCACCAAGGCAATATGTTCCAACTAATGATCCTTCCTTTGTTTCCAACTTATACATTCTAATCACCAGTAATTATCAAAATTATCAATATATCTTAATTGCACGTTTGATTAGTTTCAGACTGAAGAAGTTGGTAGAATTCTTCAGTTTCATTATCATTAGCTTTAGTGGTTGGTGCATAAATTTGAATAACTGGTCTTTGTAATAGGCATATGAATATTATCCTGTTACAGACAGCATTATACTTTAAGATAGATGTTGAAGTGCTCTATTTGACATTGAATGTGACCTCATTCCTCTTCAGTTTGTCATCCCAGACATAGTAAACCATATGGTTGTCTGATTAAAAATGACTAACAACTGTTTATTTCAGCTCGCTGTTGTTGTGGCTGTCAAGCACCGTTGAGTCCATTCTGACTCAGAGTGACCCTGCGTAGGATTTCCAAGGAGCTTTGGTGGGTTTGAACTGCCATAATGTCTATGGTATCGATCTTCATGCATTCCATTACATTTTTGACATTTCCAATTCTCCTAGATTTGTTCCAGGTTTGGATGCTTTCAAC
>NW_006408750.1:3087313-3094079 GCF_000296735.1 Chrysochloris asiatica
CAGCCCGATTTGTAACCACTACACTACCAGAGCTCCTGAGCATAGTGGTTATGAATTGGGTTTGAAACGACCAGCTGTTCTGCAGGAAGGCTTTCTTCTCCCATAAAGATTTACAGCCTCAGACACCTGTACAAGGATGCTGTGAGTTGGAACCGACTCCACGGCACATAACCAACCAACCAACCAGTCTTCTTAAGGAGCCATTGGGGGAAAAATAAAGTACAATCAAACCAGTAACTTTTGAGCAGATCTGCTGGTTCAGTTAAATCCAAATCAGAAGGTAATGACAACTGATTCTGGGGATTCAAAAGGAGTAATTTTAATAGACTTTCCTTAAGAACACAGGATGATCACAGGAGCTAATTAGGAAGAAATGTTAAGATAATGAAAACATATTGGTGAGAAATAGAATAGGAAAGATGTGCTGCTGATTCTGTTTTACCCATCATGACAATGCACCTGCTTATTCTAAGAGGGTTGCTAATGCTGTGCTATGAGAATTTCACTCGGAGCCCTTACCCCATCTACTCCACAATTCTGATCTTGTCCCTTCAGACTTTTTTTTGTTCTCCAAATTAAAAGGACATTTAAAAGGAACAGGACTTGGATTTCTCTCAGATGTAAAAACTGCTGTGTTGACGTGGTATAAATCCAAGACTAAAGAATTCTTGGGAGAACGGTTATAGATAGAAACACTTAGAAGTGTATAGAACTAGGTGGAGGATATATCAAGAAACAGCAGCTTCACATTTTGAATTTTTTGTTTAATAAATGTCTCTATGATTTTGTAACAATATATATTTTTTATTTACCGTCATATCTAGAAACGGCTACAATCATACATAGACAGAGAACTTCCAGAAGTTCAAGCTGGATTCAGAAGAGGCCATGGAAAGAGGAATATCATTGCTGATGTCTGATGGATCTTGGCTGAAAGCAGAGAATACCAGAAAGATGTTTACCTGTGCTTTATTGACTATGCAAATGCTTTCAATTGTGTGGATCATGACAAGCTATGGACAACATTGTGAAGTACAAGTATTCCAGAAGACTTAATTGTGCTCATAAGGAATCTGTACATGGACCAAGATGCAGTTGTTCAAACAGAACATGGGAACACTGAATGTTTTAAAATTAAGAAAGGTGTGTGACAAGGTTGCATTCTTTCACCATACTTAATTCAACCTGAATGCTGAGCAAATAATCGGAGAAGCTGGGTTCTATGAAGAAAAACGTGGCATCAGGATTGGAGGAAGACTCATTAACAACCTGAGATATGCAGATGATACAAGCTTGCTTGCTGAAAATTTAGAGGATTTAAAATATTTACTGATGAAGATCAAAGAGCACATCCTTCGATATAGATTGTATTTCAGTATAAAGAAAACAAAAATCCTTACCACTGGACCAATAAACAACATTCATATCAATGAAAAGATTGAAATTGTCAAGGACTTCATTCTTCTTGGATCAACTATCAACACTCAAGCAAATGAGGTATTGCATTAGGCAAATCTGCTGTACAAGACCTTTTTAAAGTGTTGAAGAGCAAAGATGTCAGCTTGAGGACTACGGTGTGCCTGACCCAAGCCATGGTATTTTTAATAACCTCATATGCATGCGAAAGCTGGACAGTGAATAAGGAAGACCGTAGAAGAATTGATGCTTTTGAGTTACAGTGTTGGAGGAGAATACTAAAAGTGCCATGGGCTGCCAAAAGAACCAACAGATCTGTGTTGGAAGAAGTGCAGCCAGAGTGTTCCTTGGAGACCAGGATGGCCAAACTTTGTGTCTCATACTTTGGACATATTGTCAAGAGGGACCAGTCTCTGGAGAAGGATATCATGTTTGGTAAGGTGGAGGGTCAGAGAAAAAGAGGAAGACCCCCAGCAAGATGGATTGGCCAAGTGGCAGCATCAATGGGCTCAAGCGTGGCAATAATTGTGAGGTTGGCCCAGGATGGGGCAGTGTTTCGTTCTGTTGTGCATGGGTTGCTATGAGATGGTACTGACTCAATGGCACTTAACAACAACAACATACCCAACATACACTTATTGGAGTCTGGTATGGCATTGAAGGTGAATGTGCTGGACTGAAAGGTTAGCTCGAACTGCAAGGTCAGTGATTCAAGCTCACTAGTTGCTCCTTGGAAACCCTACACAGGGTCACTATGTGTCAGAACCTACTCAACGCACTTAACAACAATAACTCACTTGTTTGCATGGTTCAGTTCCAAAAAAATTGGCATTATGTGAGAGTCAAGAGCAGTATCATCCCATTATCACTTCCCTCCATCATTGATTACTACTTATCTGATAGCCCTAGCACATCTTGGGATGCATGTGGAGTAACAGGTCTGTCTTTCCTATCTATGCCTTTCCCACCACCATGACCCTTCAGGGTTTGGAGATAGTAGTGATTGTGGTCATGATTGAGTGTTGTTCATAGCCTGCTGACTTCTGCTGCCTGCCCTGGGTAGGGACTTTACTTGTTCTCTATGTTCTGGCCCCACAGCCCATGTGGCCTCCTTCCCTCTAGATCCCTTCACCACCTGTCCCTATATCTTTGGGCTCTTACCCAGTCCTCCAGCCCATGCTCACCTGTGACCTCACAGGTGGCTGCATTTAGATGTTGAAGACTAAAAGGTGTCCCATGACCAGTCAACTACTGCACCTTGTGTGGCCAAGTCTGTACCAGCACTTTCAGAATATAATTCAGGGTGGCCCGTGGAGGGTATTTTGGACTTATCACTATGTGTCACCAGAGATGCCACCTGAGATGTTTTTCTAAATTGTTCTAAATGAGAACTGTCAGATCAAAAGTTAATCTATAAATTTACAAATGAGGAGTAGTCATATGAGTATACTTAAGAATATATATAAAGGTGGAGTCCTGGGGTGGTGTTGCAGGATAATGAGCTGGACTGCCAGGTCAGTTTGAACCGCAAGTTTGGTGGTTGAAACCCACCAGCTGCTCCTTGGAAACCCTACACAGGACCGCTATAGGTCAGAAACAACTCGACGGCACTTAACAATAACAATGTATATAAAGGTGGAGTATTATTAGTGTAGCATTGTTGGATAATACACTGGACCAAAAGGTCAGTTTGAACTCCAAGGTCGGTGATTCAAATTCATCAGCACCTCCTCAGAAATCCTATACAGGGTCAGTATAAGTCAGAACCCACTCTAAAGCACTTAACAACAGTAATAACAGCAATATATAAATATATGGTAATGCAAAGAAAACAAGACAAATGGAACTAAAATAAATTGAAAGAACTCCTGGATATTTAAAATCAATAAAATGTATTAATGTGAAGCTTTAACAAAGTGTCATTGGAAGAAGCAGTACAGACATTTTCAGTTCTTTAGCTACCTTTCTTTCTTTTCCCCTTAAATTAAACCTCACAGTGAAACAAAGCCTCTGGCGGAGCTGTGAGGAACACTGTCTATTCATTTCTCCCCCTGACCTGATTAGTCAGAATGTAGTTTGAACGATTAGTTTTAAATTTGCATCATTGCCAGAGAGAAAGGTCCCCAAATTAATGGCTGCATTGATTGTTTATGCCTCTGAGAGGCACATTAAAAAAAAAAAAAAAAAAATCAGCAATGCTAAAAGAATTGCTTATCTTCTGAAAGGATTTATTTAATGGATCCTTTAAAAAATTTAAGGATTTTGAAAACTTGCCAAACATGTGTTTAAAATTCCACTTACAAGTTTGTCTGCCTGGAGAGTTTTGGTGGTGAGTACTTTATTATTTTAGTGCAAAAACCTTCCTTCTTGGATTCTGGGATCTTTGGACCCACCAGTGGGGATCTTAATGAAATTGCAATTGTGGCTCAAATTGTCCCAATTATCACCATTGCTTCCTCTTAATATTAAATGCTGTCCCTCATCACTTCCTAAAATGGTTTTCCTGGGTGGTTTCTCTTCTCTGCCTCTGCTTTTGGAAGCCATACTGAGAAATCCAAAGAAAAGTTCTCTACAAACTCTAGTCTATTTGGTTGGCACAGGAGAGATGGGAATTTGCACAGAGCTTTTGTTGGGCAAGTTTCTCTTAGCTCCTTGCCAAAGTAGTTCTAATGCTGAGTTTTGGATGAAGGAAGGTAACAACAGATGAGATTTCTATTCATCCCATCCTACATTTATTCTAGTGAACTTCAATAGGTATTAGCAGCAAGAAGAGACCACATAAGAAGCAAGCTCAATTTGATTATCAAAGGTTCTCATGTTGAAACAGTATGGCATAATGCCAAAAAATATAGCTTATTTATGATAGCAGCATGTACGAAGTCAGAGCTTACAGGGGATTCATGAATAATTAGTAGAATAACTTTCTTTTTTCATCTTGTTGAAATTGTATGACTATGCTTTATACCATGGTCAATGAGGTCCTATTCCCAGTTTTTTAAAGTGATACTGAATGCTAATTTTTTCTCAATCATAACTCATTTTCTAAAATATTTCATGTGTCTAAAGTAGTCTATCTTTGAATTATGGTGTTGGAGGAGAATACTAAAAGTGCCATGGGCTGCCAAAAGAACCAATAGATCTGTTTTGGAAGAAGTGCAGCCAGAGTTTACAGTCCAAGACTGCCTATATTGTTTTGTATTTCTCCTGTAGGTCTTTTTTTCAAGTATCTTCTGTTCTTGTAGTCACTCCAGGCTGGTCTGCTTGTCCTTTCGAGTGGAAATTTCCTACCTCTGAAGATTCTGGATGCTGTTCAGGATTTCACCTATGGTCTTATGTAATGGAGAGGCTCCACAAGAAGCCTCCTTCACTGGGCACATTGTAGCCCCGTTTTAGGTATTCCAATCCATTATAGGTAGAAGACAGACTTACAAGCTTTCTATGGTGATATTTCTGCCTATTCCTTTCTCTCCCCATCAAGTGTCTATTTTATAATGCTATGCAAGAGAAATCAAGATTCAAAAGACAGCCAAGCATCTTAACATTATTTCCCCCCTTTTCCCAAATCCAACCATGTTTCAATCCCTGTATCCCAGGGTCCTGTTTGTTCAAGATTGTGCATACATAATTATTTACCTCTGTCTCACTTAGCCTATGCAAACCTGCCTAATTATTCCCCCATCCTCTTTGTTCTTCCATTCCCCTCCCTCTTCTTGTATATTGCCTTCCTCCTTAGCATCCAAACTATCCTGTGTCTCTTCCCTACCCTGTGCTCCACCTTTCTCTCCCTCCCTCACCCCACCGCCCACATCCCAGTAGCCAGCAAAAAAATCCCTCCCCCTTCCCCCATTTAGTACGGGTTCTTTTTCTTAGTATTTTACAGTAGTGGTCCTATGCATTATGTCTCCTTTTGTGACTGACTAATTTCACTCGACAGAATGTCCTCAAGGTTCATCCATGTTATGCGTTGGCTTGCAGCTTCCTTGTTATTTTTTAAGGGAGCATAGTATTACATTTTGTGTATGTACCATCCCCCAGCACCCAGGCTCTCCTATGTCTATTCCCTAACCTGTGCTCTTTTTCCCCTCCCTTCCTCCCCTCCTCTCATCCCATACAGTCTGGTGTTCAGCAATTATATATATATATATATGTTTTTATTATTATTATTTTCCCCTTTTTGGGTGGGTTCTTTTTCTCAGTCATTTACAATAATGGTTTTATGCAGTATTTCTCCTTTTGTGACTAATTTCACTCAGCATAATGTCTTCAAGTTCCATCCATGTTATGTGATGGCTTGCAGCTTTCTTGTTCTTCAAGGTATCATAGTATTCCATGGTGTGCATGTACCACAGTTTATCTATTCTTCAATTGATGGGCGTTTTGGTTGTCTCCATTTTTTTGCTGTTGTAAATAGTGCTGCTTTGAACATTGGTGTGCATATATCTACTCGTGTTGTGGCTTGTTTTTCTTGTGGGTAAATACCAAGTACAGGAATTGCTGGATCATAAGGTGTTTCTATTTCCAACCTTCTAAGGAATCGCCATATTGCTTTCCAGAGAGGTTGGACCATTTTTCAGTCCCACCAGCAATGTAAGAGGGTCCCAGTCTTTCTGCATCCTTGCCAGCATTTGTTGTCTTCTGCTTTTTTTATCTTTGCTGTTATTGCTAGTGTGAAATGATATCTCATTGTTGTTTTGATTTGCATTTCTCTGATGATTAGTGATCATGAATATTTCTTCATGTGTTTGTTGGCTGCCTGGATCTCCTCCTTGGTGAAGTGTCTCTTTATGTCTTGTGCCCATTTTTTAATTGGGTTGTTTGTCTTTTTCTTGTAGAGTTGTAGTTTTCTATATATTTTAGAAATGAGTCCCTTATCTGGTGTGCCATTGCAAAATATTTTTTCCTATTCTGTGGGTTCCATTTTACTCTTTTGGTGAAGCCTTTTGATGCGAATAAGTTTTTAAGTTTTAGTATGTCCCACTCATCTATTTTGTCTACTTTTGTCTGTGTACTTTTTAAAATGCTTGCTAGTCTGTATATACCCTAAATTAATGCCCTCATATTTGTCCCTATTTTTTCATTGATGACTTTCATAATTTTGGGATTCACATTTAGATTTTTAATCCACGCTGAGTTAGTTTTTGTATAGAATGCGAGATAAAGGTCTTGTTTCATTCTTTTGCATATTGCTTTCCATTTCTTCCAGCACCATTTATTAACGTTTACTTAAGGAGTTCTGGTTGCGTGGTGGCACGAATCAGGCTGCTAATCTCACGGTCAGCAGTTCAAAACTACCAGCTGTTCCGTGGGAGAAAGATGAGGCTTTCTGCTCCCATAAAGATTTACAGCCTCG
>NW_006408750.1:3114398-3114960 GCF_000296735.1 Chrysochloris asiatica
GTAAATTTTCACTCATACTACAATAAAATATCAAAATAAAAAATGTTTGAATAAGCTTTTTTTGCATGAAGTCTTCCTTATTTCAGGCAAGAAATAACAACCTTTGGTTCACTTTCCTGGGCAAGGCACTCATAAATTCTTGATTTTATTTCCTGGTAAGGCCAATCTCCAGTTACAAGAAAGCTCTTGAAAAGGTCCTTTATAGACACTTTAAATTTCTAGCTGTGTACTAAGTTGAGTTGGGGATGGGTTGGGGTATGAGCCCTAGTTGAAAATATTTGTTTAGAATTACTGGTTCATGGGAATAGTAGAAAGCAGACAAACTTTCAGTTTGCTTTGGCATCAGTTTTAAATTTTCTACAAAATCTTCACCAATTCAATCATTTGCACATGTACAATTCAGAGACATTGACTACATTCTTCACATTGTGCAACTTTTATTGCTTTCCTTTCCCAAATGATTCTTTAACAATTAACATAAACTTAATGCCTCCTAAGTAAAAATATCCTTTTCCCTACTTCATCGCAACCCTGGTTGTTGTTATTGTTGTTAGGTGCCATC
>NW_006408750.1:3116472-3120224 GCF_000296735.1 Chrysochloris asiatica
AAACTACCAGCTGTTCTGCGGGAAAAAGATGAGGATTTCTATTTCTGTAAAGATTTACAGCCTCGAAAACCCTATACAGGGTCATTATGAGTTCAGACCGACTCCACAACACACCACCACCATGCACATATCACATTTTGTTTACCCATCCATTCATCTGTTGATGGACATTCGGGTTGTTTCTACCTTTTGTCTATTGTAAAAAGTGCTGCAATGAACAATGGTGTACACATTTCTGTTTGTGTTTCTGCTTTTATTTCTTCTGGCTGTGTCCCTAGGATTGGGATATGGTAGCTTTATGTTAAACTGTTTGAGGAACCACAAAACTTTTTTCCATAGTGACTGTATCAGTCTCAGTAGCAATGGATCAAGGTTTCAGTTTCTCTACATCCTTGCCAACACCTGTTTTTCGTTTTCTTGATCTTTGCCATTCTAATATGGATAAAATGATATCTTATTTTGGTCTTGCCTGGTCTGGCGAATGTGCTGGACTACAAAGCCACTTGAACCACAAGGTCAGTGGTTCAAGGTCACCAGCCACTACTTGGAAACCCTACATAGGGTGGCTATGGGTCAGAACTGACTCGACAGCATTTAACAACAACAACAACGACTAATGTATAAAGACTGGTGGTACTGTCAGATGAGCACTGGACTGCTCACGTGGGGTTGGTGGTTCAAACCCCCCATTCACTTACCAGTAGAAAGATGCGACTTTCTGCTCGTGTAAAGATTTACAGCCTTGCAAACCCTATACAGTATTGGTGTGAGTCAGAACCAACTTGATGAGACCTAATAACAAGAACAACAGCAGATAATGGACCCTTTACTATCTACCATTCTTGGCAGACTGCTCCTATCCCATCCTTTTATAACACTATTAAAAGCAACCCCAAAATGACCAATTTCTATTCAGAAATAGAAAACCCTCCTTATGTCACTGAAGCACATTTTTATGCAACAAAGAGATTTCAAAGATGATACAAAACGATCATACAAGTAATTGCCATTATTCTTATGTTCGTGTGACTTAAGATTGCAGAAGACCCTCACATTGATTTTCATTCCCTCACTTTTCCCTTTCATATTATAACAAATGAAATAAAGAAATTAATAAGCCTTCTTAGAGTAGAGGTTATAAAACCTCACACTTTTCTCTAACTGGATAGAAATATCTCCATTGTAACTAGCTGAATGTTTGAATCTTTCCTCATTTAAGTAAAATTAATCTCTGGTAACACAAAACCAAGTCAAATGATATTATTTTACTTGTCTAACTCAGGGAACGTTTTTGAGACCTATAGCGTAGTGGTTACGAATCGGGCTATGAACCTTAAGGACAGCAGTTCGAAACTACCAGCCGCTCCGTGGGAGAAAGATGAGTCTTTCTACTCCCGTAAGGATTTACACCCTCAGAAACCCTGTACAGGGTCACTATGGGTAGGAACTGACTCGACGGCAGGCACTTAACAACAACAACAACAGTTCCCCAAATATAGGGGCTTACGATGCCTTAGCATCTTAATATGTAATATGGTTTATTGCTTCAAAACATATTCAATAAATCTTCCCCAATATACTAATTAAGGATGGGCAAAGAGTATGGAAGTGAACCGAGTGCATAGAGGGTCATGCTTGGGATCAGACTTGGAATGACACACATCATTTCTGTTCATATCCTGTTGATAGAATTCAGCCATATACCCAGTGGCAATGGTTGCTACAAAATGTTAGTCTAGTTGTGAGTCCAGGCAGAAGAGGAAATTGACGGGGCAATCAGATAATGATCTCTACTATACCACCAAATTATAAGAGCTATGAAGCCATAGGAATCAAGATGTATTCAATTTGTCAGTGCTAAAAGCCTTACACCCAGTATGTTGTTAAGAACTATCAAGGTGATTCTGACTTAAGGTGAGCCTGTACAGAGTTTCTGAGGAGCAGCTGGTGGGTTTGAAGCCCGACATTTTAGTTAGCAGTCCAGTGCTTATCCCACAGCACCACACCAGGACTCCTGTACTCTATGTAGTGCTAGTATGGAAAAATGAAAAGAAAAGATAATGGAATGTTTCCATGAACTTTATGAAACTCTCTTGTATTTGCCAGCTAAATAGGTGGGAAATATCATCTGGGTAGTAAGGAAAGTATTGGGCTTGGAGTAAAATTGAAAGACTTTAAGCAAGTTTGACCCTTAATAGATTGCTTGATGTTCTTAAAAAAAAAAAGAGGAAATTAAGCAGGTACCATGAATGCCAAAAGGAGCTCTGATAGTGTAGTGGTTACGAATTGGGCTGCGAGCTGCAAGGTCAGCAGTTCGAAACTACCAGCTGTTCTGTGGGAGAAAGAGGAGGCTTTCAGCTCCTGTACAGATTTACAGCCTCGGAAACCCTGTACAGGGTCGCTATGACTTGGAACTGACTCCACAGCACATAACAACAACAACAATGAATGCCAATGAACTTTTAACTTTTTCTGAGAATTTTTAAAATCAAGGACAAGTTATAGCAATTCTTTTAAAATGGTTTCAGAGTTTGTTAATTTGTAAATCAGTGTTTAAACATATATGTTTGTATATGTAAGCTATTGCATGTGTAAGTATAAATAAATTGTTTTTATATGATTTTCAGAGACAAAAGAGGAAATACATAGAACTATTATGGTGAATAAGCAGAGCTTACATAAAAGATCTGTAGTAAATGGGAGAAAATATTCTGTGTTTTGAATTTCCCTTGAAGGACCTTACCATTTGCATGTCAGAAAACCTAGCAACCAATTTATAAGCCTCACAAATCAATCACTACCAGGCAGTGGCCCACATTGTGTTCTAATTCTAAGCATTTCTACATGCACCAGAATGGAACACTGATGTAGAAGCTTTGGAGATGTGGTTAATTCTTTCAGGTACAATAGGAGCACAATGATGACTAATGGGCTACATTCTTAAGATCCCAAGAGAACTGTAGATTAACAAGCAAAACAATGTAATTATCCCCAAATAATAGACATTAGCAAACCATAGTACTGCAGAGATGAATTGTCTCACATGCCAAAAAAAAAAAAAAAAAACACCAAAAAACTGATGAAATCATTCCCTACTTCCAAGCTTCCAGAAAAAGAGATGGAACACATGCATAAGAAAAAAAAAACAAAAAACAAAAAACACAAGTGACAGGACCCTCTTATTCAGGGTTGTGCTGGGTATTTTTGTCCCTGATGATGGACTGATGATGTAATCTGAAGGATTGTGTAGTTAAGCCATGCTGTATTAAATCACTGCTTAAACAGGGTACTTCAGAATCAGTTAACCTAATACTAAAGAACAAAACACGAGTAATCAGTTGTAGCTGTTAAGTATCATCAATTTGGTTCTGACTCAGTGACCTTGTATAAAGTTTCTGAGGAGTGGCTGTTGGGTTTGAACCACTGACCTTGTCGTTAATAGTCCAGTGCTCATTCTACATTGCCACACAAAGACTCCATGTAATCAATGTTGTTGTTGTTAGGTGCCATTGAGTCAGCACCAACTCATAGCGACCTTATGCACAGCAGAATGAAACACTGTCTTATCCTGGGCCAGCCTCACTACTGTTGCCATGCTTGAGTCCATCGATGCTGCTGCTTGGCCAATCCATCTCGTTGGGGGGTCTTCCTCTTTTTCTCTGACCCTCCACCTTACCAACATGATATCCTTCTCCAACGACTTGTCCCTCATGACAATATGTCTGAAGTATGAGAGATGATGTTTGACCATC
>NW_006408750.1:3122344-3125273 GCF_000296735.1 Chrysochloris asiatica
CCTTGCAATTAACAATCTAGGTCTTATCCTACAGTGCTACACCAGAACTGCTGTTGTTGTTCAGTGTTGTTTAGTCAGTTCAGACTCAAAGAGTCTGTGTATAAGTTTTCTGAAGAGTGACAGGTGGGCTTGAAGTGCCGACCCTGAGGTCAGCAGTAAATGCTTACCCTACAGCAAGCACCACACCTAGACTTTTAATCCATTGCAAATTATTTGTACCACATAGTGACTCTTTAATAAACAATAAAGCCTTAAATTAATAATTCTCTAACTTTAGGGAGCATCACAATCACCTAGGTGGTTTATCAAAGCAGGTTGCTGGGCTCTATTCCCAGATACTTGGTTTAGTAGTTCTGGGTTGGGGTCTAAATTTAGAATTTCTAACAAGTTCCCAGTTTTTGCTGATATTATTGGTCCAGGGCCCACATTTTGAGAACCTATGTATTAAATGAATAATCAATATATCCAATAGAAATTCTTGCCTATGCTTAGGAATACAGAATATAATAACAGATTCTTGCTCTCAAAGGGCTGGAGATATTCTTCATGCCACACCTTCCTATTGGTACCTGTCATCTCTAAATCTATTTCAAAATCTTAAACTAGCTCTCTCTCTCATCAAGAATACAACAAAACACAGAATTAAAAATGACTCCACCACCTTCCCATGCCCTTGCATCAAAAATGTCCCGGAAAGAAGCTTTGCCAAAAGAACTCAGAATCTTCATCAGAAACTTTTCCAGCCTTCATTACATTTAGAGGAAAAAATAAAGCTTTTTTCTTGGCTTTGTGCCCTCAATAGACCATGGGAAGCTGAGTAATTTGCCACTTGTCCCCAGTTTAAGTAATAGGAGTAAGACAGCCCACCTCTTCTATTTGGTCTCCATAATCTCCTCCCTATTCTCGTCAAATCTCAGTATTGGACTCATCAATCCACAATGACTAATAAACTCCAAATGAAAAGCTATAACTATGCAATAGAAGCCCTTGTAGGTGGTTCATGCTCAATTAAATTCAGCTGCAGATCACTTTGTTTGGCTATTACAGTGTTTTAAGGGGAACTGCATTGAGTACCTACAGGACATCCACATTCTACTAACTTGTGGAGACTCCGCTCATTTGCATTACTTGCTGGGGACCCCTCAGTTGCTGTTGTTAGCTGCCATCAAGTTGGCATCCAACTCAAGGTGATCCCATGCACAACCGCACAATTGGTTTGAATTACAGCACCTGAAAATCCTCTTATGTAACAGGTGGGGAAACCATGGCCTGGAGAAATTAAACAGTTACCCTTGATAGAGCTGTGCTGACAGTTAGTGAAACAATAGGACAGCAGCCCACAACTCCAGGTTTTTACTTTTGATTTTTGCTGCTTTCCAGAGTTTTGGGGAGTCTAATGGAGTCCTGGTGTGGTGCTGTGGGTTAATGCACCACACTACAAAGCCGTTGTTCAAGATCACCAGCTGTTCAAGATCACCAGCTGCTCCTCGGAAACCCTATACAGGGTCGCTATGGGTCAGAATCAACTCAACGGCACTCCATAACAACCATGGTGGTAATATGTAATTTAGGCAACAACTTGACCAACACAATCACCTATACCTTGGTCTCTGGGTTGTTCTTAAAAGACACAAATATCACAGTCACCTGCATCAGTATCTATCATGTTCCATAACTTTCTCAACATGACACTCTTCTCTGGAGTGTTCAGAAAAATACTGAGGTTCCATGTCCCATTTTTAGGTTTGTAGAAAAGGAAAATAGTACATAAACAATGTCAGGATTAAAGATATAACTTGAGTACTGATCTTGGGGTTGGTGACAGAAATAGTATGTTTTCCACAGACATTCTTTAAAAAACAAAATAATATTCCACTCCCCAAATAAAATCAGACTTCAATTTAAAAGTCCATGACACAATCATCATAAAGTCAGGACAAATAAAAGATTTATATTTATTGTTGTTAGAAGCTGTTGAGTCAGTTCTGGCTCATAGTGATCATTTGCACAACAGAACAAAACACTGTTTTGTCCTGCACAATCCTCAAGTTCCTCCATGTTGTTGTTGCGAAGTGTCTGTGGTGAGGCAGTTCTGATTCATAGAAACCCCGTATAGGGTTTAAGAATAGCAGCTGGTAGGTTTGAACTATGACCTTGTGATTCAAACAGACCTTTCGATCTAGTGCTTTATCCAATAGCACCACATCAGAACTCCCAAGTTTCTCCATGCTGCTTTCATTGTTAAGTACCATTGAGTTGGTTCCAACCCATAGTGACCCTGTATAGGGTTTCTGAGGAGCAGCTGGTGAGCTTGAATCACCAACTTTGCAGTTCACACAGCTTTGCAGTCTGGTGCATTAACCCACGGCACCACACCAGGGCTCCAAGTTTCTCCATAATTCTCTTTGAGAATAACTACTTTTGGCTCCCCTGTCATTGTTCCTTGCTTGGCAGTCAAGAGTCAGAATAAGAAGATCATATTGGTACAGGTGAATTTTTGTACTTCTATGATGACTGAATTAAAAAGAAGTTTCTCCATATTCAATTCAGACAGCTGAGGTAGTCACTAACTTTTGTTTTTGTCATCGTAGCAGGACAAAAATTCACCTGTACCAATATGATCTTCTTATTCTGACTGCCAAGCAAGGGGCAAAGACAGGAGAGTCATAAGCAGTTATTCTCAAAATTAAAAACATCTATAGGAGTCCTGGAGTCCTGGTGTGGCGCTGTGGGTTAATGCACTGGACTGCAAAGTCATTTGAACCACTTACTTATGTGATTGTAAGATTAATTAACTCCAGTTTATTAATCTGGTACATAAGAAGATTTCACAAATGTTGTTGTTGTCAGGTGCCATTGAGTCGGAATTGACTCATAGCGACCCCATGCACAGCAGAACGAAACAACGTCCGATCCTGGGCCAACCTCA
>NW_006408750.1:3127243-3132826 GCF_000296735.1 Chrysochloris asiatica
TTCATTTTCTTCAGCTTCAGTTTGAATTTGCATATGAGCAATTGATGGTCTGTTCCACAGTCTGCCCCTGGCCTTGTCTTCACTGATGATATGGAACTTTTCCATCTTGTCTTTCTACAGACGTAGTCAATTTGATTTCTATGTGTTCCATCTGTTGAGGTCAGCTATTATCATTTTGAATAGTAGCTTTAAATTTGATGTTTGATACATGCAACATTAGTGAGGGAATTTAGAGAATTATGACTAGTAGCTTGGTGGTTAGGTTGAGTCATTTGGGTTCAAAGTCACTCTTCTCCTCCCTTTCCCACAAAAAGTAATCCTGGATGTACCAATGTGGCCATTTTCTTCATCCCAGGCTTTATGAGAGCACTAACTAACTGGAAATCCAGATAGTAATATGATAGAGAGAATATTAAATTTTAGAGCCGTGCTTCATCCTAACAGATTACTTTAAAGAGGCAATGCATTTTCTTGTGAAACTCCACTACTTCTACTAATCCAGTTCCCTTCTGCTATCACTATGAATATTTTCCTTTAAAAACCAATATATTTCCCTTCATTTCCGCTTGTCCAGCTAAGAGAAACCCAATCTGTTTTTCATCAGCAACCACAGAATTAGGTGTGGAACCAGTGAGTGAGGTTCAGAATGCTTCACTCCTTGGCCCTACTAAAATATATATTGTTGAACAACACATCTGCTTTCTTGAGCTCTCTTTAGGTAAACTATAGGA
Source organism: Chrysochloris asiatica (assembly GCF_000296735.1). NCBI lineage: Eukaryota > Metazoa > Chordata > Mammalia > Afrosoricida > Chrysochloridae > Chrysochloris > Chrysochloris asiatica. Next base: position 3,127,975 of record NW_006408750.1, read on the forward strand.
GAGAATCATAATAGCTAAATTATAGTGACACTGAGTCTTATCTCTTTGCTTAAATCAACGATTCTCACATCTTTATCAAAGATGTTTCTGGGAAACTTTTTAAACTTGTAGATACTCAGACCATAACTCATAAAGTGCAGGTTCAGTAGGTTTGGCTTGGGTATTAGAAATCAGTATTTTTTTCAACATGTTATTCTGAACCAGGTGGTACATTCCCTGAGAAGGAAAGCTCTTAAGTAAAAAGAATGTTGCTTAGTTATGGTGTTAGGTTAACAGAACAGTTGCCTGTCCTTTGGTTAGTGTGAAGTGATCAAATTGTGTTCTTTTGAATGTTATTAATAAAAGTTACCATTTTCTGAGTGGCCATTTACCAATTATTAAACACTCCAGATTAATTTTCTTTTATATAGCCATGGCTTTGTGAGTTATTAGGCTGGACAGCAAGGTTAGTTTGAGCCACAAGGTCTGCAGTTCAAGCTCACCAACCACTCCTCAGAAATCCTATACAGGGTCACTATGAATCAGAACCAACTCGGTGGCACTAAACGTGTCTTTATCCACAAATGTTGCTTAGCCAATAAGTACATGAAAAATAGCCAATGAAATTGCTGTTAAGCCAGTTCTTAAGTGTCTTCACTTAAGAACACGCTCAGTATTTCTCAAGTGGAGGGAACTCAAACCTCAACTTATGGGCAAAATACTGAATGTTGAAGAAAGCATCAAATGAAGATGGAAGAAATATACAAAGTCATTGTACTAAAAGGAAATGGTCGATGTTCAACCATTTCAAGAGGTAGCATATGATCAAGAGCCAATGATACTGAAGGAAAAAGTCCAAGGTGCACTGGAGTAATTGGCAAAGAACAAGGCACTGGGGATTGATGGAATACAAATTGAAATATTTCAACAAAGTGATGTGGCACTCAAGGAACTCACTCATCTATGCCAAGAAATTTGGAATATAACTACCTTGCCAATTGACTGGAAGAGATCCTTGTTTCTGCCCATTCCAAAGAGAGGTGACCCAATTGAACGTGGAAATCAGTGAACAATATGATTATCACATAAAAACATATGACTTAAATCATGCTAAAACTTATTGAAAAACAACTGCAACAGTGCACTGACAGGAAACTGCCAGAGATTCAAGCTGGATTTAGAAGAGAACACGAAATGATGGACATCACTGATAATGTCAGATGCAGTTTTGCTGAAAACAGAGAATACCAGAAAGGTGTCTACATATGCTTTACTGACTATTCAAAGACTTTTGACTATGTAGATCATGACAAGCATGGATAGCATTGCAAAGAACATGTAACCCAGAACACTTAATTGTGTTCATGAGGAACCTGTTCATAGACCAAGAGGCAGTTGTGCAAACAAAACAAGGGAACACCAAATGGTTTAAAATTAGAAAAGGTGTGTGCCAGGGTAGTATTCTTTCACCACACTTATTCAATCTGTATACTGAACAAATAATCTGAGAAGCTGGATTATACAAAGAAAAAAATATCATGGCTGGAGGAAGGCTAATTAACAACTTGTAATATGCAGATGATACAACCTTGTTTTCTGAAAGTCAAGAGGACTTAAAATGCTTATTGAAGAAGATCAAAGACCACAGCCTTGGTATGGGTTGCATCTCAATGTAAAGAAAACACAAATCTTTACCACAGGACTAGTTATCAAAGACTTCATTTTGCTTGGATCAACCATCAACATTCATGGAAACAGCAGTCAAGAAATCAAACAACGGATTGCATTGGGCAAATCTGCTCTACAAGACCTCTTTAAAGTGTTTAAAAACAAAGACGTTAGTTTGAGGACTAAGGTGTGATTGAGCCAAGCAATGGTATTTTCAATAACCTCTTGTGAATCTGAAAGATGAGCAGTAAATAATGAGGATCGTAGAATTGATGCATTTGAATTATGGTGTTGGAGGAGAATATTGAAAGTACCTTGGACTGCCAAAAGAGCAAACAGATCTGTGTTGGAACAAGTAAAGCCAGAGTGCTCTGTGGAAGCCAGGATGGCCAGACTTCATCTTTCATACTTCAGACATATTGTCAGGAAGGACCAGTCACTGGAGAAATATATCATGTTTGATAAAGTGAAGGGTCAGAGAAAGAGAGGTCCTGAGTGAGATGGATTGACAAAGTGGAAACATCAATGGGCTCAAATGTAGCAATGATTCTGAGTTTGGTCCAGGATCAGGCAAGTGTTTCATTCTATTGTGCAGAGGGTTGTTATGAGTTGGTACTGATTTGATGGCACCTAACAACAAGTGTCTTCAGGGGCTGCTTCTGTTGAATTTGAAGTTGTAATATGCCATCCTTTCTACTCAAGCACCAAGTCTCTCTTTGTGGTGGCTCTTTCATAAGAATTTTCCTTATCTACTTTTCTTTTTCTGCTTCAGAACTGCTTAGCTGCTGTTCTGGAATCTCTGGGTGGCAAAAAAAGGCTAATCATTGGACTACCGTCAGAAAGGCTGGCTGTTTGCTTGCACCTGAGGCACTTTGGAAGTCAAGCCTAGTGATCTACTTCCAAAAGTTCACAGTCTTAAAATTACTATGGAACAGCTCTGTTGTTGTTAGGTGCCATTGAGCTGGTACTGACCCATAGAGATATTATGCACAGCAGAACGAAACACTGCTCAATCCTGGGCAAACCTCACTACTGTTGCCATGCTTGAGCCCATTGATGCTGCCACTTGGCCAATCCATCTCGTTGGGGGTCTTCCTCTTTTTTTCTGACCCTCCACCTTACCAAACATGATAGCCTTCTCCAGTGACTGGTCCCTCCTGACAGTATGTCCAAAGTATGAGAAATGAAGTTTGGCCATCTTGGCCTCCAAGGAGCACTCTGGCTGCACTTCCTCCAAAACGGATCTATTGGTTCTTTTGGCAGCCCATAGGGCTTTCAATATTCTCCTGCAACACCATAATTCAAAAGCATCAATTCTTCTACAGTCTTCTTTATTCACTGTCCTGCTCTACTTGGAATCAAATCAATGACAACTAACAGCAACAGCTATTGTGCTGTGCCTTTATTCCACTAAGCAAGTGTTAGTAAAATGACATTCCAGTAAGGTCTGCCCAACTAGGTGTTAATGAAATAATCCAACCCTTTATCTTTTTCCTTCTTCACTTAGGTGATGACAATCCAACTGGAGTCTGTATGTTGTTGTTGTATGCTGTCAAGTCAGTTCCAATTCATAGCGACTCTGTATAGGATTTCCAAGGAGTGACTGGTGAGTTTGAACCACTGACGTTGCATTTCAAACCAACCTTAAGGTTTAGTGCTTATCCTACAATGCTCCACCAGGTCTCCAGGGCCTGGATAAAATTTTCAATAATATTAGTAGCCCTGATGTTTTTTCCCTGACTTCTGGGACTGTACACACCAGATCATCCACCCTAGGTAGGAGAACAGGCTACTTTTAAGGAGGGTATATTTTTATGGTCTGGTGCAAATATCTTTTGTTTTTCCCAAGGACTTTCATGTATGGCCTGCCAAACTATTCCCACAGCAAGCTGAAAGAACACCAGTTAGGATCAAATGGGCAGGATGACCCAGTGACCTTATGAAATTTCAGAAAGAATGTGATGGCAGTTTTCTTGGTACAGCTAAGTCTGCAACCTTCAAGTTATAAGTCCCCAGTGACTTTGTCTTTTCTGTCCTAGTACATGGTGTTTGTTCTTTAGATTTCTATTCTAGCAATGAAAGCATATCTCTGAGCCCTTCCTTTTGTAGGATTCAAACTGCATGCAATACGACTTGATGAATTCTTTAATAACAGTTGAAATTGTCTCTGGAAGACTTTACTCCAACTGATCCACCAATCAGACTTTCCCCTCTTAGAAAGCTACAAGAACTTCTTTGATATTGGCAATGGAGCAAAGAAGGAGAAAACTGTGCCCCAAACATGCAATGCCACTTACCAGTAACAGTGGGACTTGACCACTCTAAGACTATTGTTGTTACATGCCATAGTCTGTTCCAACCCATAGCTACACTGTATAGAGTATCCTAGGGGCAGTTGGAGAACTTGAACTACCGTCCTTTTGGTTCAAACTGCCTTTTCAGTTCAGCACATTAACCCACAGCACCACAGCAGGACTCCTCTTTGAGACTAGTGATCATTTTATAAAATATGTATTTATACCTGCTGCATTGGTATTGCAAATGGCTAAACTCTAATCTACCAGCTGAAAGGTTAGCAGTCTGAACTCAGTCATATGTGCCTTGGAAGACAGACCTCACTCTGCTTCTGAAGCAATCCAGCACATTAATTTTTGCAACAGACAGTGAGCATGAAATAATTGTGGAATAACTTCATGTATTTTGAACATGTTATTAGGAGTGATCAGTCCTTGGAGAAGGATGTCATGTTCAGTAATGTAGAGGTTCCCTGAAATGGAAGACTCTCAATGAGATGGATTGATGGATTGACACACACAATGGGCTTAAACATAACAACAATTGTGAGGATGGTGCATGTATGGGCAGTGTTTTGTTATGTTCTGCATAGGTGCAGTGCTGGTACCAACTCATGGAAACCTCATGCACAACAAATTGAAATACTGCCCAGTCCTACACTAATCTCACAATTATTGCTACGCTTGAGTCCATTGCTGATGCCACTGTGTTAATCCATCTTGCTGGGTGTCTTCCTCTTTTTCTCTCTCCCTCCACTTTACCAAACATGATGCCATCTCCAGGGGACTGGTCCCTCCTAATAATAAGTCCAAAGTATGAGAGATGAAGTCTGGTCATCCTGACTTCTAATGAGTGTCTGGCTGCACTTCTTGCAACACAGATTTGTTTCTTCTTCTGGAAGTTCATGTTA
>NW_006408750.1:3133173-3140995 GCF_000296735.1 Chrysochloris asiatica
CAACCCCTACCAAAGGCTGTGGTCTTTGATCTTTATCAGTATTTTAAGTCTTCTTTACTTTCAACAATCATTTATATCATCTGCATATCACAGGTTGTTAATGAGTCTTCCTGATGTCATGTTCTTCATATAATCCAGCTTCTCAGATTATTTCCTCAGCATACAGATTGAATATGTATGATGGAAGAATACAACCCTGGTACACAGCTTTCCTAATTTTAAACCATTCAATGTTCCCTTGTTCTGTTTGAATGACTGCCTCTTGGTCTATGTATAGATTCCTCATGAGTATAATTAAGTGTTCCAGAATACTAATTTTCTGCAATGTTGTCTATCGTTTGTCCTGTAGGCATTTATCACTGACCCTAAAAGAGTCTTATAACATTGCTGAGCTAGGCAGAAGCCAGGCCAAGGGGCCAAGGGCCATAGAGAGACCTTTTTGCAGACATGACTGAGGACTCAATGTACTACATAACTATGTGTTGAACATTTCTCATCCTGAATTGTAACCTGCTAACTTCCCTAATAAACTCCATATTGTGATTATGGTGTCCAAGGGTGGCCATTGCAATGAATAATCAAACACAGCTACATAGAGAGTGCTTAGGAGGAATGATTTGGTGCTCATTTTTTTGCAGTAGGGTTGCTATGATTCAGAACTACTGACTCAGAAGAACCTAATAACAACAGCGTGGACTTTGTCAGAGTCTTCTGGCACAATGTCTGTTTATAATCTGGAGGCAGAACACATTCTGGGGAAACTACTTTTTGCTCTTAAGGCCTTCCAGTGGTTGATTGAAGCCTACATATATTATGGAGGATAATCCACTTTACTTGGGCCAACTAATTTAATCCTATGTAATTACTTTATGGAGTCCTGGTGTGGCACTGCGGGTTAATGCACCGGACTGTAAGGTAGGTTTGAACTGCAAAGTTGGCAGTTCAAGCTCACCAGACGCTCCTCAGAAACCATATCTATACAGGGTGGGTATGAGTCAGAACTGACTCCATGGCACTTAACAACGACAACAACAATTTACTTTATTACAGCAATCAGACTAGTGTTTTACCAGACAACTGGGCACCACAGTCTACCTAAATTGACGCATACATAATCATAACAAAGGTGACAGTTTTATGGGCTTTGAAATGTGATCCCATAGTCTATTGAATGTGAATTTTGATGTACCTTGGAAGCCGCCTGCCCCTTCTAATTGTGATCAAGCACAGCCTGGATCCCAGTTACATGGGCTGTGCCACTGCAAAGCTTTTCCTATAAGACACTGTGGCAGTGTTTCTCTGTGGACACTGATGGCCATTTGTATACTGTTTCTGTTGTGCTCAGTGACATGCTGCATGTAGAACTCAGTCCATTTAATGGTGTCCACAAGAATCTACACTGCACATTTTGTGATTTGGGTGAAGGGGCCCATCATGAATGTGTAGCATTTCACCATCTTGATCCCACCATCCTGTCTCCCCTCCTCTTGTCTGGCAAAAAAAATTAATAATTTTCCCTTGCTTAATTCATAGCATTTAAATCTAGGACTTTTTCATCTATTTACCAACAGTAGGTTTGCTTTGGTTTGTTTGTTACCCCAAATACAATTTGTTTCCTAAAGAAATATTTGATGAAAATAATTTCACCTTCTATATTAATTAATACTATTAGTAATTTTGGTATCTTATTCTTTTTATTTATCTAATGCTTTGCATTTATTGTTGTTGTTGCTGTTAGGTGCCGTCTTGTTGGTTCTGATCCATAGCCACCCTGTATAAGGTTTCCGAGGAGCAACTTCTGACCTTGTGGCTCAAACCGACTTTGAAGTCCAGCGCATTAATCAACAGTGCCACCAAAAACCAAACCCACTGAGTTGATTCTGACTCATAGTGAACCTTTAAGATGGAGTAGAACTGCCCCATAGGATTTCAAAGGCTGTAAATCCTTAGGGAAGCAGATTACCTCATCAACCCAGAGAGATGCTATAGGGTTTGAACCTCTGAATGTTCAGTTAGCAAGTGATTGCTCAACCATTGTGCAATCAGGGTTTTATCACATAATAGATGAGATATTTACCCATAGGATGAGGTAAAAAGAAAAGAATGGAGGACCTAACCTTGTCCTGAACCCAGAACTTATTTGCATTAATCAGCTCAGAGAGTTTTAAAGGCAGTTGTCCTCCTATTTATTACTGCTGAATAATTTTTACCCTTTCTTCTTTCTTTCCAGTATATCAGAGATTTTATCCCCCCAAATCAATTTCTAGCTTTAACAATGGAGCCACACTGTGGTCCTTCTTTTTCCCTCCAATAAGTATGAGAAGTTCACAGTTGACTTCATCATCCCTTCACTGATAATTAATGAACTCAGGAAGTCAAAAGCAGGTTGGCTTTAATTTCCGTTTCTGAAATTCTCTTTCCCACGTCAACTTCCCTTTTCCTCAGCCAGGGCAAAACTTAATTTGTGTGCCTCCTTTCTCTGGGAGTCATTGTCTCTCTGAGAATTTTTTATTAGAATAGTCATCTCAGTTCTTGCTAACCATAATTCTCCTGGTGAGGCTTTCCCTTTTTCAGAATTTACTGAGACCTGGGATTGATGCAGAATACAAATGTATTTTATTTATGTATTTATTTTTACCTCTTTGGAAGCCTTCTTCAAGGGGGTCTGGAAGAGATCAAGATTAATCCTTATAGACTGGATTATCCTGTGTCATACTGGAGGTGACTCAGATTGAGAAAACTGTGGTGAACTAAACAGAAAATAGGAGAAGGTTAAAAGAAGCCATGGGCAACTTCCTGTTTCTCTTCAACAGGAGCTCTGTTTCAGCTTTACACAATTATACTCTTTCAGCATCAGCCCTTGGGTGGTACAAAACAATAAAAGAAGGCCCTTTCCTTGTGGACTTGAATTAATATGTTCAGACAAGTAAAACTGAATTGAGTGGCAATGCTGATCGCATATAATTGAATGACTTGTGTAAGATTTATATCTCTATGCAGTTTGGTTGTATGAACTTGAAAGAGGGACAGTAACTTTTCATTTTTGCATGTTAAATATTTCAAACAATTTCAAACAAACATGGATAGAAGTCAAAACTATGTTTTGAGTTGCTTTGAGTTGGTTAACTGGTTGTTGGAATAAATGTAAGGCTGAGGACAGCATACTGGCTGACTACCTTAAAGAAGTTAAGGAAAAGACATCCTCGTAAAGTTGAGATCTTTGAAAGAAAGTCTTCAAATCCTGTAATGGTTAGGTTTCTGTGTCAGCTCAACTAGGCCAAGATTTCCAGAAGTTTAACAGTTGAGATGGGCTTATTCCTACGTTGATGAAACCTACTACAGGCATAGCTAGTAGCTCTATGATGAGTGGCTATAAGCAGCCAATCAATTGAAGGGATACTTCCTTCAGCATGTGGCCTGCTCCCAATATAATGGACATATGGGAGGGACTTCTATCTCTGTCTTCTACTGGTGACCTGGGAATCTACAATCGTAAGATAATAAGCTTTTACTTACATATATGTTTCACTGGTTTTGTTTTTCTAGAAAATCTTGCCGAAGACATGCAGTATGGAGAAAATTGGGTTCTAAATTGGTTCTGAAGTCAGACTAATTTTAAAGGCACTGCTTATAAGGTGGAGGCATGTCTAACCTCCCCTTCATAGGAATTGGCCTTGGCCTGATTTTGAGTTTGGTCCTCTTTCCTTCTTGTGGAGTCAGAGGAAGTCAGACATGGTCCCCACTTGGTTTAAGCAGGTGGCACTGTTAATAGGATTCATTGCAATGACTCTAGATCTATGGAATTTTAAGGTTTTGTAATAAATAAATAAATAAATAAATAAATAAATAAATAAAGGGGCATGGGATAAAATACTTGAGTGGTGGGTGGGGTTGGAGAGCCTCAGATGCTGGAGTTGCCTGGAGCCGATGACACTCTGCTTAAACAGGGATGATGGCAAGTCAGGGCATACTGGAATTCACCATGCCATGCCAGAGGCCCTAAGGTTTAATCCAAAGATGAAGAAAAGTTTGAACTTGGAGTGTTTTTAAAAGGCTTAAGGTGTTTGACTCTCTTATGGATATTGTTTCCTCCTGCCTATTGTAAAATAGATATACATGTATGATAGGAATATTGGGAATTATGATTACAGAGAGCTTGTAAGCCCATCTTCAACCTATACTTGATTGGATTTGCTAAAAGGAGAGTTAGAATTTGTCTGGAAAAAAGAGTCTTCTTGTTTTAAGCCTTTGTAGAGTGTGATTCTAACTCAGAGGGACACTTTACACAAGAGAACAAAACACTCCCTGGTCCTGCACCATCCTCACAACCATTGTTACACTTGAGGTCTATTGTTGGTGTCACTGTGCCAATTCATCTCACTGGGGGTCTTACTTTTTTTTCACTGACCCTCCACTTTACCAAGCAGGAAGTACATCTCCAGGGACTGGTTCACCCTGATAACATGTCCTAATATAAGAGATGAAGTCTGGTCATCTGGCGTCAGAGGAGCACTTTGGCTGTACTTCTTCCAACCCAGATTTGTTTCCTGTCTAATAGTCCCTGGTACTTTTAATATTCTTCTCCAACACCATAACTCAAATGCATCAGTTCTTATCTGATATTCTTTATTCATTGTCCAATTTTCACATGTGTATGAGGCGATTGGAGATATTATGGTTTGGGTCAGGTGTACATAGTCCCTCAAACTGACATTTTTGTTCTTTAACACTTTAAAGAGGTCTTTTAGAGCAGATCTGGCTAATGCAATATGTCCTTTGATTTCTGGACTGCTGCTTCCATGAATGTTGGTATTGGATCCAAGCATAATGAAGTCTTTATCAACTTCAAACTTTTCTACATTTATCAAGATGCTATTTATTTGTCCAGTAGTGATGCTTTTTGTTTTCTTTACATTGAAGTGCAACCCATACTTAAATCTATGCACTTTGATCTTCATCAGTAAGTATTTTAAGTCCTCTCGCTTTCAGCAAGCAAGGTTGTATCATCTGCATATTACAGGTCACTAATGAATTTACTTCAATTCTGTTGCCATGTTCAGCATACAGAATGAATAACTATGGTGAAAGAATACAACCCTGGCACACACCTTTCTTGATAGCTCCTGTTCCTCATGAGCATAATTAAATATTACAGAATACTCATTCTCCACAGTGTTGACCATAGATTGTCATGCTTCACACAGTCAAAAGCTTTTGCATAGTCAATAAAACACAGGTAAACATCTTTCTGGTATTCTCTGCTTTTAGCCAAGATCCATCTGACATCAGCAATGATATCCCTTGGTCCACGTCTTCGTCTGAATCTGACTTGAACCTCTGGAAGTTTCCTGTCAGTGTACTGTTGCAACCATTTTTAAATTATCTTCCTCAAATTTTTACTTGTATGTTATACTTATGATATTGCCCAATGATTTCTGCATTCATTGGGTCATCTGTCTTTGGAATAGACACAAATATGGATCTAATCCAATTAGTTGGCCAGATATTCCAAATATCCAGATTTGGTCTTCCAAATTTCTTGGCATCAGTTTGCTGAAATTTTTCAACTTTTATTCCATCAATTCCTGGGGATTTTTTCTTTGCCAATGCCTTCCTCCTTCAGTACCTTCTGAAGCCTGATCATCTGCTACCTCTTGAAATGATTGAACTTAGTCTATTTTATGTTGTTGTTGTTACAACTACTCTGTGTATTCCTTCCATCTTCTTTTGATGATTTCTACATTATTCAATATATTTCCCATGTTCAACATTGCAAATCTTTCAGGTTGAGATATGCTGAGACTTTTCTCCCTTTTGACTGTCTAACTCCAGGTCTTCACATATTTCATTACAATACTTGACTTAGTCTTCTTGCGCTGACCTTTGGAATTTTCTGTTCAACTCTTTGACTTCCTCATTTCTTCCTTTTGCTCTATCATCCCTTTGCTGCACAGCAAGTTTCAGTCTCTTCTGACATCCATTTTGGTCTTTTCCCTCTTTCTTGTCTTCTTAATGACTTTTTGCTCTCTTCATTTGTGATATTCTTGATGTCATCCTATACCTCTTCTGATCTTCAATCATTAGTGTCTAATGTAGCAAATCTGTTTTTGAGATTATCTCTGAAATTTTGTCTTTTGAGGATTTGATTTTAATTTTCTTCAGCTTCAACTTGCACTTGCCTAAGAGCAATTGATGGTCTATTCCGCGGTCTGCCCTGTAATGGTTTTTGCTAATTATATGGATGTTTTCCATTGTCTCTTCCCACAGATGTTGTCAGGTTGATATTTGTGTACTGCATCTGGTAATGTCCGTGTGTATAGTCTTCTTTGATGGTGTTTGAAAAAGGTATTTGTAATGCATAAGTTATTGGTCTTACAAAATTCTGTCATGCAATCCCCAGCATTCTATCACTTAGACTTTATTTTATGTCTTTTATTGTAATCACCAGTAATTGTCAATATATCTTTATTGCATGTTTAATCAATTTCAGACTGAATAATTTGATTGAATTCTTCATTTTCATCAGTACTGGCTTAGGCATTTGTGTATAAATTTGAATAATAATGGTATTAAGTGGTTTGCCTTTGAGGCATATGGATATTATTCTATCATAAACAGCATTATATTTCACAATTATCTTGAAACATTCTTTTTGATGATTAATGCGACACCATGCCTCAATTTGTCATTCCAGACATAGTAAACCACATGATTGTCAAATTCAAAATGGCCAATGTCAGTCCAATTTAGCTCACTATTACCTAGGATATTGATCTTTATACATTCCACTTCACATTTAATAACTTCCAATTTTCCTAGTTTCCTACTTTGGATATTTCATGTTCTGATTATTATGGATATTTACAGCTGTTTCTCCTCATTTGGGTTGTGTCCCATCAGCAAATGAAAATCCTAAGATCTTGACTCCATTTCCGTTATCATGGTCAACTCTACTTTGAGAAGGCAGCTCTTCCTCAATTGTATTTGAGTGTCTTCCAACCTGAGGGTTCATTTTCTGGCACTGTACCTGACAATATTCTTGAGGTATTCATCATGTTTCAATACTGAATATTTATTGTGGTGCTATATAACAGTATTCTATTGCTAGTTGTAAGATTTTCAATAGTTAAACACTAAGCTCTCCTTCTTAGTTTTTCTTAGACTGAAAGCTCAGCTGAAACCTGTCCTCCATGGTTGTACTTTGCTGGTATTAAAAATACTGGTGGCATAGTTTCCAGCATCACAGGACACACAAGCCACTGCAGTATGAAAAACGTGCAGATGAGATTAAAAGGGTTGAAAAACTATTGATGTTGTGCTGACTATAAGTCAGAGCTATAATCGTCATGGAAGCTGATTATCAGGCCTTTTAGAACTGTGCCAGTGCGCAAGTTTGAACCATCAACCTTTCAGTTAGTTAACTGCAAACTATTTGCACTGTCTAAGGAACTCATAAGAAAGGAATAAAATGGGCAATTTATAGTATATGATGAGATCATATGAAACACTTATGAGATATATAATAAAAGCTGTGTATTAAAAAAAAGTCACTCTTCCAGTTAAAACCCCTCTTCAGTATTTTTCCACTGCCTTTAGGTTAAAACTAAACTTCAAATTGAAGCACATGGAACCCTCCATTATCTGGGCACTGTCTACCTTTCCACTTGTCTTTCTACACCCCACTGTACTCCATACTCAACCCAAACTTCTCAGAGCCCTGAGAAACAGTTCTGCTTTCTCCAAGGAGCACTCTGGCTGCACTTCTTCCAAAATGGATCTATTGGTTCTTTTGGCAGGCAATGGCAATTTCAATATTCTCCTC
>NW_006408750.1:3142487-3144420 GCF_000296735.1 Chrysochloris asiatica
AAACCAAGAGGCAGTTGTTTGAACAGAACATGGGAACACTGAATGTTTTAAAATTAAGAAAGGTGTGCGACAAGGTTGTATTCTTTCACTATATTTATTCATGTATGCTGAACTGCTGGATAGAAGTTCAGAAAAGTGTGTATGACTGGCTTCATATTAGTACTTATGCAGTGCTATTTAGATAACCCTTTTGTTTGGTACCACAGTCACCTGTGTGGCTGATTTGCTGACTAATCTTTTTCTGACTAGTTATGCTCTTCAGTGTCCCTGACCACATTCTAGATTCTTCACTGGACATTGAAGGTCAATGGAATTCTCAATGTTAGAATGGCAATAGTACTACGTTCTTTTTCCATGCTAACTTTAAGAAATTTAGCAACATATGTTCAGTTAAGTTACAGTCCTGTTTAAACAGGAAGCTGAGGTGATAATGAAAGGCAAGGAATGGGTTTTCCTGGGAGCTAATTTTTTTAATGCCTAGCAGAGGGTCTAGAGAGCTTTCTAGAATCTGGAATTTACTGTCTGCCTATATTTTAGCATCTAAATGCTGACTGTGTTCCTGTTCTTTTTACAGTTTGTGGTGTGGCTTCCCTCACCACATTCACACCTGTATATACAATAGGTTTATACAGTAAAGAATGTGGTTAACATTTTATGCAGACTTCATCCATATCCTCAGCGCTTTGCTCATGTATCTTTGGTCTGAAAGTTTGTCAGGGAGAAAACATACGACTATTTTTAATTCTGGGTGAAGGTGAGATGTAGAGTGACACATCATTATAAACCAAGCCTAAGAAAGAGAAAAATAAACTTTCTTTAAAGTGTTTAGTGTAATTTTTTTCTCCCATTTAGGGAATCCTCAAAAAACAAAAATAAAATAAAATACACCATTGCTGTTGAGTTGATTCCAATTCAGGGCAACCCCATGTGTGATTCAGAGTGGAATCATATTCCATAGAGTTATCTTGGCTGCAATCTTTACAGAAGCAGATCTCCAAGTCTTTGTTCCATGGTGTCACTGAATGGATTCTACCTGTCAACCTTGAGGTTAGTAGTCGAGAGCAAACCAATTGTGCTCATGAACCAAATCTAAGAGGTGCAAATGAAATAGGCAATGTCATGGTGAGGTAATGAAAAAGAATAAAGACTGTTGTTTGTATATCTTGGGATACAACAGCAATTCCATTCCCCTGTTTACCCAGATATTAAAGTTGGCCAAACTTCATCTCTCATACTTAGGACATATTATCAGGGGGGACCAGTCTCTGGAGAAGGATATCATGTTTGGTAAGGTGGAAGGTCAGAGAAAAAGAAGACCCCCAGTGAGATGGATTGGCCAAGTAGCAGCAGTGATGGACTCAAGCGTGACAACAGTAGTGAGCTTGGCCCAGGATCAGGCAGTGTTTTGTTCTGCTGTACATAAGGTTGCTAAGAGTCAGAACTGACACAATGGCAGCAAACAACAATATTCAGGAGTTCACGCTATATAACTAGATAGATACCCAATGAACAAGGTGGGGTGTAACTGCTAAGAGACATGTGTAGATTCCTTATAGACGATCATTGTTAGAGATTGAATTGTGTCCCTCCAAAATATGTAGGAGTCCTGATCACTATGCCCATAGATATAATGTCATCTGAGAATAGGGTTTTTAGTGAGACCATATCAATCTAGGATAGGTCTTAAGCCTAAATATACTTGACATCTGAAAAGATAAGGTTAGGCTCAGAGAGGCAAAGACAAACTGAGGAAGATAGATGCAACATGAAAATCATCAAAGGAGAAGACATGGAAGCTGAAAGACAAAGATCTTATCCCAGAGCCAACAGATAGAATCTTTCCTTTAACCTGGTGCCCTGAATTGGATCTTATAGCTTCCCAAAATCTGAGAAAATAAATTTCTGTTCATGAAAGCCATCACTTGTGGTATTT
>NW_006408750.1:3145550-3148769 GCF_000296735.1 Chrysochloris asiatica
GTTCCACGGCCTCTTCTGAATCCAGCTTGAACCTCTGGAAGTTCTCTGTCAATGTATGATTGAAGCCGTTTCTGTATTACCTTTAGCAAAACTTTGCTCGCTTGAGATATCAAAGAGATTGTCCGCAGTACTTGGAAATTAAAGATAATTACTGAAGCGCCTTCTAAAAAGCATGGTCCCTTTGTTGTATTTGTTCCCCTCCCTGTCTGCTGTAATCCTAATCAGAGAGGTTGGTAGTGGTAGCCACACACTATCTGGTTCTTCTGGGCTGAAGATATTGCTGTGGTTTATTCTTTGCTCTGGACTGGGAGAGAACAATAGCTGCATCTTAGATGGTTGCTCACAAGTTATTAAGATCCCAGTCACCACTCACCAAAGAAGGATGTAGAACATTGTCTTTGTGGACTATATTGTGTCAGTTGTGCTAGATATACCTTGAGACTGTAAATGTAGAATGATATTCAAAATAAGAGAAAAGATCCAACTTACTGGTCTGATTGATAGAGATTGGGAGAACCCCTGAGACTATGACAATTATCTACCCTTCAATGCTGGAATTGAACCAAACTCTTGGGATCAACTTGCAACCAAACAATGCACAGGCCTATAAAGTGAATAATAATAGCAGGGAAGAATGTACTTCATGGTATAGTTAACCATAGGAGACCAAAAAGGACAGCATATGCTCAGATAGCAGAATGGAGAAAGAAAGAAGGATGAATGAAAATGGGAAACCCAGGGAGGAAATAGGAAAAGTGCTGCTACATTGAAGAGATTCTAGGCAATGAAACAAAACAAAATGTCTATAAATTACTGAATGAAAAACAAATTTGTTCTCTAAACTTCTACCCAAACTACAATGAAAAGTTTTTCAACAAAGGGAAGGTCATAAAACTTGTTAATAAATTCTACATATGTTTATAAAATGCCTATATTAGAGTGCAAGTCCTCAATAAAATTTTAGTTTTTTAGTTGTAAAAAAAAAGATTAAGAAAATAAAGTAAAAACCTGGTAACATTTCTACATGATTTCACTTTTGAAGTGGGGAAAAGCAAGTTCAGGGCCAGAGTTAAATTATTCAGGATGTCAATGGAGAAGTTGAGGGCTTTCCCCAAGGCTTTCTTTTACTACCCAGCCCCCATGCTGCTTCCTGCCTCTCTGCTGAATAAATGCTGAACAAATATTTGCTAAATGTTGTTGAATTGAATCTGACTTCTTGGAAACCCCATATAGGGTCGTTATGAGTTGGAACCAACTCAAAGACACTTAACAACAACAGATCAGCCTTGGACTACAGCGAACCATAAGGCTGACAGTTCAAACCTACCAGCTGCTCCTTGGAAAACCAAGAAGAGGCTGGTGAGCTTGAACCACTGAAATTCTGATTCAAATTGACTTTGTAGTCCAATGCATTAACCTACAGCACCACACCAGGACTCTAATGCTGATTTAGAGTCTTTATTTAAATGAATGCTAATTATCAGTCTTTCTATGGAGGCCATATGTGTCTCCAATCCATCACCAATCTGGATCCAATTGTTGAGCCCTATCTGTGTGCCAGATGCATGCTGGGGGGTTCCACATGCATTGAAGGAATTATTCATTAATTCATCCCTTTGGAGGAAGTCCAATCAATGAAAAGTTCAAGAGTTAGGACAACCTTAAAGAATTAGTTTTGATTATTTTCAAATTCCTGCTGACAAGAACTGGTTGGGGAATTTAAGAGGATGAAGGGAGGAAGAGAAACCATGTGTCTTAGATAACCCTGAGAATGTCTTAATAAATAGATAAGAATCTTGTTAGCATTTTCAATATCAGAAATCAAATAAGAGCAAAGTAAGGGAGTAATGCCATTTTACACATTGGCATAAGCTCAGACTTTACAACTGGGGCTAGAACATTTGGGTAAGGTGGTGCCTTGGTTTACTAGGAGTGCTGTAGCAGAAACCCATAAATGGATGGTTTAGATGTATAAAAATTCTTTTTCTCACACTTCAGAAGGGTAGAATTTCTAACTCAGGGCACCAGTTCTATGTGAAGGCTCTTTATCCACTCTGGGGGAAGATCCTTGCTTCAACTTCCCTAGCCCTAGTATTCCTCAGCTCCTTGATGATTCCCACATGCCATCTGTCTTCCCAACATCTATGTTTTCTTGTCTTTGTGCCTAACTTGCTCTTTTAATATCTCAAAAGTGATTATTAGTTTTAAGACACAGCCTTATTGATATAGGTTCATTAGCATAACAAAGGAAACCTTATCCCCAAATGGAGTTATATCCACAGGTATATGAATTAGGATTCCAACTCATATTCCAACAGGGTTCAATCTATAACAGACAGTGTCTCAGAAACAAACTACAAATGATTAAGGCTGAAAACATCTAAGGGAATGAATTTCTCCTCAAGTACTCACTACAATATTGTTGAATGCTAGCTCCAAAATGTTGGAGTGGTTTTCTCAATATCCTACTGTGTTTCTTATGAATTTCTATTCATTCTTCAGACCCACTGTCTTAGTATCCTAGGACTGCTGTAACAAAAATACCACAAGTGTGTAGCTTTAAAGAACAGAAATTTATTGTCTGTTAGTTTTGGAGACTAGGACTTTGAATTCAGGACATTGGCAGAGCTGTGCTGTCTGCTCTACAAGATCATTTTCTGTCTGTTTTCAACTTTTGGCAGCCCTGGGCTTTCTTGGCATTCTTAGTGTGAATAAGACAGATTTAACCAATACTCTTTGTTTAGACACACAAGTTATTTCAAAATTTTCATTATTATACTATTGCTGTAGTAGTATATGTATACAAAAATTACATTTTTATGATATTTGCATATAATTAAAAAAGTACTGCTACTGGTGTACTTTTTATGAACTGCACCAGTTTAATACAAACAAAACATGCTTAAATATGTTGCTGTCGTCAGTGGATGGCTGCAGAAAGTTCTTTCTGTAATACACTTGTCTTATTCTAGGGTGTTTTCAGAAAAAAAGGGGATCCAAATTTACAACAGTAGCTTCTGAGGAAATCTACTGGGCCAGTTAAATTCAAGGCAGGGAAGTCAGCTCAGGAAGTTATGATGACTGAATTTTTCATATAACGTTTCATGTTACTCTTGACAGATTTTTTTTTCAGAGATATAGGACGACCATGGTATTATTATGAAGAACTTTTAAGAAAAGGCAGGAAAATTGCACCTAGGAAGTTTTTTCCATCCTAAA
>NW_006408750.1:3151619-3168139 GCF_000296735.1 Chrysochloris asiatica
TTCATTCTGTTGTGCATGGGGTTGCTATGAGTTGGAACTGACTCGATGGCACTTAATAACAACAATAACATACTGATAAGAGCTGCTGTTGAATCAGCTCTGACTCACGGTGACTCCATATGTGTTAGAGTATAAACTGTGTTCTCTAAGGTTTTTCAATGGTTAATTTTTTTTTTTGGAAAGTAGATCTTCAGACTTTTTTGTCTGAGGTACTTGTAAATGGACACAAACCTCCAACCTTTAGGTTAGTAGCCAAGCATTGTAACTATTTGTACCCAGAGATTCCTCCCAACACCATAATCCACTGCTGTGGAATCAATTCCAACTCCTAGTGATCCTATAGAGTACACTAGAACTGGTCTTTAGGGTGTCTTTCCAGGATTAGGCAGTCTCATATATCTTTCTCCTATGGAGTGGCTTGTAGGTTTGAACCATTAATCTTGCAGTTAGCAGCCCAGTGTTTAACCCACTACGCCATGAGGGCTCCTTCCAGAGAGTCCTATAAAATTAGATAAGATCTAGGGCATCAGAAAAAAACTAATAAATGATAGCCACCATTTTCTTCATCATTGTTGTTACTATTTCTCCTCCTTCAGGTCAAAGAGGTTGTAGTTTGAGAAGAGAATGTGAACATATACCACACAGCACAGATATTCATATCTATAATTCAAAATTTTTAAAAGTATGAAAACCAAGTGGTTCGTAAGTTTATAACAAAGTAATTTAGTAAGAAAACTTTACCAACACTAACCTAAAGCTATACTGGAGTTTAGGACCACAAGGGAAAAGGCTTCTGTGCATGTGGTTGTCAAGAAACTGAAAACACAATCAAAAGACATTAGCTTATCACAGAAAAGAAAAAAGAGAGATGGTTTGCTGACATGAGAACTTACTTAAAAGAGATGAAAATACAGCTGTTTCCAGTGGTGGCTGGCTGAACACTGAAGCTTTTATGCACAAGGCATAGACTAGGGTCTTTTTATATCATAGGGTATACAAGCTTCACACATGTTGGGGCAGTTCAGGGCAGTATGCAGAACAGGAGGAGGTAGGAAAATCACAAGGTGCAGGACTGCTCACCATTTCCTAGAGAATAAAGATTTTGGGATTGCATAGCGGGAGGAGGGGGTTGTCTGCTTTTTTCTAGATAGAAAAAGCAGGGGAAAGGATAGGAGATATGGTTTGAGTTGACATTAGTGTGGCCATTTTAGAACATTCAGTTTGTGTCCCTATACTCCATCCCAATGTCCCTAAATGTCATCAGTCTTCCACATAAACCCTTGGGCCTGGCATTGGAGAATTGTAACCAAAGTCCACAGCAACAATATATACTATAACAGAGGACTATAACTAAGTATAATGTTCCCATAACTGGTAGTAGTATATATCGCCACCTCAAGGACAATAAAGCCAATCCAGTTAGAAAAGGGGTCAGTGGATATCTGCTGGCTTGTAGAGATGTTCCCCTCCCCTGTATTTGTTGCAGAGCCATAGGGATGTTGGGATGATAATCAGGTATGTATACACAGCATTCAGTATGAATGAGAGTGCAGGTGCCACCCTGATCAGCTGTGAGAATATCCAGAGCCATGGGCTTCTGTAGCACTATAATATGCATTTGTTTTGTCTAGGTTGATAACAGAGTGAGAGCATGGTGGGTTTCATTTAATGCTATAGCCAATTGCTTCCTCAGGGCCTCCATTTACCATTCCATATTAATAGATGCGGCTCCAGGAGCCAATTCTGCAAGGGAGTAAAATCTCCAGGAGATGCATTTGGCCTGATGGTATCGGCTGTACACTGTGTTCCAATTACTGGATTTAACTGGCAGGCATTTGTAAATGGTGCTCGGGATGTATCTGCCTGTCCAGTTGTGAGGTAGGCGGGGCCATCCATGAGACCCACATATCCAGAATCAGTCCCTAGAGAAGGGAAAGGCTCAGACCTTAGTGTTGCCCTATGTGCCCAACCACAAAGAGGAGTTCATTGAAATGACTTGGAGGCATACATGTTGTGGGAGTCAACACATATTATGGCTGTTATTTGAAGGGGCTCTCGTTACACACCAGGTGGGTTTAGAGTTCAGTTGGATGTATACTTCTGATCACAGGCTGTCTCATATAGCATAACCCTGAAGGCATGTAACTTTAACTTGCTCCCATATCAGACAGAACATTTAGGATCAATTATAGTCCTGGGACTGAAGTTGTACAGAACACTCAGCTGGAAATATAGGGAAGCATCCTGCAGACTGTACCACTCTGTCAAGCAGTCTCAGGCACTGTTATTGTCAGATGCAATCCTCCATGGTATGCCAACAGTGGAGGAGACAGGGCATTCTCCACACACCTGATAGTTTGACTGATTCCTCACGTCTGCAAACATGGTGGCCCAACTTGCAAAAACATTACTGCCTACTCTAAGAAAGAAATGAAAGAGAGGTGAAAGGTACCAAGATAAATGCAAGGTTTTTGGTAGCATAGGCTAGAGCCATGCTATATGCCTACATCTAACCCTATCCCTCAAGGAGCCAACAAACCAAACCACTGGGGGCAGGCAATTTGCCATTTCTAGGGAAATAAGAAAATAGACTTTCTGGGGCTAGGTCTTGGAGCAATGACAACAAGAAATTATTAGAGTTTCCAGGCACCAACAAAAAGCAGTTGTCAGTGGTGGGTATCTGCATCCTCGTTGGCCCTCTACGATCTCCAGATTAGTAATTGATATGCAATGGGTTGAATCTGTGCCTGAATCTGCTTCAGGATTCCATTCAATTGCTTTCCCAGTCTGGCTGTGTTGAAATTGCATGGGAAATAAAATACCCATGCCATCTGCCCATTCCTGGACACCATGCCCCATTTTCCAATGTAGCCACTTGGCCACTTGCATTGCAGGTGTCAGTTGTCTATTATGCAGCTGGGACAGTTAGTTCATCAGCTTGACCATTCTCCAGTGGAGTAAAGGGGGTAGGAGCTGACATGAAAAACAATATTCATGCCCAGTGTTCAGACCCAAATGTCCTGTCACAGCTCCAATGGTTTATTAACCACTACCCACTCTTGCTTTTTTCACTGCATTAGTCACAATGTTAGCCCTTTGTACACTGCCCAGGATTATGGGGCTGGGCTCATACATTTGTACCATCCAAGCAAGCCCTCAACTCAGCCCATTGACTACTCTGCTGTGTGCCTTTTAAAAATATACATAGCTTCTGTGGCTGGCTGTATAGCCACTACAGTCCACCATGGGAGTTTCCTGGAGATGAGCTGTACACAACCAGGAGATCATTATTTTCTGACAACTTCACTCATTTTTCCTTTTGCTGATACCTTACTGTTGTTGTTAAGTGCTGTCATGTCGATTCTGACCCATAGTGACCCTGTGTAGAGTTTCTGAGGAGTTGGTGAAGCTTGAACCACTGAACTTGCAGGCCAAACGGCTCAGATTTACAGTCTGGCTCATTAGCCCACAGTGCTACACCAGGACTCATGGAAGCAGCAGTCAAGAAATCAGACAACGTATTGCATTAAGCAAATCTGCCGCACAAGACTTTTTTAAAGTGTTGAAGAGCAAAGACGTCAGCTTGAGGACTAAGGTGCACCTGGCTCAAGCCATGGTATTTTTAATAAGCTCATGTGCATGTGAAAGCTGAACAGTGAATAAGGAAGACGGTAGAATAATTGATGCATTTGAGTTATGGTGTTGGAGAAAAATATTGAAAGTGCCATGGACTTCCAAAAGAACCAAGAGATCTGTGTTGGAAGAAGTACTTTCAGAGTCCTCCTTGCAGGCCAGGATGGCCAAACTTCAGATATATTTACAGGACAGACCAGTCGCTAGAGAAGGATATCATGTTTGGTAAGGTTGAGGGTCAGAGAAAAAGAGGAAGACCCCCAGCGAGATGGATTGGCAAAGTAGCTCAAGCATGGCAATAGTGTTTTGTTCTGTTGTGCATAGGGTTGCTATGAGTGTTTTGTTCTGTTGTGCATAGGGTTGCTATGAGTCGGTACCAACTCGATGACAGCTAATAGCAACAAGACCTTACTGAGTATATATCTAAGTTAAATGAGTTTACTGGATTATTATTAGGCATTCACTGTTTTCCTCTGTGTTCATTAGGAAATCCAGCTCATAGAAATAACCAGGAGTCCTGGTGTGGCACTGTGGGTTAATTTCCTGGGCTGCAAGGTCACTTTGAATTAAATGGTCAGCGGTTCAGGCTCACCAGCCACTACTTGGAAACCCTATACAGGGTTGCTATGAGTCAGAACCAACAATCATTTAACTAATAATTTTGCTGATCCCGCCACCAACCCTTCAGTGACCATGTGTATACAGAGGTTTGGGAGGAATTGACAAAACCATCCAGTTGTTTTGGAATGATGCAAACCAGAACACAGAGAAAACTGGGCTAACTTTCAATAGGAAAGGTTTAAATTTAGCAACAATATTAGTTAACATAGAAATTGTTGAGGACAGTAGTTGCAGGATGGAGTCAGAGAAATACAGTACATGTGAGAAGTGGGTAGGCTGGAAGAAGAAAACATTGTAGGTTGTTAAGAAATGGCAATTGGAACTATTTTCAGTATCACAATGATGGTAGGTAGCAATGTGTCTACAATATTTTTTACTTCAACATGGCCAATTGTTGTTATTTGGGACTGTAGGCCCAGGATTACCATATCTTTGA
Organism: Chrysochloris asiatica; assembly: GCF_000296735.1. NCBI lineage: Eukaryota > Metazoa > Chordata > Mammalia > Afrosoricida > Chrysochloridae > Chrysochloris > Chrysochloris asiatica. The sequence continues at coordinate 3,156,310 of NW_006408750.1, forward strand.
GTTTTATTAGTCTTCACACACATATACAAACACACAAGGAACCCAGGGTTTTATGTGAATTCTCCTGATTTTCTCTATTGGCAACAATTCAATCATAACACAATACAGTGTGGACCAAATATTGGACATCTGTGGACCAGATTTGGTATTCAGACCATCAGAGAGTGCCTCTTGTCTTAGAATCTTGGAAGCACTCATTAACATTATGAGTAAGCTTGGCACACATGGTCCTCTAACACTGGATAAAACAATATAGCAAAAGGAGACAGACACTTTTCTCTTGTGGTAAATCCTATTAGTTTCATCTGAGGTGATAGTTTTGGCTGTGGCCCAGGGTCTCTCTTCTAGAAATCAGAAATTTCTTTCCGCCCTTGTTAATGTTTTCAGATAATCTCAGTAGAAATTAAACTAGATTGGAACAAATTGAAATGGATACTCAGAACAATCCTAGAGTTTTACAAACCCTTGCAAAGTGGATCCTAAATTGAAATTAATCTTTTTTTTCCCCCAGTCTTTTTATCTAAACTGCTCTGAAAGCTTAAGGTGCTGAAAGTCAACACTGCATGTTTGATTTGGCCAATAGAATTTATGAGATGAATCTGTTCAGCTAACAAATGGCAGACTCTTGAGGATGGAATGTGTTTGCTCGTTTCTTTAACAGCAGAGTTTTTGGCAACATATGTGCAAAGTTGTTAAAGAAGACAACTTACTAAAACTTGATTCATTTATTAGTGCAACAATATTCATTAAGTGATTATTGAATATTGTCTTAGCCTTTGGGGATATTGTTGTTGTTGTTAAGTGCTGTTGAGGTGGTTCTGATTCATAACCAAACTATTTAGGGTCTTTGAGGTGTGGCTGATGGCTTTGAACTGTCGTACATGTGATTAGCAGTCCACCTGCACTTAGGGAGAAAGATGAGGTTCTCTGCTCTCATAGAAATTTGAAGCCTCAGAAACCCTGTACAGTTTTACTAGGAGGACTAAGAGAGACATTTGACAACAACAATAATAAGAGAAAAACACATAAGGTGACTTAGATTCCTGTAAGTCTAGATCAGACATACAATAATTCATTTAACGTCGCTTTTATCAAATATATGTGTTCGAAATGGCAAAGTAAACCAAATACGAAACCCCAGGATTTCTTATACTCAAAGGAATGAGGACAAGATTACACTACTCTTGAAAATTCATGGAAAAGGCACACAAAGAGTGGAAAAGAAAAAAAAAAAAAAAAGGGAAGTGAGCAACGTAGTGAAGATGACAAAATTACACACATGAAGATTCAGGGGAGAAAAGGTTACTTTTTAAAGTAACTCCTGTTCGTTTGTTAATTTCTATCCCATTCTTAGTTCTATGCTTCCTGAATTAAAAATTGATAAGCAGAATAGGTTTTTGTGAAGCTGAGTTTGTGGTTCACTGGGGCTACTTTGGTAACTTTCTTTTCCTGGCAGAGTTTAAAGAAAATGTTGATTGGAATGAATTAGTAAGGAAAATGTATAATAATAACAGTTTATTTATAAGAAGTAAGCAGGAGTAAAGACAAGACTGTGACTTTATAAACAAGGATTAAAGATGGTACCTGTTAATCTAATTATCTCTGGAAAAATTAACTTGACAAAGCTCTGTTCTAACTTGGTTAAGTAACTGCTGTTCTGTTTAACTTTTGTAACATGTTTTTTGTTTGTTTGTTTGTTTTTTTAATAAAACTCTTGAAAAAAAAAAAAATCAGTAGGTTGAGATCATCAAAGCGAAATTGTTATACAAGTCAAGCTTCCCAATCAACTGGCTCTCCCAAGGTTAATTGTAACATTTGTCTCAATAAATATGAAAGTAAAGAGTTACTATGTATATCTGGCGTGGCACTGTCGGTTAATGTGCCAGACTGCAAAGCAGATTTGAACTGCAATGTCAGCGGTTCAAGCTCACCAGCTGCTCCTCAGACCCCCTATACAGGGTCGTTATGGGTCGTAACCGACTCGAGGCACTTTACAACAACAACAACATGTATATCTGAAGGCAAAACTTGAAATGATCAAAGTCAACAAACTAGGGAACGATTTTTTTTTTTTTTTTAAGAATTGAGAAATATTTCTCCAGACAATAAAGAAATAGATTTGACCACAGCTTTGCTACTCCCTTATAAATCTGTCTGCTAAGTGTATTAGTTAGGAATCGGGCTGCTAACCTCAGGGTCAGCAGTTCGAAACTACCAGTTGTTCCGAGGGAGAAAGATGAGGCTTTCTGCTCCCGTAAAGATTTACAGCCTCGGAAACCCTGTACAGGGTCGCTATGAGTCGGAACCAACTCCACGGACCATAACAACAACAACTACAGAAAATTATTTAAAAAAATTTTTTAACTTTATCAAATGTAAGCATTTTTATATTTCTGTTCCTACAGAACGCATAAAACACAATTTATTGAAAGAATTATTCTTGTCATATCCACAAACCAATTTCACTTGAAATCTCTAAATAATTGAAAACAGAGTGTGTTATTTTTGTTATTATTTTTGGGATAATTCAGGTTGTACTTTATTTTTCACTTTCATTTAGTGTGTATAGAACTGCATTAAAAACCTATAAAAAGTACAAAATGAGATTCAACAGAAATGACAACTTTTGAACATTAAAGATGGTTTCAAAGCGGGTATTCATTCATTGGAATATTTATTGGACATTTGTTATGGGCCAACCCAACAATGAAGATACAGTGACGCATACAACAGAAATGGTCTTCCCAGCACAAAGTTCAAAATTTATAGGGCATTAGATAATAAAGCAGATAAAATGTCATGAAGGTCACAAAAGGCAAATGCTGGGCAAAGGGGAAAGAACATAGTCTGAGGCTCAGGGATATCCTTTTGAAGGACCTAAGGGTATTTAGAACGTTTCTAGATGAAGAGAGAAGGGGTGAGTGGAGTCATCTTAGACGTTCCAGTACAGCTGCCAATGGACTGTAAAGGCACGGGAGACCGGAGCAGAGCAAGTATAACAACAAAAACATGGAGCAGACCGCAGCCAACTCACAGAATCATGAACAATAATAACATGGCTGCTTTATTTTTCTAATTTTTGGAACATTTGTGATGCCCCAAAAATCACCAAAATGTGATAGCTTCCAGTTGTAAGTAAAAGTGGCCATCGATGACAGTGACTCTTAATGTCACAGACACCCAGCTGAGAGTCAGTCCTGATGCCAAATATGTCAATGTTTGTAGCACCCAGATATTTATTTGCATGGGGGGAAAGGAGGTCTGAGAGACAAAGTTTTGTATATAAAACTAAAACACCAAATCCACTGCCATTCCTATAGGATACAGTAGAACTGCCCCCTCGGGTTTCTTTATGGGAGCTGGCAACCTCATCTTTCTCTCACACTGCAGCAGGTGGGTTTGAGCCACCAACCTTCTGGTTAGCAACTCAATGCTTAACCTACAGTGCCACCAGAGCTTCTTAAAGCACTTACAGTACCTGTCATATAGTAAAGTTCAATAAATGTTAAATATGAGTATATAACTATTCTACATGGAAAATGATCCGTAGTTGATTTGAAAGTAATTACATAAAAGCTATATGTTGTTGTTGTTAAGTACCGTAGAGTGGGTTCTGACTCATAGCGACCCTGCACAGGATTTCCGAGACTGAAAATCTTTACGGGAGCAGAACGCCTCATCTTTCTCCCGCATAGCAGCTGGTAGTTTCGAACTGCTGACCTTGTGGTTTGCAGCCCGATTCGTAACCACTACACTACCAGAGAGGCTTAAAAGCTGTATATAATATCCTAAAAGATAATTGGTTAGGTACAGGATTAAAATAACAGAGAAATCTGATGATGGTTATTCTGTACTTGTGCAAAACTGCTTAGAAAATGTCTCTGAGAGGGTTAACAGGAGAGACGGAGGGCAGTAGAGAATCCCAGTGTTACTGAGCACCTACTGGGTTCTACACACAAAAAATAAAAGTGATGGACAAAACAAAGCGAGGATTCCCTGTCAAGTTCACAAGGAAACAGGAAACATAAACATTAAAGAAATAATTATCTGAATGATTATTAGTTGCAGGTGGTGTTAAATAGTAGAAAATGTCAACTGATTACTTACTGGTTCTATAGTTACTATTTTGTATCTTTCTAGCAGATCATCACCCAGGAAATAGATTTGGTATATTTCAAACCAACTCCAACTTTTCCCAGGATATGATCCAAATTAGTGAGTATCAATATCAAATTTGCAAGTCATTTAGTTTCTCTGAGTTTCTTTATTTGTAAAATGGAGATTGCTATTATAATACCAATCTCAAGGTTATTGAAGACAAAATTTGAGGTTAATATTACTGGAACACTCATTAAATGAGAGCAATGTAAAGCCCTCAGTGCCTGGCAAACAGTAGGTGCTCAGTGCCTGGCAAACAGTAGGTGCTCAGTACATGTTATGTTTCTTTCCCCTTTCCATTATAGCTGCTCATTAAACATTAGAATGAACGATTGTGAATACTAAACTTGAAGGCAAAGATATGCAAGCATAGTTCACTTACGCAAATTCTATCTGTGTTCATGCTTTTAATATATAGGTTCAGGTTAATAACAGAAGTTTGTGTAAGTGTTCCTGAAAAGACCCCCTTTTCTCTAGATTGCTATTTGCTAATTGTATTTTAAACCAGCCACTAAATAGGACAAACCCAAGTCATTTAATTTAATATTAAAATAAGTCTCATCATCATCTAGTAAGAAGCTATCTCCAGGGAGAAGGGAAGATACATTGTGTGTGTGTATATGTTTTGGGGCTAGGAAAGGGAGAGTAGTGTTTATATAACATTTAACCAGATATAAAGGACTAAATTATTCCTTTGTGAAATTGAAATTTGTGATCATCAAATTATGAAACTGGCAATTTGGGATTTTATTTGTTCATAACAAGGAATTTAATGAGTTATATTATTGGAAATGATTTGCTTACATAATTTAGTTGATAATTTCAGAATAAGTTGGTGATTTGGTCAACAATGGCAAGATACTGAATAGCCATAGAATATTAGACAAGGAAGCATTATAATTTCTTCCACTAAAGATACATTCACAGGTTGCTAAGTGTCGTCAAGTTGATTCTAACCCATAGGGACACTGAGTAGAGTTTCTGAAGAGCGGCTTGTGGGTTTGAACTATTGACTTTGTGGTTAGCAGTTCAGTGCTTGTATCATAGTGCCACACCAGGACTATCATACACATATGTATGATATTTTGATGTACTTTATTATACTTTAAAGAAGATCATTTGATGAATTTTTGAGATTTTTTAGGATCAAACTTTTAATATCTTATAAAATCCTGGTATAGTTGGTGGCTGTGAGCAAGAGCAAAAGAAAAAAAAGTAAACTTTAAGTCTCTTATTTGCCTCAGATATTTCATGACTTTCCTCTTTAATTGGTTTAAATTAGCAGCAGAATTCTTTCAAACTGTGTGTTTTTATTAAGGAGCATTCTTGTTAGATGCTGTGAAGTGGCTATTTTAAGGAACTTTTCAGATAACTTCATGCTGCAATCAGGGCCTTTACTAATTTGTAGCAGACAAGAATTAAAGATTGTTGGCAGAAAAAGGCTGAACTGACTACACATTGCATTTTTATTTTCTTTTGGAAAAATGGTTTAAGATGATTTCAATAATTGGGATTATTACTTTAATATAGCTAGATATCAAAATATTCAGCTCTGAAACCAAATAATGTGTGGATTTTATGTTTCTGTGGGTCTTAAGGATATGGAACGCAGATGTTGTTTGGAACCAAATGGGCACAAAGCAGTGTTTTTAAACAGTTAGAAAGCTTTAAATATTATCTAAAGTACTCGAGATTTTCTACCACCATATAGCACAATATTTAACTAGGTCTTTATTTATTTTTATTACTTAGGGGGGAAAAAGATACTGTGTATGCTAAAATAAATTTTGACAGCTGATGAATCTCAGGTGTTTATGAATTATCACATGAAGATTTTCAATTTTCAGATTTTCAAATTTTCAATCTTAAATTGAAGAACATTACCACTCGACATTTGAAGAGACAGACACAGGAATTGTAATTTGTCTTATTTTTTCTTTTTCCTGCTCTACATCAATAGAGGGAACTGAGGCCTAGAATGTTAATGAATATTAGTTCAAATTCTTAGTGTGCTTGGGTTTGAAGCAAATTTTGTTTTTGTTTTTATTCTAAATCTAAATTTGTATAAGATTATTGAATTATGGATTTCCACAGGGAAAACATTTTCTTAGAATGCAATTTGAAAAAATTCATATGCTATGGTCAGATTTCTTAAAGATACATCACTTAATAATAAAATGTGATTTGTGATGCAAAATGAAACAAAACAAAAAGTCCATTTATTGCATTGAGATATCATCAAAATCTCCGTATCACCAGATTTTAGAATTCTTGCCCTATATGCCTACAAGTTGAGTTTGGAAACTTCCAAACACTTGACACTAACTTGAACTTTGAAACATTCTCAGGGTTTCTTAGCAAACAGCTGCAAAAAATATGTGAGCAGCTGAATGCCTAAGCATTTATTAATAACAAATGGGTACATTAGGAAAGAAAACATAAAATAATTTCTAAAATGTTTCAATATGAAAGGCTCTAATTTTTTAACTCATTATTTTTCTTTCCGTTTGTTAAAAAACTTTACTGTATACCTGAAATTATAGAGTTTTTGCCGAAAAGCAGGACAAATATATTAACTTTAGGTCATTTCTGCATTTCGAATATAAAGTATTTAAATTTCTTACTGTACAACATAACCAATTGGATAAAAATAAAATTATCCAAACTATAGAAATATTATTATTATTTTCTCAAGAGAAAATGCATCGTATGTAGGTGAAGTTCTTGCTTATTCCCTAATTGGAAAAGCTTCTTCCAATGTCACCGTTGCTTGGCTAAGTCTTGGCTATTATATTACACTTAGCAATTAGGGTCTATTTCCCACTAAAGGCAGTTCCATTGGGGTCTCTTGTATGGCCAGCTAAACAGGGACCAATGGCTATCTTGAAGTGTAGGGAAATGTTAGGACAAGTTGTGCCTCGTCAATTTAATACCAGGTCCAATATTTTGCTCCAATCAGAGTGCTCTTATGTATTTGTATGCACAGAATAACTTTTCTCTCTGAATTGTGGTTCATTCTTCCTGGGTTGAAACCACTACCTTAGCACATTTGAACCTAGAATTCTGCTTATAGACTTTGTTGCACCAAATTCTGTTCTCCTGGGCATATTGTTTAGATACCAATTTCTACATCAGCTCTGAAAGCCATTTCAATTGGCTGCCCCAAATAGATGTAGAACTTCTTTTTATAAATTATGCTTTCTTTTCAGATTATTTGAGTCAGTTTTTCCAAAAGTTTCAAGCTTCAGCTCAGTAAATTTTACTGTGATTCTTCTAAGCACCAGTGAGTACATTAGACACATGAAGCTAAACACAACCCTCATCTTTGCTCTTCAAGTCTGGGAGGAACTACCATGAAAATGAATAACTCACTATACCATGTGCTAGAACAGCTGGTCAAAAAGAACAAAAAGATGAACCAGTTACCAGATTTGATACTGGGCTATATTACTTACTGGCATTTTGTCTTGTGCATTGTTTGTGTTAAGTGCCGAAGAATAGATTCCGACTCATAGCAACTTTGTATAGGGTTTCCTAGGAGTTGCTGGTAAGTTTGAACCACTAACTTGTGGTTCAAACTGACCTTGTGGTCCACTGCTGTATCCCACAGTGCCATTCCCTGAACCTCAGTTATCTTGTTACTTTGGGAATAGTAACATCATATATGAGTTTTGTGAAGACTACAAAAGTGATCTCTGGTAGCGTAGTAATTATGAGTTGGGCTGTTAACCTCAAGGCCAACAGTTCGAAACTACCAGCTATTCCATGGGAGAAAGATTATGTTTTCTGCTCCTGTAAAACTTTACAGCCCCAGAAACCCTATATAGGGTCACTATGAGTTGGAACCATCTCTACACCACACCATCACCACCATAAAAGGGATAATTAAAGTAAACCTCTTGTAATGTTGCTTAGTATATAGGTGTGATATACTGAGTGTTAACATCTCTTCCATCCATAGTCTGTAACGCCCACCAAACAACATTTCTACCCTGTTAGGTCTGGGTAAGAAGAGATGGTGGGAGTAGATATTAATAGGATAATATGATTCAGCTGTAAATCTTAGCAGAGCTAAGTGCAATTGTATAAACTTAAAACTGCAGCATGGGTATAAAATGAATCATTTCAGAAGCAGGAGGGGGAATCTCACTACTATCAAAGAGAAAAAGCCAGGAGGGAAACATGTTATTTGGACCCCAAGATCCCTGTGCATTGAATCTCTCAACCCAGGGACAGAAAGCTATGACACTGGAGGAGTGGCAGAGGAGCAGCTGCAGCAGAACTCAAAACCAGAGCCGTGGATTTCCCAGCCCACAGAGCAAGTAAAGCTGAGTGACTTTGGGCAGGAAGTTTACTTGTAGAATGAGGTGTTATTGGTGACCCATGGAACTAGTAGAGCCCAGTCCCTTCAAGCTGAGGCTTACAGTGGAATGGTGTGTCCTATGGGCATTTATCAGCATCTGACTGAAACAACTATGATCTGAGCATTTCTGATTCTGATTGTAAACTGTTAACTTCCCTAACTGTGAGTATGGTGTCTGAGTCCTGTGTGGCCATTACAACAGTATACTGAATCCAGTTGAGAAGTAGACAGTGCTGTGGGAGGGATAGTTTGGCACACGTTTCTGACACTTAACAACAGTCTCAGTTAGAGTCCAGTAAGGAGATAGAAACCCACCAGCTATTTGTAAAATAAATAACTTAATATAATTCATTGTTATCTAGGTATAATTTTGTCAACTAAATGCTAGTGTTGTTCTTAGGTGACGCTGAGTCACTTCCAACCCATAGCGACTCTATGTACAACTAAATAGTCAAACTGCCAAAACCCAATCCCACTGCTACTGAGTCCATTGCAACTCATAGCAACCCTAGAGGACAGAGTAAAACTGCTCTATAGGATTTCCAAGGTGTAAATATTTATGGATGCAGACTGTCTCAGATTTCTTCTGAGGAGTGGCTGGTGGGTCCCAACTGCTGACCTTCTGGTTAGCAGCAGGGCACTTTGACCACTGTGCTCACTACCAGGATAAATAGACAGCTTGAAAGTAGTAGCATCATTAGGAAACAACTACTACCTTTGGGGCTGGGGGCATGAAAGGAAGAGACTGTAATTATTGATATTTAGAAACTTGGGAAAGGAGTTCCGCAGCTCAAACAGACCTCTTAGAAGGGAGAACTACTTGATGCTCTCTGGGCTCAGAGAAGGGACACCACGGGATTTGTTCCATACCCCTGAGGAGGAGGCACTGACCAGCTCATCTTTGACAGAGGATACATTGAAGCTGGTCCTACATATGATGGGGAAACTACACTCTGGATTCAGCTATTGTTACTGGAAGGTACTGGTGCTGCCAAACTGAAGAAATTGCTGTTGCTAGAGCAAGACTCACAGAGACAGGAGAGAAAGAAAATATGCCCAAGATTTCTGGTTCTAGTTCTTTCAAGAACTGGCTAAATCTTGACCTAATATTCAAGTCAACTTAATATCTTTAAAATAAAACCTTCATTCTTACTTTGCTGTTGTTAAGTGTCGTTGAATCAGTTCCAACTCATAGCAACCTTGTACAGGTTTTCCGAGGAGTAAACCTTGTACAGGGTTTCCGATGGATTTGAGCCACTCATCTCATGGTTCAAGCCGACCTTGCAGTCCAGTGCTTATATTAAAGCACCACGCCAGAACGCCTCATTCTTCTTTAAGTCAACAAAAATTTTGACATGGCCCTAGATACTGTCTGTGTACTTCTCAGGCATCTACTGCGACAACTCTCTAATACTGGAATTATTCTCACTGCTTCTTTGAGTGTGCTATGCACATAAAGCTATGCAGAATGGTCACAGAAATTTGGAAAGGAGACTGTTGATCATCTTTAGTTCCACTGCATATTTATATGTTTGTTGACCCACAGTCTAAGTGCATGGCTGCTAACCTAAACCAGCAGTTGCTTTGCAGGAAAAAATATGAGGTAGTCTGTTTCTGTAAAGATTTATAGCCTTGGAAACCCTTATGGGGCAGTTTTACTAGATTCTAGGAGAGTTAACTATGAATTGGAATCAGTGGCAATGGGGTTTTTTTGAGGGGTGGGGCGTGATCAAAGGAAATCTAATTTCTGAAAGTAAATGTCAACACTCTTTAAAGTGAATGAGCTAACAAATGTGTTCGTTTTGCATGTAGTGTATGTTTCAGCTAATATTTCAGTGCATCTAATGGTCTTAACTTCATTACTGTCAACTCTCTTCATTGCCAAAAATGTTTGAACAAGTCTGTTGTATATGCCATAGTAGTACAGATCATGAACGTTCATCTGGAAATTGTTTTGAGTAGAATAATTGTGATGTTTCCCTATCCCATCAAGAACAATTATTTTGGATCACTTATTAAGCAGGATTTGCTGCTCAGCACAAAATCTGTTCGGCACTAAGGGAGGTAATGGCAAGAAAAACCAGCAAATAATATAAATGGGAAAAGTATCAGTTTATTAGCAACACAATGCATTAGCTGAACTTTTATTTTCCTTTAGTTTCCTAAAGCTTTTCTGATACAGACCTTTCTGAATTGTAGGTCCAGCATGGTTGAGGGAACTGGGAAAAGGCATAGACAAGGAGGTGGAAGTTCAACTAAAATCAAACATTTGTTTTACATTGTTGTTGTTGTTGTTGAGTGCCATCGAGTCGGGTCCGACCCATAGCGACCCTGTACAGGGTTTCCGAGGGTATAAATCTTTACGGGAGTAGAAAGCCTCATCTTTCTCCCGATAGTACCAAGGAATATGCTTGACTGAATTTCGTACCCTCATGTGTGTTGTTATGTGTGTTGTGAATTTTGTAGCAGCAGCCACATATACCCATCATCAATTCTGAATATTTTACAAGCATCTTTGATTCTTGTGGTAGGAAATGCATACTTAACCATCATGTGATTTGCATAGTGCTGACTCATACCACATGTCTATGTTCTTTAGAGATTTAATCTTGCCTAGATATATCTTTTTTACAATACATCGCAGTTAATTTTTATAGGTCAAAGTGTTTGTAACCAATTTCTTTTTCTTATGGGCCCTAATCCATAAGAACTGTATGAAAGACATTTTTTTAAGCATTAGACAGGAAAAATCTTTTAACTGTATTTGGATAGAAGGCTCCTACCATAATGGAAATCTGAGTTGTATAAATCAAGTAATTATATGTTGTGTATGCTGTATAAGTCTGTAACAAAGAATTTGTAGTGCTTGTATAGATGTGTACCTAATCCTGTGTGATACAAAAGGTTCTCTGAGGGCTTTTCAGATATTTTTCTGGTTTTACACCCTAAAAATGAGTCCTGATAATGTAGTAGATTACATGCTAGGCTGCTAACTGCAAGGTCAGTAGTTTGAATCTACCAGGTGCTCCGTGGATGAAAGATGAGACTTTCTACTCCCATAAAGATTTAGAGCTTTGGAAACCCTATACCAGGTCACTAGAGTGGAAAGAATACAACCTTGTCGCACACCTTATTTAATTTTAAACCATTCAGTGTTCCCATATTTTGTTCGAACAATTGCTTCTTGGTCCAGGTACAAATTCCTCATGAGCACAATTAAGTATTTCGGACAGCTCATACTTTGCAATGTTGTCCATAGCTTGTCATGATCCACACAATTGAAAGACTTTGCATAGTCAATCAAGCACA
>NW_006408750.1:3170469-3173130 GCF_000296735.1 Chrysochloris asiatica
ACCCTGAAACTCACAACTCTAGTTGTAAACTTGATATGTCACTTTAAAGTGAAGCTCTTAGAAAGTGCTGGCTTCATGGTTCCATGTTAATGAAGACTCACAAGCATTGTTATAGAGAGATGGAACTAAGAGTTAAGAGTAATAGACCAACTTATTTGGAAACCAATCATAGGCCAGACAGAAAAACAAAGCATAAAGTTAATTTCTATTGTATATATAGAATATGTCAGGCAATGTTGTAGATGAACATTTATTAGCTCATTTAATCTGTTCAAAACTCTTGGAGAGAAAACTATTATTATGAGCATTATTCCATTGAGGGAACTGAGTGCCAAAGAGGTAGGAAAGTTACCCAGGAGCATGCAGTTTGTAAGAGCCTTTAAATAGTCAGTGGGCTATAGAGTCCACCTTATTTACTGCAGGAATCTGGGACTTCTCAAAGACCTCTTCAATGCCTTAGTTGTTAATGTTGTTATTGTTAAGTATCGTGGAATCGGTTCTGACTCATAATGACCCTACATAGGGTTCCCGAGGCTGTAAATCTTCACGGGAGCAGAAAGCCTCATATTTCTCCTATAGAACAGCCAGTAGTTTTGAACTGCCGATCTTGAGGTTAGCAACCCTATTCGTAACGACTACGCTACCAGAGCTCCTTTGGCACTCCTTCATCTTAATTTGCTTACAAATCTTCTAGATTTTGTCAGAGAAGATTAATTCATTCATACTGATTGTGTTCTGCTTTATCATAATGATAATAAAATAACTGTTTGAGTAATTACTTTTGAAAATAATTGTGTACTTCCTCTAATAGACTATAATTATCATAAATGCAGAGACCAGATTGTATAGTTCATTCTTGCATCCTTAGTTTCACTATAACACAGAGAAGGCATTCAAGAAATCCTTGATGAAAAATGGAGAATGATTGATTACTGTGCCCTGTAAGAGAGTGCCCTAAGATTTAGTGGCTTTAAACTAAATAGCTTTAAACAAACATTTTTAACTTACAGTTTTTATGGGTTAGGATTTCAGGAGTGGCTTAGTTGGATAGTCTGGTTCATACCATTGCAGTTAAGGTTTCAGCTGAGGTTGTTGACATGTGAAGACTTGCTGGAACTGGAGCATCTGTTTCTAAGATGACTCACTCATGTGGCAGGAGGTCTTAGTTACTCATCACATAGAACTCTACATAGAATTGTCTTGCCTTATAGGGTACCCTCACAACATGGCAGGTAGCTTCCCCAGAGCAAGCAATCCAAAAGAAAGAGAGTGGAAGGCATAATGCTTTATGACCTAGTCACACATTATCACTTCCACACTACTCTATTTATTATGACTAAACCATTAAATCTAGCCCCCACTGTAATCTGTCAGTTTGTCATATTGTATGACCTATGTGTTATTATGATGCTGGAAGTGATACAACCAGTATTCCAAATACCAGCAAGGTCACCCATGGTGGATAGTTTTCCATAGACCTTCTAGACTAAGGCAGACTAGGAAGAAAGACCTGGTGATACTTCTCTGAAAAGAAACCACTGACAACCCTGTGAACCACAATAGAATATTGGCCAATATAGTACTGGAAGATGACACTGGCAGGTTGGAAGACATAAATAACACACAGTGATCACAACAATGGATGCAAGTATACTAATGTTGGTAAAGATGGCATAGTACTGGACAAGAATTCATTTGGTTATTCAAGGTGGTTTCAAGAGTAGGGGCCAATCAACTCAGCAGCAATTAGCTAACAATTCTTTGTTGTTGCTGTTGCTAAGGCGGTTGAGTCAGTTCTGACTCACAGTGACCCTATATAGGGTCTCTGAGGAGCAGCTGGTAGGTTTGAGCTGCCAACCTTGTGGTTCACAGTCCAGTGCTTACCCTGCAGCACCACACCACACAATCATAAGTCTAGTCCATGCTAAATGGGAAGGGGAAAGTAGGAACTCTCTTTTTGAGAAAGAAATATTAAAGAAGTTGTAGACATATTTTAAAACCACCACATAGTCAAGCCTTACTTTTTGTGTCTAATATTTCAGCATGCAATGGTGGACTGTAAAGGAAGAAATTTATAGGCAGAGAAGAGATAAAAAAAAAAAAAAAAAAAGAACACAGACATAGAGAGAAAAGGTTTCTTGGAGAATGTTAAGTATACTAATTTAGCTGGTACAGTAATGATAGGGGATAAAGGAAGAGTGGGAAAATGGTAAAATGAAGAGGAACTTGAAATTTTTACTATGAGTGGTGAACAAAGGATAGCAGTAGAATGATTAGGAGAGATATTCTTTTAGGAATATTAGTCTGGGAAGATGGATCCAGGCAGTGGAGACAGATAGCCAAAGTCATTAGAAGGCAACTAACTATCTTTGCAGTAGTTTTCTGGGACAAGTGAAGAAAAAAAAAATTATGATACTTGTATTCTTGCTTTGACTTTTTCAAGCAGATTCCATAAAATTGGAAATAATCACAAGATACAGACTATATAATTTTCTAGGAAAATAATGAGATTGGATTTGGTCTGTTGGCCCTGGAATGTAGTAGGACATCTGAGGGAATATGTCTAGTAGACAGTCAGGAACATGGGTCTGGAATTCAGGGGAGAGGTCAAGTTTAAAGACCAACCCTACTCTCTATACAAGTAGACAAATAGCTAGCATG
>NW_006408750.1:3174016-3194818 GCF_000296735.1 Chrysochloris asiatica
ACTAAATTACATCCATATAAATGGAGAAAAGATTGAAGTTGTCATAGACTTCATTTTGCTCGAATCAACAAACACTCATGGAAATAGCAGTCAAGAAATCAAATGACGTATTGCATTAGGCAAATATGCTGAACAAGAGGTCTTTAAAGTGTTCAAGAGCAAAGATGTCAGTTTGAAGACTAAGGTACACCTGACTCAAGCCATGGTATTTTTAGTAGCCTCATATGCATGTGAAAGTTGGACACTGAATAAGGAAGACTTGTGGGATAATAGATGAATTTGAGTCATAGTGTTGGAGGAGAATATTAAAAATACCATGGACCACCAAAAGAACAAATAAATCTGTGTTTGAAGAAGTATATTCAGAATGCTACTTAGAAGGTAAGATCATCAGACTTTGTCTCTCATACTTCAGACATATTATTAGGAGGGAGCAGTCCCTGGAGAAGGACATGCTTGGTAAAGTGGAGGGTCAGTGAAAAAGGGGAAGACACCCAGAAAGATGGATTGGAGCAGTGACATCAGCAATGGGCTCAAACATAGCAACTATTGTGAGGTTGGTGTGAGCCAGGCAGTGTTTCATTCTGTTGTGTATAGGGTCATTATGAATTGGTACTGACTCGATGGCACTTAACAACAACAACATGAGTGGGAATGGACTTGATGGCACACAACAGCATCATTGACCTAGATTATCTGACCAGTGGCCCCTGACTCTCTTTTCAGAGCATAGTACTGCAGTGACTTTACTAATCACTAGTGCTGTGTTACACCCTTCCCATGGGTCAGGCCAGGGGTCAGCCTCTCATCTACCCCACTCCTGCTGAGCAAAGTAGCAGGGCACCGCCTCTTTAGAACCCCACCCTTCTTCTATTAGCCGAGGCAGAGACCCTCCTATATGTTCAATGGCAGCAGGCCCCTGCCCACGCACACCTTGACTAGTGACTGAGGTGGGTAGAGATGGTGGGTGTGGCTGGGTATGATGAGTTACTGCACTGACACCAACCCTGGAGATGTCCCTACCTTGGCAGCTCCTCCTCCTGTAGGATCATCCTACCTGAAGCTGCTAAGGTCATTTTTTTTTTTTTTTCCAGATTACTTGGTATTGTGAATTGAGTAATAGTTTACATGGGAGAACATTGTTTTTACACTCATCCTATCATATTTCATTTCATTACAATCATTATAATCCCCTCCATTGATCATCATTCAAGAGTATTTGCTTCTATTCCCTAGGGTTGTTTTCTTTTTTCTTTTTTCTTTTTTTTTTTTTTGATGTACAAAAACAAAAACAAAAACAAAAAACACTCAGAAATACATAATCATTTAAACAACCAAAGGGCACATTCTGCAAGCCTGCCTCCTGGCTGCCAGCACACAGCCTTTCTCTTTCCATGAATCTAGAGTCCTTAGCTGCTCTATCTCTCTGTGTCATCATCTCTGCCTCCATCTCTGGTGTCGCTGCTTTTCTAGATAGGGTCCTACATTCTCCTTGTGGTCTTCTCCCTTGATGAGCCTAGGGTCTTCTGTCCCTGGACTGTAAGTTTAACTACATTTGTTACAAAGCTTCTACCTTTACAGTTGTGAAATAGCAATTAGTCATGATAACAATTACTCACTACTGAGTCAAAAGAATCTTATCCCCATCTCCTTTCACCAGGCCTATCTAGATAGATGAAAACTATGCAGTGGGGATTCTACATTCCCCTGCACACTCTGAAACTAAATTCCCTCTTGAAAAATTCCCCTTCTCTCTCCCATCTACAGGTTGATGGGAGTCTATGGAACATGGCCAGACTCACCCCATATCTTCATTGCTGCCTTTCCCCCACTTCCACTCACCAGTAGACCAACGTGGTCACCAGCAAGCTTACATGCCTGCTCATGTGTTCCCTTTGAGTTTGTGCCACCCAGGGGCTAAATATATCCTTTGTGCTTCCAAATAATTATTCTTGCAAATGAATACTTAAAACTTATATGAAATTCTTAAACATACCTTAAACCTATCATCTCCACTTCATAAGGTTTGGATTTTATTATTATGATTATTAACTTTGTATCATGAATTAAGTGACTGTTTGCAGAGCACATGATCAGTTTTGATCCTACACTTTGTTTCACCTCAGTGATTATAATACCTTCAATGTAACATCACTTATCCCACTTTTTCCTGTGTTTCTTGTTTCCTTTCCTCCTTTTTTCTGAACCCTTCTGGACTTTTTCTTTGGGCGAATGCTTTTGTTTTGATCTCAAACAATTGACCATTCTATGTTGTACATACTTCCTAGTGTTATTGTTTCTCCTTTGTTGTTATTAGGTGTCATCAAGTCAGTACAAACTCATAGAGACATTATGCACAACACTGTCCAATCCTGCACCAATTTCACAATCATTGTTATGCTTGAGCCCATTGCTGCTGCTTCTGTGCCAATCCATTTCTATGGTGGTCTTCCTTTTTTTCGTTGACCCTCCTCTTTACTAAGAATGATGTTCTTTTACAGGGACTGGTTCCTCCTGTTAATATAACCAGTATATGAGACACTAAGTCTCACCTTCCTGGCTTCTACGGAACATTCTAGATGTACTTCTTCCAACACAGATTGCCTTGTTCTTTCAGAAGTCCATGGTACTTCTTCTTAATATTTTTAATATTCTTCTCCTACACCATCACTCAAATACATCAATTCGTATACAGTCTTCCTTATTCACTGTTCACTGTTCAATACATATGAAACTATTGAAAATACCCTGTCTTGGGTCAGCTGCACTTTGGTCCTCAAAATGACATCTTTAGTTTTGAACACTTTAAAACAGTCTTGTGCAGCAGATTTGCCTAATGCAATACGTTGTTTGATTTCTTGACTGCTACATTAGTGAGCGTTGGTAGTGGATCCAAGCAAAATGAAGTCCTTGACAACTTCAATCCTTTCTTTATTTACCATGATGTTATTGACTGGTATGGTGGCAGGGATTTTTGTTTTCTTTATATTGAGTTACAATCCATACCAAAACAGGTCGTCTTTCATCTTCATCAGCAAGTATTTTAAGTCCTCTTCACTTTCAAAAAGTAAGGTTGTATCATCTGCATTTTGCAGGTTGTTAATGAGTCTTCCTCCAATCCTGATGCTACATTATTCTTCATATTATCCAACTTTTCAGATTATTTGCTCAGAGTAAATATTGAATAAGTATGGTGAAAAAATACGACCATGGCACACACCTTTCCTAATTTTAAACCATTTAGTCTCCTTGTACTGCTTTTACAACTGCCATTTGGTTGATGTTCAAGTTCTTCATGAACACAATTAAGTGCTCAGGAAGACTCATTCTCTATAACACTGTTCATAGCTTATCATGATCCACACAGTTGAAAGCATTTGCATGGTCAATGAAGTACAGGTGTTCTCTGCATTCAGCCAAGATCCATCAGATGTCAACAATGATATCCCTCACTCTGTATCCTCATCTGAATCTGGCTTGAATGTCTGGCCGTTCCCTAATAATGTACTGTTACAGTCGTTTTTGAGTTATCTTTAGCAAAGTTTTACATGCATATGATGTCAGTGATATTGTACAAAGATTTCTGCATTCTGTTGTGCCACCTTTTTGGAATGGGCACAAATATGGAGCTCTTCCAACTAGTGGCCAGGTAGTTGTCCTCCACATTTTTTGGAATAGATAAGTGAGTGCCTTCCATGCTGCAACAGTTCATTAAAAAATTGCATTTTGTATTCTATCATTCTCAGAGCGGTTTTCTTTGTTAACGACTTCAGAGTGCCGTGTACTTTTTCCTTCAGTAATATTGACTATTGATCATATGCTATCTATTGAAATGGGTGAACATCATTCATTTATTTTTGGTACAGTGACTCAGTATCCCTTCTGTCTACATTATTTTTTCCCCTTTCATCTACTTTTGACATTTTCTCTGTCACTCAATATTTTGCCTAAAGAATCCTTCAATGTTTCAAATCAAAGCTTGAATTTTTCTTCAGTTCTTTCAGGTTGAGAAATGCTGAGTGTGTTCTTCCCTTTTCATTTTCTAACTCTAGATATTTGCACATTTCATTATAATACTTGATTTTGTCTTCTTGGGCTGTCCTTTGAAAATTTCTGTTCCATTCTTAGACTTCCTCATTTCTTCCATTTGCTTTTGCATCTCTACGCTGGATAGAAAGATTCAGAGTCACTTCTGACATCCATTTCGGTCTTGCTTTTCTTTCTTTCTTGTCTTCTTAATGACCTTTTGCTTTCTTCATCTATGATGTTCTTGATGCCATCCTACAACTCATCTGGTCTTCAATCATTAGTGTCTAATGGATCAAATGTGTTCTTGAGATGATTTCTAAATTTAGGCGGGACAAATTTTGGCTCTCATTGACTTGTTTTCATTTTCTTCATCTTGTGCCTGAACCTGCATAAGAGCAGTTGATGATCTGTTCCACAGTCTGCCCCATTCTTGTTTTGACTGATGATATGAAGCATTTCCACAGTCTCTTCCCACAGATGTATAATGTTTGGTAAGGTGTGGGGTCAGAGAAAAAGAGGAAGATGTCCAACGAGATGGATTGTCAAAGTGGCAGCAGCAATGGACTCAAGAGTATCAACTCAATAGCACCTAACAACAACAAATCAACATGGACCTGGCAGAAATTCAAACTAGATTCAGAAGAGAATTTAGAATGAGGAATTTCATTACTGATGACAAATACATCTTAGCTGAAGCAGAGAATAGCAGAAAGATGTTTGCCTGTACTTTCTTGACTGCATTGGCTTCCAGTGGTGTGGATCATGACAAACTGTGCATAACACTGTGAAGAATAGGTATTCCAGGACATTTAATTGTGTTCATTAAGAGACACTAAGCATTTCAAGTCCTCTTCACTTACAGCAAGGAAAGGTATATCATCTGCATAAGGAAGGCTGTTAATGAGTCATCCTCCAATCCTGATGCCACTATGTATTCATATAATATATATGAATGCACAGTATGCATTCATATATAATATATTATATATATGTCCACACAGTATGTATTGTTGTTGTTGTTATGTGCCATGGAGTCGGTTCCAACTCATAGCGACCCTGTACAGGGTTTCCAAGGCTGTAAATCTTTATGGGAGCAGAAAGCCTCATCTTTCTCCTGTGGAACAGCTGGTAGTTTCGAACTTCTGACCTTGTGGTTCATAGCCCAATTTGTAACCACTACACTACCAGAGCTCCTTACACAGTATGTATATATATATATATTCCATAGTATATTAATATAATCCAGCTTCTCATATTATTTGATCAACATACAGATTGAATCAGTATGGTGAAAAATAGAACCACTGTCACACCTTTCCTGATTTTAAAACTTTCAGTAGTATCCCTTATTCTGTTTGAACAACTGACTCTTGGACTATGAGCAGGCTCTTAATAAACACAAATGTTCTGAGTGGAAACCAACTTAATGACACTTAACAACAACAACATCCACACATGAGTGTTGTACATTGAATAAGAAAGACAGGAGAAGAATTGACGCATTTGAATTAAGGTGTTTGGGAAGAATATTAAAATCACCATGAACTGCCAGAAGAACAAACAAATCTGTCTTGATAGAAGTGTAGCCAGAATACTCCTTAGAAGCCAGAATTTGTCACTCCTACTTCAGATATGTTGTCAGCAGTAACCAGTCACTGGAGAGGGACATCGTGTTTGGTAAACTGAAGGTTCTATGACAAAGAGTTGTTGCTGTTGTTGTTAAGTGCCATGGCGTCAGTTCCAACTCATAGCGACCCTGCACAGGGTTTCTGAGGCTGTAAATCTTTACGGGAGCAGAAAGCCTCATCTTTCTCCTGCAGAACAGCTAGTAGTTTCAAACTGCTGACCTTGCGGTTCACAGCCTGATTCGTAACCACTATGCTATGACAAAGAGTTAGACCCCAGTGGCAGCAGTAATGCTCAAGCTTAACAATTGTGAGGATGGCAAAGGACTAGTCAGTGCTTTGTTCTGTTGTACATGGGGTCATAACACTTCATGGCCCCTAACAACAACAGCTTGATCTATCAATTTTGAACTTGCAAGCCCCCACAATCTCATGAGCCAATTCCTTAAAATAAATCTGTTCCTGTGTCTCTATCTCTGTCTCTTTATGTATATATATACACTGTTGTTAAATGTCATTGTGTCAATTACAACTCATAGCAACCATGTATAGGGTTTTCAAGGAGTGGCTGGTGAGTTTGAACCACCAACTTGTGGTTCAAACTGATTTTTGGTTGAGTGAGATATATATATACATATATATTCTATTTCTCTGAAGAATTCTGACTAATACATCCTTATACCACAGATACATCTATTTTAGAAATAAATATCTATCAT
The DNA here is from genome assembly GCF_000296735.1 of Chrysochloris asiatica. Taxonomy (NCBI): domain Eukaryota; kingdom Metazoa; phylum Chordata; class Mammalia; order Afrosoricida; family Chrysochloridae; genus Chrysochloris; species Chrysochloris asiatica. The sequence goes on from NW_006408750.1 coordinate 3,180,390, forward strand.
AAAAATGAGTCCACTAGGTATTTGGGATTGAATGATCAATTTCCAACTCACTTTGATATTCCTTCTTGTTGTTAAGTGCAGTTTAGTTGGTTCCAATCATAGTGACCCTGTATAGGGTTTCCGAGGAGCAGCTGGTAAGTTTGAGCCACTGACCTTAGAGTTCAAACTGACCTTACAATCTGTGCTTATTCCACAGAATCACACCAGGAATTCTCAGCTTGCTTAGTTGGAAATAATATAAAGTTCATTAACTGATGAAAACAAACAAACAAAAAGCAGACACATACAGGACTTCCTTATGTAGCAAACATATGTTGAGTATTGTGTCTGTGGATATGAGGTCAAGGAGATGGAGGTTGAATCTTTCATTAATCCGGGCTTGTTGGTTAAGATTCACTTAACGTCAATGTTCATTTATTAAAGGAGATACTGGTGGTACAGTGTGTTAAGCATTGGAATACACATTGAAAGGTTGGAAGTTCTAACCCACCAGTTGTTCCATTAGAGAAAGATGAAGCAGTATTCTTCTGTAAGATGTACAGCTATGAAAACTCTGTGAATAGTTTCACTTTGTCCCACAGGGACAGAGCTGGAATTGACTTGAAAGCAAGGAGTGGTGATGATTCTTTTATTATGCCTTCTGGAATTTTTATGACTCTAATAAAGAAATTTTGGATAAATAAAATTCAAAGTCAAGTTAGCAGATTAACTACAGTAGGAATATAAACTCATGAAATAGTTGCATAAACCAAGTAAATTTGTAAGCCTTAAATTCATCTTCTAGGAAAAGAGTTCTAGGAATTTATTAATATTTATATTGTGTTTACTTATAAAAAAAATCAAAGGATTTTTCCTAATTCAAACCATAGCTTGTTAATGACATCCTGTGACATATAACTAGCAAGTCTATTAATTTTTTGCATATCTTCTCATGGAAACATTGTTGACCATAAACTGCTATTCTGTGTGACTTATTTGCTCTCAGTAAACAGTAGGCTTCAGGACTTGTCAGTGATAAAGGTAAAGAGGAAGCGTGATTCATCTTAGTTTTTTTTTTTTTTTCCTCCCAGTAACTTGAATATGTATATCTTGATTTAAATTTCACTACTTTTTCCCCTTAAATTAAAGAGGTTGTTATTAAGAAAATAAATAAAAACTAATCTATTAAGTTTCCTTATAAAAAATTTAAAACCTGTTATTTTTTTCTAGCCATGCAAACATCCTTCTTCTTCTATTATGTATATATTCTGGGACTGTAGATACCATTTCTTATTATAAATTATTGGTTTTTAGCATATATTTATTTTCCTTTTCAAGACCTTTTGATTTTTCATCAAGTTTTGTAATATTTCTAAATCATATAAACTTAACTCTGTTTAAATTGTATTAATCTCTCTTGTAGGGTTTGTTGCTTTAATACTTTAAGTTATGAGTTTGCTTTTAATAACTTATGGAGTCCTGGTGGGGCGCTGCATGGTAAAATATTGGCCTGCTAACCCCACCATATACAGGGCCAGAGACAATATACAGGGTCACTTTGAATCAGAACCCACTCTATGGTACTTAGCAACAACAACAAAAACAATCTTTCGTATTAACCATTTGCTAAATGACTTACTCAATGGTGAGATCTATTTTGATTCATCTTCAACTCACTATGACTTGTGTCCTTAGGAGATTGTAAGGTTTGTTTCTTTACTACTTAAATTTATGAATTTTACTTTAAATATCATATCTTATGTTTTCTTATTTTACTTCTAATGTTATAGAGGAGAATTTCAAAGCCAACTTGATGTCTATTTCTTTGTCAGTAATTGTTTTTAACACTATTATACAACCTTCTCTATTTGACTATTAGTAGGAAATTGCCATTACTTTGAAATTCAAATATTTTACTAGGATATGTCCAACTGCTGACCTCATTCTAACAATTTTGCTTGCTATATGATGAACTTTGTCATCTACAAGGTCAGAACTTCAGCTCAGGAAATTATTTTTCTAGTTTGAGTTCTAGGTGATATTGCCGTGTATGTTAATTTTAGGTTGTGTTAGTTCTCTATCCAAAGAATTCCTATTAGTATTTTTTGTAAGGTTAGTCTGGTTTTACAAATTCTTCCAGTTTCTATTTATCTGAAAATGTCAGAATTTTGTCGTCATATTTTATGGAAAATGTCTGTGTTTTTGGTTCTTGGTTGGCTATTTTTTCCTTTCATAATTTTATTCCTATCATCTCATTATCTTCTTGCCTGAATGGCTTCTTTTGAGAAATCAGAGTTTATTTTCATTATTTCTCCTTTCTTAGGTAACTTTTAATTTTTCCTTAGCTGCTTTCAAGATTCTTTCCTTGTTTTTGGTTTTGAAAAGTTTGATTATACTATGTCTTCGTGATTTTCTTTTGGACTCTATTCTGTTCTGAGTTCACTCAACTTCTTGAATGCGTATCTTCTCATCTTTCATTATGTTAGGGAAGTTTTCTTTCAACAATTATTTGATCATTTTCTGTGGGTTTTTTTTTTTTTGTGTGTGTGTGTCTTCCTGTTCTATAATTCTAGTCACACATAAATTATTCCTCATGATAGTGTCCTGAATAAATTTTTGACTTTCTTTGGATATTTTTGGTTGTTGTTCTTTTTCCTGAGAGTTCCTCTATCAGATGAATATTGAGAGATTTGTCTTTACACTCACTAATTCAGTCTTCCATGATCCAATTCTACTTCTTTGCCCTTTAATTGTATTATCTATTTCTGAAGTCTCCTGGTTTTTTAATTGCAGTTTTTTTTTTTATAGTTTCCCATTTTTCAATCATTTTGTCAGTTTGTTCTTGTAGTGTTTTCTTGAATTCTTCTAAAGTTTTGTCTATGTTTTCATTGATTTTATCTACAGTTTTTTTTTTATCACTATCTCAATTAATTGAAAGTAACTAAATATAATTTTAAATTCTTTTCCAAGTAGGTCTGGTATTTCTAATATTATATTTCCTGATTGTATTTTGGTCACTTGTTTGAGTTATTTTGTCTCATCTTTTTTGTGTACACTGCAATTGTTGACTCTCAGACATTGTGGTGGTGTACTGTTTTTAAAATGATGATTGTATGATGGTATTCGAATTGTTGGAGAAGAATATTAAAAGTACCTTGGACTGCCAGAAGAACAAATCTGGCTTGGAAAAAGTAGCTTGAATGCACTCTAGAAGCTGGAATATCAAGACTTTGCCTCTTATTGCAACACTTCATAGGGTTTCTGAATAGTGGCTGGTGGGTTTGAACTGCTGCTGCCCTTGTGGCTAATAGTCCAGTGATTACTCTACAGTACCACACTACAGACTGAAAATCCTTCTAGGGAGTTCTCTGTATATGAGGTTGATAAGAGTTGAAATTAACTCAGTGGCACCCAACAACAGCAACAATCATTGGTGGTATGAGTTCTAACTGGTATAACTTCTTTTAAAAGTGGTTTGATGCTATTAAGTAAAGTTGAAAATGTACACACCTATGATCTACTGTTCCACATCTGGGCTTATAGCATAGCTATATAAATGCATGAGCGGGCTTCAAAAAGTTTGTGGGAAATGTAATTAAAAGATCATGGACTTTACCACAAACTTTTGAAGTCCCCTTGTACATGTGGGCAGAGAAACATGCCAAAGAATGTTCTATGCAAGATTGTTTTTAATAACAAAATTTTGGAAATGACTCAAATATTCATCAGTAAGACTGAGGATTAATAAACTGCGATATATTGGTAAAGACGAAATGTTCTGTGACAGGTAAAATAAATGAGGAAGATCATCATATGTCAACATGAATATATCTTCAGAGCAATTTGAATGAGAAAAAAATTAATTAGAATTAAAAATAGGGCACATAGCAATATTATATAGCATTCATCGATGTGTTTTGACATACTCACAGAGTAAACGTTTATAAATATATATCAGAAACACTTTATATTTAGGATGAAATTTGCTTTTGGGATCAGAGAGAATAAATGTGTTTGATGATGAGAACATAGGAAATGCCAACTTAATCTGTAATGTTTGTATTTTTTTTTCTTTAACTAACACATATTCAATGTTTATTTTGGGAGAAAAATCCTGAAGTAAACATTCCAAAAGATTGTTCATTTTGAGTGGCACATACATTAATATTAATAATACATTAGTATTAACTTATTACCCTTGTAAATTTTCTTGTTTTTTAATTTTTAAAGTTCTAGACATTTGCCCTCCAGGTCTATGTCAGTGTGCCCAAATGATGATGAGGACATTTTCTCTCCCATCTATGCCTTGGAGGAGACCTTGGGTTGCACAAGTGCTGGGCTATTAAATAAAAGGCTGGCAGTTCCAACCCACTCAGAAGTACCTTGGAAGTCATACTAGGTGGTTTGCTTCTGAAAGATTATAGTCTTGAAACCTTATGGAGAACATACTTTGCATATATGCTGACACCTAACAACAACTGTAACTTGAAAATTATTCTGTTATTGCTGTTATTAAGAGCCTTCAAGTCAGTCCCGACTCACAGAGATCCTATTTTTTGAGAGTGAGTCAAAAATTATTTGCACTAAAACTGTAGATTTTTTAATCAACTTCAAGAAAAGAAAAATATATCATTTTTTTACATACTCTCCTTGCTTTCAATGCACTTCATCCGTTTGTCAACAAGCTTTCCTTTTCCCTTGTTAAACAATATTTTAGACTAAGCTATAAGCCACAAATACTGTTGTCTTCACTTCATTGGAGGTGAATCTCTGTCCTTGAATAACTGCTTTCAGGGAACCAAACAGGTGAAAGTCTGGTGGAACAAGATCAGGACTATAGACAGGATGCTTTAACACCTCAAAAAGAAGTTTTTGAAGAGTGAGAACAGTGTGGGCAGAGGTGTGTGGATGTGCATTATAATGTAACATCACAAAGCTCTTGGATAGCAGTTCTCTGCTTTTATTCAGAAATTTAGGCTTCAGCTTTTCAGTGAGCTTCTCATTGTAATGAGCACTGCTGATTGTTGAAAATTTATCCTGATAGTGTTCCAATCCTGGTCCTTGAGAATCCCAGAAATGGTATCAATTTTCCAGCTCATGGTTAACTTTTGAACTTATTCTCCATCAGCGATTGAGGATATTTCCATCCCACACTCTGCTGTTTACTCTCAGGTTCATAGTGATGAATCCATGTCTTGTCACTAGTAATGATTTTTTTTAAAAAAGACTTTTGTTTTCAGATGTCCATGCTGACACCTGCACAGTAGTAACCTTGACCGGAAAGTGCTGATAATACAGTGCAGCGAACAGAAGTTTCAATATAACCTGAGTGCAGAAATTTTTGACTCATACAACAAAATAAACCACTTCCTGCTCCTTATAATCATTGTCATTGTTGTAGTCACTGTGTCAGTTCACCTTGTTGAGGGATTCCCCCACCCTTTTTTTTTTGTTGGCTCCTCTCCTTTACCAAGCATGATTGATGGCCTTTTCCAGAGACATGTTCTTCCTGATAATATGCTCAAAGTATGTGAGATAAAGTCTCACCATCCTCACTTCTAAAGAGCATTCTAGCTGTCTTCTTCCAAGACAGATGTGTGTGTTCATCTGGCAGTCCATGATATATTCAATATTCTTTGCCAACACCATAGTTCAAATTCTTACTTTCTTCTTCCATCTTCTTTATTGTCCTGTTTTACTAACTTTTTAGTTAGTCTAGTCATGGTTCTTCTAGCATTGTTCTGCTTAGCTGCACATATGCTAAATATCCTTAAAAGGTAATATCAGTCCATCTTATGAGGTATAAAGAATTTTAAAACTCCAATTCATCTGCAATGATTTATTGTTTTGTTTTTTTAATATTTTCAGATCAATGCTAGAGTATTAGCTAAATATAAAACAACCCAAATTAGGTATTCCTATTCGTTTCATCTCCAACTGTCACTGGTTCTCAGGAGGAAATAATTCCCTAAAAAGTAGATTATAAATCTTGTTTTTAAACACACTGACATCAGGGTTGTGGAGTCCTGATGTGGCGCTGTGGGCTAATGCATCAGACTGCAAAGTCATTTGAACTGCAAGGTTCGTAGTTCAAACTCACAAGCTGCTCCTTGGAAACCCTATACAGGGTTGCTATGGATCAGAATCGACTCAATGGCACTTAACAACAACAACAACAACAACAGGCTTTTGGTGTAGAGTATTAACCCTCAGCGCCAAACCAAGACTACACCTGTTTATTTGACTTTTCCACATTTACTAATTCACCCTTTTCAAGAGATAAAGCAAGAAGCTGAGTTTTATGAAAAAAATCTAAGGGAAGAATTGTACTTCTTTGGCTCTGACTAGAATTATTTAAAGTGTTTTAAAAGCATTTTAAAGGAAACTTTATGTTGCCTAGGGCCATAATGCAGGCTAGGAGTGAATAGCAAGGATCAATAGGGAAGACATAACCTGAAGTGCTATGTTGATTAGAGAAAATGGTTCATCAGCTTCTTTTATAATCTTGGGGAAAAAAAAAAAAAAACAATTTGTGGGATCAATGGATGCCTGACATAGCCAGTCAACTATAGCTCAAATATGCCTATCTTCATTACTATTGGATACCTGTATCCACCCGTGGGGTGGTTCAAAGGGATACAAATTCCACAGCCCAACTATCATCACAGGTAAATGTATACTACTGGTTATTAGACATAGTGTGGGTGCTGTGGGTTAATGTGCCAGACTGCAAACCATTTGAACTTCAAGATCAGCAGTTCAAGCTCACCAGCTACCCCTCAGAAACCCTATACAGGGTTTTTAACAACAATAACTATATGCAGGGAGAAGTTCAGTGTTAATTTGTGTTTTAGGAAAGAAAATTCTGGATAAATAATTTTTGGGTTTGCTTTAATTACCTATCAAAAACAAAAACAAACAAACAAAAACTTGCAAACAAGAAACAACCAATTGTCCATGAATTGATTCTGATCCATGACAACCTCATATATTATAAAGTAGAATTGTACTCTAGAATTTTCATGGCTATCATGTATGTGAGGCTGATCACCAGGCCTTTCTTCTGAGGCAATTTGGGGTAGGTTGGAATTACCAATCTTTTGGTTAGTTGTGGTTACAAATCAGGCTGCAAACCTCAGGGACAGCAGTTCGAAAGTACCAGCTGTTCCACGGGAGAAAGATGAGGCTTTCTGCTCCCGTAAAGATTTACAGCCTTGGAAACCCTGTACAGGGTCGCTATGAATCAGAACCAGCTCCATGGCACATAGCAACAACAACAAATGTACTTAACCATATGTACCATCAAGGGATTCTTTTATTACTTGTTAGATGCCGTCAAGTTAGTTCCAATATATGGTGATCATAGTATAACTCTGCAGGCTAATGCACTGGACTGCAAGGTCAGTTTGAACCACAAGCCTGGCAGTTCAAGCTTACCAGCTTCTCCTGGCACATCCTACACAGGGTCAGTATGGGTCGGAACGTACTTGACGGCACTTAACAACGACAAACAACATGTGTATTACAGAACCAAATGTTGCCCAGTCCTAGGCCATCTTCATCTCTATGTTTCTGTCCATTGTTGTACTCACAGTGACTGCCCATCTCATTGAGCATCATCCTCTTTTTCATTGGTCCTTATTGGGAAATTTCAAATGTATCTTAACTCCCTCTCCAGGATTAGCAGAAAGAATTGTTGTTGCTGTTGTTGTTGTTAAGTACCATTGAGTCAGTTCCGACTTGTAATGACACTGTATAGGGTTTCTGAGAGGCAACAGGTGAACTTGAATTGCCCAACTTGTGGTTCAAACTGACTTTGCAGTCCAATGCATTTATCCACATCGCCACACCAGGACTCCAACAGAAAGAATAGGACATAAAATACAATTACTCTGCCAATGGTGTGTGCAATCACTCAGCTGCTGGAATACTTTGAGGTGTTCACACAGCTAATGAGAAGTAGAGGAGAAGAGACATTTTTCTTAATTAGTGTTTTGTTATAAATCCTGAAAAAGAGCACATAGAAAATGCTTATACTTGTGCTAAATGGCTTAAACAAGGCTGAAATAAGAACTCCTTTTCATTCTACAAGTTATTTCTGGATTAGAATGTTTAATAAGAGCAAGATGGATAGTTCCTCAGGATCTCAGAGATAGACTAGAGGACCTTGTAGCTGAAACAGGGTGAATCGCGGAGGCAGTCACATTCTAGGGAAAATGTCTTCGGATAAGGAGGTTTGACTTTGAAAGGAGTGTGGCTGGAGTTCGAAGACTTATGCCTTTTCACTGAGAAAATCTGTTTATAGGTCTTTGGAACATTTACATCCTTGTGTCCTAGCTGGCTAGAGAATTACATTGTATTCCAAATAAGCCATGCTGGACTTGAATATAATTTCTTTTAAGTAATACAATAACAACCCATGATATTTATTGGACTATTGGGGGACACGTAAATAACAGTCTACTACCCTCTTTGGGTTGAGGCCCAATTGAGAAATAAACCATTCAAAATGAGATAGTTGGAGATCAAAATGTCTGTTTTTACAGATGGAGCTGATTTGGAACACAACTTGGATCTATAACCACTAACACTTATCTCTTTGAATTATAGGCAACCCCAAGCTAGTAGAAGTGGAGACAACATGGGCCTCTTGGCCAGTGCAGGCCTCTTAGGACAAGTGCACTGGGGAAAGGCTGTTCTAGTTCAGAGGGGATGTTGATTTCCATGGTTAATTTATTCTCCCCAAGTCACTCAGCTGTTCAAGGAGAAGGAGGGACAGAGATAGGACAGAGGAACCCAAGTACTTCTCTCATGCTTTTTCTGCATAGGGGAATATTTCCTACATTTTAGAAATGCAAACAAACAAACAAAAATGTGTTCTATTGTTTGTAATTGATTTTAAAATACAACATCTTAGACAATGTGATAGATCTATTAACATAATCTGCATCATTTAGGGGTAAGGTTAAAACCAGTAAACCAGTTACCTTGGTCTTGATTCCAACTCATGGTGACACCCTTTGTGTCATAGCAGAACTGTGTTCCACAAGATTTTCAATGACTAATTTTCCAGAAGTTAATCACTGAGCCTTTCTTCCAACATTCCACTGGGAAGACTCAAACCTCCAAACTTACAGGTAGTAGTTAAGTGTATTAACCATTTGTACCACGTAAGGACTCCAGGAATTAAATTAGCTAATTTAAATAGGAATGGGCACTTCAGAATTGTCAGGAGCACTGAAATATCAATTCTGGGAAATTATAAATTAGCAGTTGTTGATAATTTAAAATGTCAGTCCAACTTCCTCATTTACAAATGCAGAATGAGGGTTTTGTAAGGCTACCTTGCTCAGCCTCAGAGTTAGATAACTGCAGAGTCAGGATCAGAATGTGCCAATGAACTCCTTTTGAAGAAATGCATTTACTTCAGTACTCCAATATTATTATTTAACAAGGAGAAGTGTTTTTGTTCATTTTTGAGTACTTACACATGACAATTGTGAGGATAGAGCAGGACCAAGAAATATTTCATTCTGCTGTGCATAAGGTTGCTATGAGTTGGAGCCACACCTAACAACAGCAGCAACTATGTGCCACACATTTTTCTAAACACTTAACCCTTATAGCCAGAATGAGGTTGATAATAAACACTATGATTCCCATTTAGTTGATGAGGAAATTAAGACCTGAAAAGGACCTTGTTCAAGGTCCTTCAAGAAATGAATGGTAGAACAAGGACTCTAACTTGGACACTGAAGTCCAATGTCCAGTCTTCTTCATAAAGTCAAGGTTGGAAAAGAATTTAGAGAAAATCTCACCAAACCTCCCATTTAACAGAGAATAAAACAGATCCAGAGAACAGAGTGCATAGTCACCACATTTGGAAACTAATCTTGCCCAGAGATTCTTCTGATAGTGGGCTTGTTGAGATGCTTTCCAGAAGAAATGAATCAATTTGTTTTTTACTCTTACTAGTACATTGAACTGAGCACAGTAAGCACTCATTAAATTGCATGGTAGAACCTTGGATTGCTTATGCCATTAATAATGAACATGAAAGTTATTTGGTTGGCCAGTTAACACATTGTAGCTTTACATTTTGAGATGTTTTCAATTAAGAACTTATTAATCAAGTGCAGAGAAAATAGGAAGAACAAATGTTAAATTGTGACATTCTTAAATTACATGAAGACTATTAAAAGTATTTTGATCCTTATTAAATTCTAATTACTTTTAGGAATGCTGTAGTCCCTAAAATAGTAAAGATGAAAAGTAAATGATATCTTTTCATTAGATAAGATTATTGACAGCTTTAATAGTGAACTACAATTGTTGTTGTTGTTAGTGCCATTGAGTCGGTTCTGATTCATAGCAACCCCGTATAGGGTTTCTGAGGGCCAACTGGTGAGTTTCAACTGTTGTCCTTGAGGTTCAAACTAACCATGCAGTCTAGTGTATTATTCCACAGCACTATACCAGAACTACAGTAGAGACTTCCAAATGTTTTGGTATGCCTGTGAAATAGACTTGATGTTTTGAATTTTGGTGTTGGAGGAGAATATTGAAAGTGTCATGGGCTGCCCAAAGAACCAACAGATCTGTGTTGGAAGAAGTGTAGCCAGAGTGCTCCTTGAAGGCCAGGATGGCCAAACTTCATCTCTCATACTTTGGACATATTGTCAGGAGGGACCAATCGCTGGAGGAGAATATCATGTTTGGTAGAGTGGAGGGTCAGAGAAAAAGAGGAAGAACCCCAGTGAGATGGATTGTCAAAGTGGCAGCATCAATGGGCTCAAGCATGGCAACCATAGTGAGGTTGGCTCAGGATCAGGCAGTGTTTCGTTCTGCTGTGTGTAAGGTTGCTATGATTCGGTACTGACTAGATGGCACCTAACAACAACAACATGAAATGGACAACATGGTTAATATGAGTAGGCTTTCAGGATGTGCTCTTGTCTTCTGCTTATTTCCTACCCTGAAAACATATAAATGAAGCTCTGGGGGCACATAATAGGGCAGAGCACAAAGACCAGTGAGAGATACTGGCAAAAGCCAATAGTCAGCAATTTATAATCCATGGATTGTAGCTGATTTAAGGATATATTTTATGTGGATTAAATAGTGAATAAAATGTTGAGCTTATTTTTAAAACCAAGAGATCTTACATAAAATAATGATACATATTTTTAGGTCTCTTAAGAAATCAGTAGATACAGCTAACTGGGACTACATTTCTCTGAGATTAAAACTGTGTTACAAATGCCCGTTTAGACAAGGCATAGACTTCCAGTTTACATAGTGCCTTCTCTCAATTTTAACAAATGTAAGCAAAGAGCAGTTTATTAGAAGGATCTTAGATGACACAACAAATGTAAAGAAAAGCTGAATAACCAGATTTTAGAAAGAGGGGCTTTAGAAAGTGTTCCATATTTAAGAGTCTGATGTACAAATGGCTAATACTTTTGGCTATTAATCAAAAGGATGGAGGCTTGTGTCTATTCAGAAACAGCTAATATGAAATTCCTGGCTGTGTACTTCTAAAAACTTAGTCATTGAAACTATATGAAGCACACTTCTACTCTGATACAATGGAGTTGCCATGAATTGGAATTGACTTGATGTCAACATTTATTTTAGAGAAGTTCTGAGTATCTCATGAGTAGGCACTAACACTTATATACAGTTTGTTCAGGTATTACCACTAGATGAATCGACTCCAAATGTTTTTTCATTGTGTGTCACTCACTCTGCTCAAGACCAGAATATTCAGGAAAGAAATTTAGATTGGCTTATGGATCACATGCACTTTCCTTGACAGAGATAAATGGCTACTGTGACAGACTCCCAAAAGAGATCATGAAATGGGGAGGGTCATCCCCTAAAAGAAGGCAAGGATGCTCAAAGGAAGGATGGTGGACTGTAAGTGTCAGTGAGAAAAACCTTTATGAAAGATCAGCTGATCATAGGTGGGTGGATTTACTACTGGTTTCTCAAATATATTCCATTGATCTATGTCTCTTGTGGGAACAGTACCAGACTGTTTTGACAACTTATGGCTGTGTAGTGAGCTTTGAGTTTGGGAAGTAAGAGCCCTCCTACTTTTTTGTTCTTCTTTAGTAGTACTTTCTTTATCTGGGACTCTTTCCTTTCCATATAAATTTAATGATTAGTTTTTCCATCTCTTTAAACAATGTTGTTAACACCTGGAATGGGATCACATTATAATCTGTAGATTGCATTGGGTTGAACTAACATTCTCACACTGTTATGTCTTCCTATCCATAAGCATGGTATATTCTTCCATTTATGTCGGTTTCTTTTGATTTCTTGTAACAATGATTCAAAGTTTATTTGTACAGGAATTTTGTGTGATGAACCTGAGTGACATGCTTGTTGCTGTTAGGTACAGTTGAGTTAGTTTCAGCTCCTAGCAACTCTACGCACAACAGAAAAACAACACTGCCCTGTCCCACTAATTTCTGTTGCACTGACTGTATATTCATTTCATGTTCTTTTGATGTTTTCTGCATCGGTCAATATTTTGCCTGTAGAATCCTTTAATATTGCAACTCAAAGCTTGAAGTTTTTGTTCAGTTCTTTCAGCTTGAGAAATACTGGGCATGTTTTTCCCTTTTGATTTTCTAACTCCAGGTCATGGTACATTTCATTATAATACTTGAATTTGTCTTTTCAAGCTGCCTTTGAAATTTTCTGTTCATCTCATTTATGTTCTCATTTCTTTCATTCACTTTAGCTTCTCTACAATCAAGAACATGTTTCAGAGTTTCTTTTTATATCCATTTTTGTCTCTCTTTAAAATTTCTTCTCTTTTTAATGACCTTTAATTTCTTCCTGTATGATGTTCTTGATGCCATCCAACTCTTGTGGTTTTCAGTTATTAATGTCAAATGCAACAAATCTGTACATGAGATGGCCTGTAAACTCAGGTGGAGTATGTATATTTTTGCTATTGTGGACTTGTTTTAATTTTCTTCAACTTCAGCTTGTGCTTGCTAATGAGCAATTGATGATCTGCTCCACAGTCTTCCCTGGCCTTGTCTTTTTATTTATTTATTTTTTTTAAGAATGTTTTAGTGTAGGTTATGTGACAATTTACATGGGAGAACATTAGCTTTACATTCATCCTATTATATATAATTTCATTACCATGATTATAATCCCCTCCATGCATCATCAAATAACCAAAGGGTATATATCCCATAGTGGTTATGAATAGGGCTGCCAACCTCAAGGTCATCAGTTCTGATGAGGCATTCTGCTCCTGTAAAGATGTACCACCTCAGAAACCCCATGCAAGGTCACTATGAGTTGGAACCGACTCCATGGTACTTAAACAACAACATACCCCACAAGCCTGAGCCTTGGTTTTCAGCGCACAGTTCCTCTCCCTCTCTGAGTCTAGAGTCCCCAGCCTCTCCATCACTCCATGTCATTGTCTCTGCCTCTATGTCTAGTGTCACTGTTTCTCTGGGTAGGGTCCCACACTCCACTCTTCTTCCTTGATGGTCCTAGGGACCTCCGCTCCTAGACTGCAAAGTCAATGACTGCCCTCCTTTTTCTACAAAATGTCCACCTTTACATTTCCAACCCTCACAGTCAGTCCTGATAACAATTATTCACTATTGAACCACAAGAGTCCTATCCCCATTTCCTTTCATCAGTCCCTCCCAGACAGATTGTATATTACTGAGTGAAGATTCTATCTTCCTTTGAGCCCTCTGGATCTAGGCTCCCTCTTGAAAGTGTGTAAGCCAGTCACTTCTTGCCTTTGTAGCCCCCTCCCCCCCAATCTTGGGTAGCCAATGTCCAAGTTGCCCATCCCTGTCTACCTTGTGTATCGAGGGGTTGGGAATGGTCCTCGCTGTAGACATTTGCTCTCTCTTTTGAGCTACTGCATCCATAGGTGTAGGTCAAGTTCACCAAGTTATATCAGATGACTCTTTTTTTCCTCTTCTTTCTTCTTCTAGTTGAGCTCTGATCATCCAGCCACTGAAGCCAGGTCAAGTGGGTATTATCTGCAAGTGTGGGTGTTCTTGTGCATATGTCCTCACTTCTTATCATCTGGACATTTCAGTCTCCACTCTAGTCCTCTGTCAATGACTCTGGGTCCAGGTGTCCCCAGGTCCTGTCATATTGCTGACCAACTAGGTGTCCACCAGGTTTCACAGGAGTTTATAGAATGTGGTAGGACTTAGCTCACAGACTCATTGCTGTTTTCCCTCACTTCCCCTTGTCAGTGACCAGTGTGGTCACCAGTCAGAGCACATGTCTGTTCATGTATTCCTCTTGAGTCTTAGTCTTGGAAGGAGGTTTGCCCTGAAGGGATCCAACCATTTGCCTTGATGTCTCTTAGGCGAACAACTTGCCTGTAGTTCTTGTAGTAGTCAGTCAGATTGCCATTATTGTTTTGTATTTTTCTTGTTGGTCTT
>NW_006408750.1:3216704-3218749 GCF_000296735.1 Chrysochloris asiatica
TGGCACCTAGCAGCAATGAAAATAACACTGACCCATGCTATCCATGTGGCTTGTCTCTAGCTTTTGGAAGAATGCTAGATTTCTGAGTTTTGAAAACCAAGTGGTCCTATAGATGGAATAAACTCCGCTGATTTAATTGTAATTTTATTAGGATCTCTAATGATACAATGATTAACCACTCTTTCTAACTGAAAGGTCTATTGTTAGAACACACCAGTCACTCTACAGGACAGAAGTCCTGGAGATCTGCTTCTGTAAAGATTGTTGTTGTTAAGTGTCCTTGAGTTGGTTCTGACTCATAGAAACCCGGTATAGTGTTTCTAAGGAGTGAATGGGGAGTTCAGACCACCCATCTTGTGGTTCAAACTGACTTTATGGTTGAGTGCTTTTCCTATAGTGCCATGCCAAAGATTTCAGCTTAAGAAACCTTATGGGAGTAGTCATACTCTCATATAGAGTTACTGTGATTGGCTTAAGACACACAGCAACAAAACTCAACATTTCACAGGCATCAAGAGATTGGGTATATTTAAAAAAAGAGACTGGAGATATATTTTGGCCTTATGATTTTGTTAGATCACTGGTCACAATAACTTCTTTCTCTTGGCTCTTTTGTTCATCTTCACTTCCCTTAGAAACTCATATTTTCACATTTTACTGTTTGCTAGAGATCTTACCTTGAAACCGTTGCACCTGTCCTGGTTTTGGGAAAAAGTCAGACCATCCAATGGACTGTTAAAATCTGCAGAATTTGGGGTAAAAGGAAATTCTGAGAAGTCATAATTACTCCCTCAGAGTATCACAGTAGAAATCTGCA
This sequence comes from Chrysochloris asiatica, assembly GCF_000296735.1. NCBI lineage: Eukaryota > Metazoa > Chordata > Mammalia > Afrosoricida > Chrysochloridae > Chrysochloris > Chrysochloris asiatica. The sequence goes on from NW_006408750.1 coordinate 3,217,522, forward strand.
GGGGTATATTGGGTTCCCTCCTTCAGCAATGGTGGTCTAGAATAATTGTTGTTCCAAGATTAAACAAAGCTATAGTTTTCTTGTTTCAATTTCAGATTTATTCATGTCACCTGGTAATACTCTCTGCTTTTGTGCATAGTTCTTACCTTTTTTATTCAGTGTCTTCCAAACTGTAGGATGCATATACATGTCGCCAGGTGATGTATGAACTAGTTTAAAGTGGATCAGGGACAGGGCATTTGGTAACATTGGATCACAGATGGAGACTTTTACTCCTTTTTGAATTCTCTTTTCATCCCTCTTATCACATCAAGTTGAAAGCTTCTGTAATGCTGGTGTGCCTTTAATACCTTTTAACACCAATTTAGCTGCCTTTTTACTAAAGGGAGGGCAGATCTGCATCAGGCAACAGAATTTTTTTAATAGCTCTATTGAGGTATAATTGGCATACAAACATCTACTTTGGTGAGATTTCTGTTCAAAGTTTTCTGCCATTTTAAAAATTGGGCTATTTACTTCTTAATGACTTTTTGTATATTTATATATATCCCTAGTTAGATAAGTAATTTACAAATATGTTCTCTTATTCTGTGGCTTATGTTTTAATTTTCCTAACAGTGCCATTCTGTGCAATTCTCTCCTCTATGCTCCTCTGCCTTTGAACTATATGAACCTTGTTCTCCCTGAACCCTTAGAAATGTCTCCTCAATTTAGAGACTTCTCTGAATTGGGGTCTCATGCCAGTGTCCATTTTTATTGTTTCAAATGGGAGGATAAATCTAGTCTATTTTGTCATGAAGTAGAAATGCATAGATAGAATTTTAATAACATTATTTTGTGTTATTAGATTTGTTTTTATGATTACTTTCTACAATCAGTACTGATTTTCAATTTGTAATAGCGAATATAAAGTTAATGTTAAAGAAAACAATGGTCAAATTTTAGAGGTAAAATATATGGTGATGATGCTAAGTAAATAATGGACATTTGAGGGAACAATGCCTGTTCTTTATCTCTAAAGTGTAGGTAATGCTGGATATTGTAATCTGTCTATCAGGACTTGTTAATGAGCTCTGGTAGCATAGTGGTCACAAATCAAACTGATAACCTCAAGGTCAGAAGTTCAAAACTACTAATTGTTCCATGGGAGAAAGATGAGACTTTCTGCTCTGGTAAAGATTTACAGCCTTAGAAACCTTATACAAGGTTGCTATGAATTGGAACTGAC
>NW_006408750.1:3218924-3234102 GCF_000296735.1 Chrysochloris asiatica
AAAAGGCACTTGTCAATGGTTAGCTGATACATACTATATTTTTGCATATTTACTCCATTGCCTTCTAACACAGTGTGGGAGGTTATGGTGCAGTGCTGGGGTGCTGAGGAAGGAGTGGCAGGTATTTGAAATTTAGCAGCTGTATAATACTGGCTGAGAAAAGGTGGTTTTTTTGATGTATTGGTTTAGTTTTTTGTTTGGTTTGGTTTTTTCCCCTTGGTGGAGAAAGATGAGAGATCTCTCTTTCTCTGTATGGTCTGTGGCACTTGTCTATATAAGGTTAATGCAATCTTTCAAGTTATTGTTAGACTGCCTACCTTTGTCTGTGGCACATCTTGGCATTGGTAAAGTCTCCATTCTTAATGAATAACACCAAATATGAACTCTATTTGCTAGGATGACAGTTTCCATAAAAAATTTTAAACCTTAGTGTTTCCAACTATAAACACTAGCTAAGAATATCTACTTCACTCTGCCTCCTCTCAAATCCCAAATTTTATAGTAAAATTTAAACCATGGACTGCTGGACTGTTTTGTTCATCACTGCATCCCTAGCAGCTAACAGAATTTCTGGTGCAGAGCAGGTGTTTCCTAAGTATTTATTGAAGAGTGAAATGAATGAAACACAAAAGGAAGGAAGAATGAAATGAAGGAAATAAGGATGACATAAAGGAGTATGATCTAAGGAGACAATTAAACCTTCTGATTTGAATGTGAAATCTATGAGAACAGAAACCTTATCTGTACCCCATCACTGAGCACATTGAATTACACATTGTGCGCACTTAATATATATTGGTTGAATGGTGGATAATAAAAACAAACATAGTTCTTGTTTTCTCTAGCTAATGAGAATAACAACAGTAAAGCTACTCAATATAATTATCATTACTGTTGTGTAAAGACCCAATGTAGATGATAGATACAACCTTGGCTGCTGAAAGTGAAAAGGAATTAAAATATTTACTGATGAAGATCAAAGACCACAGCCTTTGGTATGGATTGCATCTCAATGTAAGGAAAATAAAAATCCTCACCATTCTTATCAATGGAGAAAAGATTGAAGTTGTCAAGGACTTCATTCTTCTTGGATCAACTATCAACACTCATGGAAGCAGCAGTCAAGAAATCAAATGGCATATGGCATTAGACAAATCTACTGCACCAGATCATTTTAAAGTGTTGAAGAGCAAAGATGTCAGCTTGAAGACTAAGGTGTACCTGACCCAAGCCATGGTATTTTCAGTAACTACATAAGGATATGAAAGCTGGACAGTGAATAAAGAAGACTGTGGAAGAATTGATGCTTTTGAGTTATGGTGTTGGAGGAGAATATTGAAAGTACCATGAGCTGTCAAAAGAACAAACATATCTGTGTTGGAAGAAGTGCAGCCAGAGGGCTCCTTGGAGGCCAGGATGGCCAAACTTTGGAAATGCTGTCAGGAGGGACCAGTCACTAGAGAAGGATATCATGTTTGGTAAGGTGGAGAGTTGCAGAAAAAGAGGAAGATCCCCAACGAGATGGATTGGTACAGTGGTGACATCAATGGGCTCAAATGTAGCAACGGTTATGAGTTTGGCCCAGGACTGAGCAGTGTTTCATTCTGTTGTATATAAGGTCACTAGGCGTCAGTAGCAACTTGATGGTACCTAACAACAACAACAACAAAGACCCAAAGAAACACAGCATCAAAGGAAAGGGAATAATGAAGAGAATCTAACCTAGTCATTAATTATCTGAGAAGATTTTTCAAAGAAGTGACTAATGACTAAACTGAGAAGGAAAGACTGAATTGAGTTTCTTAAGAGAATCGTTGAGGAACTTAGAGAGTATGGTCATCCTTGCTGCAGAATTCCTTTTATTTTTGCTAATGTCTTCAACAATAGAAATTCAAAAAATCAATGTTACAAATTCTTATATATTATTCACCTGGTCACTTATTGAAAGAGACATATTTTTCCCCATTCCAATGAGAGGTGACCCAACAGAATGTGGAAGTCATCAAATAATATCATTAATACCATATTAACCATTTTGCTGAAGATAAATTTAAAAATCTCTAACAGTACATCCACAAGGAACAGTCAGAAATTCTATCTGAATTCAGACAAGGAGGTGGCATGAGGGACATCAGATAGTGTTTGGATGAAAACAGAGAATACCAATTTGCTTCACTGACTATGCAAAAGCATCTTATTATGTAGATCATGACAAACTATGAATAACATTAAGAAGGATGGCTATTCTAGAACACTTAATTGTGCTCATGAAGAATGTATACACAGACCAAGAGGCAGTTGTTAGAAGTGAATGAGAGTACACTGAATGGTTTAAAATCAGGAAAGGTGTGCATCAAGGTTTCACTATATTTATTCAGTCTCTGTGTTGAGCAAATAATCTAAGAAACTGATTATTTGAGGAAGAACCTGGCATCAGAATTGGAAGAAAACTCATTAACAACCTGTAATACGCAGATGGAGTCCTGGTGTGGCACTATAGGATAAGCACTGGACCAAAAAATGGATTTGAACTGCAAGGTCAGCAGTTCAGACTCACCAGCCACTCCTTGGATATCCTATACAGGGTCACTGTGGGTAGGGACCGACTCAAAGGCCCTTACCAACAAAAACAATATGCAAATGCTACAACCCTGCTCACTGGTTGGGTGTTTTGGTTGTTAAGTGTTTTTAGTTGATTCTGATTTATAATGACCCTTTATAGTGTTTCCAAGGAGCAGCTGGTGAAGTTGAATCACTGACCTTGTGGTTCAAAATGACCTTTGCAGTCCACTGCTTTATCCTACATTGCCACACCAAATACATGCTAAGCCTTCCATATGGATTGCACTTCAATGTAAAGAAAACAAAAATCCTTACAACTAGGCCAGTAACAATATCATGATAAATGAAGAGAAGATTGAAGTTGTCAAAGACTTCATTTTGCTTGGTTCCATAATCAACACTTATGGAAGCAGCAGTCAATAAACCAAATGACAGTACTACATTAGGCAAATCTGCTGCAAAATAATGTTTTATAGTGTCAAAAAGCAAAAATATCAGGTTGAGCACTAACCTGATCCCAGCCATTGTATTTTCAGTCACCCCATATGTACATGACACTTGGACAATGAACATAGAAGACATTATAAGAGTCAGTGTATTTGAATTAGATGTTGGAGAAGAATGTTAAAAGTACCATGGACTGCCAGAAGAACAAACAAATCTGTGTTGGAAGATGTACAGCTGGAATATTCCTTAGAAGCCAGGATGACAAGACTTTATCTCTCATATTTTAGATATGTTTTCAGGAGGAACCAGTCCGTGGAGAAGGACATTGTGCTTGCCAAAGTGGAGGGTAAGAAAAACAGAGGACGACCCCCAGTGAATTAGATTGACACAGTGACAGCAGAAATAGGCTCAAATAGGAAAATCATTTTGAGGAAGGAACCATACTGGGCAGTGTTTTATTCTTTTTGCATAAAGTTGCTATGAGTTAGAATTGACTCAAAGCACCTAAGAACAACAACAGCATATTTTATAAACAGTACACATCAATAGTTGTTTCTTCAATCATATCACTAAAAAGGTAGAGTCACATCTTTGTCAAATTTAATAGGAAAAAAAATAATACTTTGGAGGTATTTTTCCTATGAGAGTGAAAACTAAGAATCAGATTTTCTTCCAACACACTGGATTACTAACAGCAAGGTTGTCTATTCAAATCTACCAGGACTTGGAAATTCTGTACAGGGTCGTATGAGTCAGAACCAACTCGATGCACTTAACAACAACAATGTCCTAAAGTCCTTCCACACTAGAACTACCTGAATGTGACCCCATGGAAAACCAGCCATCATTCAGGAGAAGATTCTCTGAGAATCAAGACCCATGAAGAACCCAGAAGTGCCTCTGTAAAGTTGGAGGGCAGTAGTGAATATGTTTCAAAATCATATGCCTGACCTAGTTCAGCTGAGAGGAGTCATCATTGTCATTGTTGCCCCAATGTTTCATTGAGGTAGGCAAGGGACCACATGATTTGGCCCCTCCCTACTTTTCCAAGCTCAGACCTCTCTCACCACCATCCTGTGCCATCTCTATACCCTTACTAACCTTCTTATAGCTTTATCAACCTCCATTTAGTTTGTTAAACAGGAAGCCAACCACCTCCTGCTTTGGAGCTGTGACAATAGCTGTTTTCTCTGCCAGCATGCTCTTCCCCAGATCCTAACATAAGCAGCTTTTTCTCATCCTTAGTGCAGGATCAGATACTTTCCTGAATACTCAAGGAAATGTTTAATTTTATTTTATTAATTTACTTCTTTGCCTCTCCCTCTAGAATGTGAGCCCTATGAGGTCAGGAATATTACCTATAATATTCTTAATTTTGTCCCCAGTGCTAGCACAGTACTGTACATACAGTAGACACTCAGTAAATGTTTATAAATTAATGAACTATTATCACATACTATACTAAGTAATATTCAGCTTATAGGATAAAATATTCTGGGAAAAAATTCTTTGGTTTGACATAATATAGAAAAAAGAAACATTTGATTGATTTTTAACCTTTTAATTTGACAACAGGTCTCACCAAATAAAACTAGGACTGTACATTCTCATTTAAATGGTTGACGTACATCAGTTTTTGTTGGCACAATTGCTTTCATGGACATGGCAAATAAACCAGCTGTGACCCCTGAGAGACTGGCTCCTCTAATTGACAGAAAAAAATTGCCATTCTGGTTCCATCTGGAGGCTGAGTGTGTAGAGAAAACCTAAATTTACTTCTAGCCTTGATATAAGCTCATCTGATTGCCATTTGCCTGGTACAATTGAAAGTACTGTTCTCACAGCCAGCCTGCTCCATAATGATTTATCATACTTGGTGTTCCCAGTGTTGTCAGAACTATGTCCCTAAAATAATATGCAAACACCAACTTCTGCAGAAGTCAATAATTATGCAGTTTGATCAGCCTGGAAGGTCAGCATATATTATAGAGTAGACAGTTTGGGCTGATTAGAAATCTCAAACACTGATAGCAACTTGAACATCTATTATTGTTTAAACCCAAAAAGGAAAATTAAAAAAAGAAAATGAAGCTCAAACAAAACAAAACCCAGCTCTCTCTCGTAAGATTTATTCCTTAAGAATACTGTCAGAAAAGCAATTGCATCAAATTGTGCACAAGGGCTGACTTGAGGGATTACGCACTTGCCTTAAACATACTAGTGTCTTTCATCAGGAAGCACAAAGAAACACAGAATCTAACAAGGGCTGTGAGGTAAAAAGGAAGAGGAAGCAAAAGAGATTTTCCTTTGGAGTCTGATGGTAAGGTCACAGGCAGAGAGATCTGTAGAGACAGAATCTCGGTTTGAATCTGGAGTTTATTGCTTACTGGTTTTGGGACCCAAAGCAAATTCACTCATCCCTTCCAACCTCAGTTTCTTGTCTGTAAAACGAACATTTCATGAGTTTTTATAAGAATTTAACAGTAAATTGAATGTCTAAGCAGGCAGTTAAATCTCCTAACTAGAATGTGAGCTCTGAGAACAGAAACCTTATCTGTCCCCCATCGCTCAGTACAGTAAGGATACTTGAGCACTTAGCTCAACAAGGATTACATAATCACCCTTTTAAACTAAAATTTAAGAGGGAAATACCAGGTATGATTTTCTTATATGCATTTCATAGAAATGTAAGTTAGGAAAATAATAGATATTTCTAGGCATCAATGATAGGAATACCTTGCATTCTTGAAATGTCCTGGATATTGGGAAGACAGTTCAGTGTGGTGGAAAAGCTTTGTTGTGTTTATTAGGTGTCATTGAGGTTGTTTTGATACATAGTGACCCAATGTGCAACAGAATGAAATACTACCTGGTCCTGCACCATCCCCACATTCACCGTCATGTTTGAACCCATGTTGCAGCCACTATGTCAATCCATCTAAGTAAGTTCAGCAAAAAAGAGGAAAACCCTCAATAACATGGACTCTATGGCACCTAATGACAACAACCACTTTACCAAGCATGATGTTATTTTCTAGGGTTTAGTCAAAACATACTCCAAAGCACATGAGGCAAAGTTTCATCAACGTTGATTTTAAGGTATATTCTGGCTGTACTTCTCCTAAGGCATAGCCCATGTTATATATAATATTCTTCCTCAATTTTATAATTCAATGCATCAATTCTTCTTCAGTATTCCTTATCCATTATCCAGCTTTTGCATGCTTATGAGATGATGATATTAGCAATGCTTAAGTCAGGCCCACCTCAATCTTCAGAGTGACATCTTTGTTTTTTTAACACTTTAAAGAGACTTTGTAGCAGAGGTGCCAAGTGCAATACATCATTTTATTTCCTGACTGCTACTTCAGTGGGCACTAACTATGGATCCAAGTGAAATGAAATCCTTGACAATTTCAATTTTTTTCTTTATTTATCATCATGTTACTATTGGCCCAGTTGTAAAGTTTTTTATTATCTTCATGATGAGGTGTAATCTATCCAGAATATTATATTATTTGATCTTCATCAGTAAGTGCTTCAAATACTCTTTGCTTTCTTTCAGCAAGCAAGGTTCTGGATAGCAGTACATCACAGACTGTTAATGACTCTTCCACAAATTTTGATGCTGCATTGTTCTTCATACAGTACAGCTTCTCAGATTATTTGCACCAAACATAGACTGAATAAGTCTGAATATGATGAAAGGATACAGCCCTGAAATACATCTTTTTCCTGATTTAAAATTATTGTTGTTGTTGGGTGCCATCGAGTTGGTACCAACTCAAAGGGATCCTACGCACAACAGAATGAAACACTGCCCGATCCTGGGCCAACCTCACTACTGTTGCCATGCTTGAGTCCATCGATGCTGCCACTTGGCCAATCCATCTTGTTTGGGGTCTTCTTCTTTTTCTCTGACCCTCCACCTTACCAAACAAGATATCTTTCTCCAGAAACTGGTCATTAAGTGTCCCCATATCCCCTTGTTCTGTTGGAACAACTGCCACTTAATCTGTGTACAGATTCTTCATGAGCAAAATTAAGTGTTCTAGAATTCCTATGCTTCACAGTGTTATCTATAATTCACAATCCACAGAACCAAATGTCTTCGCATAGTTCATAAAAAATGTACACATATTTCTGACATTCTTTGCTTTCAGCCAAGCTCCATCTAATATCAGCGATGAAATCCTTTGTTCCTTGCCCTCATCTGAATCTAGCATGAATTCTGGAAGTTTTCTGTTGATGTCCTGCTCTAACCAACTTAAAATAATCTTAAGTAAAATTTTACTCTGTGTGTCATTAATGTTGTTGTTGTTAGATGCCATCAAGTTAGTTCCAACTCATAGTGACCCTATGCACAACAGAACGAAAGACCACCCAGTCCTGTACCATCCTCACAATTGCTGGATTGGGATTACATTATATGTCTAGATTGCTTTGAGTAATATTTACATTTATTTCTAAGTATTTCATCCTTTGGTTGGCTATTTTAATAATATTGCTTTCCTAATTTCTTTTTCAATGCTGTCATTATGAGTATGGAGGAATCTAACTGATTTTTATGTGTTGATCCTGTGCCCTGCCATTTTGCTGAATCTTCCAATGAGTACCAATCGTTTTTTTTTTTTTTTTTTTTGCTGAGTCTTTGTGGTTTTCTATGTATAAGATCATATCATCTGCAAATAGAGAGAGTTTTACTTCCTCCTTGCCAATTTGGATGACTTTAGTTTCCTTATCTTGCCTTATAGCTCTGACTTCCAAAACAATATTGAATAGGAGTGGTGATAAAGGGCATCCTTGTCCAGTCCTTGTTTGCAAGGGAAGGCTTTCAGTTTCTTTTCATTGAGAGTGATATTGACTATTGGTTTTGTATTCACTTTCTTTTAATACTTTCTGCATCATTCAATATTTTGTCTTAGACTCCTTCAAGGAGCTCTGATAGCATAGTGGTTATGAATCGGGCTGTGAACCACAAGGTCAGCAGTTCGAAACTACCAGTTGTTCCATGGGAGAAAGATGAGGCTTTCTGCTCCTGTAAAGATTTACAGCCTTGGAAACCCTGTACAGGGTCGCTAAGAGTCAGAACCGACTCCACGGCACATAACAACAGCAACAACCTTCAATATAGAAAGTCAAGACTTAATTATTTTATCTTTAGTTCTTTCAGCTTAAGAAATGCTGAGCATGCTCTTCCCTTTTGGTTTTCTAACTCCAGGTCTTTGCACATTTCATTATATTTGTCTTTGTCTTCTCGTCCTACCATTTGAAATTTTCTTTTCAGTTGCTTTACTTCCTTATTTCTTCCATTTGCTTTAGCATCCCTACTCTGGAAAGCAAGTTTCAGAATCTCTTCTGACATCAATTTTGGTCTTTTCTTTTTTTCCTATCTTTTTATGACCTTTGGGTTTCTTCACATATGATGTCCTTGATGCTATCAAACAGTTCATTTGGTCTTAAGTCATTAGTGTTCCATATGTCAAACCTATTCTTGAGATGGCCTCTAAATTCAGGTGGAAAATTATCATATTGACTCCAAATGTAGTGTAGTTGTTAAGTGCCATTGAATTGGTTCCGACCCATAGCGACCCTGTACAGAGTTTCCGAGGAGCAGCTGGTGAGCTTGAACTGCCAACCTTGCAGTTCAAACGGCTTTGCAGTATGGCGCATTAACCCACAGTGCCACACCAGGACTCCGAATATAGTGTAGTGATACCATAAATTGGTATTTATGGTATTAAGGAGAAGTTATTACTTAAGGAGAACTGAATCTACATTTGTCATGATGAAAAATATCGATAATAAATAGTGGTAAGGCAAATGGTTCAAACTGCAAAGTTTATATTTTAAAAAATACCTGGGTTTGAATCCTTTCTACAGCACTTCCTAACTTTATGACTGTGAAGAAGTTTCTAGACTTTTGCAAAAAGTTCCTCTATCTCCTCATCAATAAAATAAGAATGCTGAAAGAAATTCCTTTAAGGGTTATTGCAAATTAAATGAAATAAATGGATTATGCTATATAATTAGTTGGCTCATTTATTATATGAAAACACTACTGAATCTTTAAGACAGTAATTTCCCAAATTGTTTTATCATCAGCGTTTGTTTTTAAATGGACTCCTGGTGTGGTGCTGTGGGTTAATGTGCTGGACTGCAAAGTTGGCAGTTTGAGCTCCCCAGTTACTCCTTAGAAACCTTATACAGAGTCATTAAGGGTTGGACTGACTCAACAGAACTGAACAACAACAGCCTTTTAAATACAGATCTATGGGCAACATAAGCTTGGATTCTGGTTTTAAGGCTCTGGAATAGTACCTGGACAAATTCATTTTCAGAAGTTCTAAGTGATTCTGACACATATCCTTGTTGGAGACCCACTTCCCTCAGGCAAAATGTAAACACACTAAGGATTCTGCAGAACAACTCCACAGAAATTCTGCTCTCTCTAACCTCCTGAAGCCTTCAATTTCTTATCTTTTAAATGATAAAATATATCTTTTTTAAAAATATAATTTCTGTTCTGCAGTATAACACTTAAGCTGTTCAGCAGTACACTTAAAAAAAAAAAAAAAAAACAAAGGGAGACCTGGTGTTATGATAAGTACTGTACTGCTAACTGCAAGGTCTGTGGTTCAAACCTACCAGTCACTCCTCAGAAAGCCTATACAGAATCACTATGAGTTGAAACTGACTCAATGGCACTTAACAACAGCCATAGGGTCAAACGTATTCACCTATCAGGGTTGCTTTAAAGTAGAGTGTTTAAGAGCCTGGATGGTTTATGGAGTAAGACCACATGATGACACCGGGCCAGATATAGTAGGCATCAATAAAGTTTGTTTCCCTTTCTCTCTGGAAGTAAGTTTACACTGTCTGTCTTGTATGTGAGTGAGGTTAGCATTCTACCAGCTAATCGCATCTACATCTCAACATGATTTTATTGCTCTTTCCTCATCATCTGTGTAATGAGTGAGTGGCTATTGGGAATTGGGAAACCAAAAGGGTTTGAATTTCTTTGTCGAAAATTCACCTGAAAGAAATCCAATCGTTAGTCCCTACAAAGAAAAGAAAATGAAAGTGAAAAGGGCTTGAAATGTGTTCTTATCCAGAGAAATGTAATTTCATCAAAATGGTAGTCTGTTATGCATACAATTATTTGCTGTTGTTGTTTTTAGGAACCATGGAGTTGTTTTGACTCATAGTAACCATGTACGGGTTTCTGAGGAATGCCTGGTGAATTTGAACCTATGATTGAAATCAACCACACCAGGACTTCATACAATTGTTAAAAATCTGAAGTTATTTGTGGAGGAAATTATATGCTCCAAAATACAGATATCCCTGTAGGATTTATAATGTTGCTGTTGTTAAATGCCGTTGAATTGGTTCTAACCCACAGCGATCCTGTATAGGATTGCTGAGGAGTGGCTGGTGAGTTTGAACCACTGACTTTATGGTTCAAACCAACTTTGTGGTCCAGTGCATTATCCTGCAGTGCTACACCAGGACTCTTAGGATTTATTAAAATCCCTAGTAAGATTTAAGGTCCATCTATATTATGGAAGTCTGCTTTGAACCCCATAGCATTCATGATCATTGAACTTTAAATTAATAATGTCTGCAAGACATAACCAATTCATATTTTCACCAAACAGCAGCTGTTCTTTGGCCTTCATGAAGCAGAAGATCTTTCCATGTCATCATCATCTCTGTGCTTGTTGTAGTCCCCATATGCTGAACACAGGAATGGAAATTTGACTTAGTGTCTCTTCTGGCTGAGTGGTGTCTCAGAAAGGATAACACAATCACCCATTAGCTAAGTAAGAACTGTTCAAAGGCCCTTTTTCCTTTAGAACACCAGACAGCTATTACATTTTCAATCTGCCATCAACCTGAGGTCTCTTCCCCCAAGGATTGGTATGGGAGATTTTCTCCCTTCCCTGTGAATTGTGCTGGGTCCATTATTAAATTTTCTGCTGGTGAAGGAGGAAATCAATGAGACATGAGGTGATTTCAAAGTACATATTCTCTATCCTTTTGGCAGGGCTTAGGGAGAAATGTACAACTGGATTATTTTAGGATTTTATTTTATTACAAGAAATTAGAGGTCTCTATAGAATCATACTTTTTTTTTTTCCTTTTAAAAAAAGGAAGTTATGGTAATTCAAGTAATTAGAAAATTAGTTTTTCCAACAGTGAAAATACCAGGTGAGACCCTAAGGACCTAGAATTCATAATAGAGATTGAAAGAAGAGAGAATAGACAGTTACATAGAGAGTACATAAAGCAACCTGTTTCTGCAAGATACTACAGATTTGTATCCTATCTTGCAAGAGTAGAAGTAGATTTTCTGTAAGCCTATGATTCATTCCAACACTCCCTGTCCTTTACAACACAGAAGCACAGACTTTATTGTTACCTTGACTATTTTAAAATTAGGCTCAGCCTGGCAGTTTCCAATTCATATACTGTAGACAGTGAGTAGAGTATTTTACTTTCAACCTTCACTTACAACTCATATTATCCTCTTGAGGAGTAACTATCATACCTATTTTACAGAGGAAACATGGGAGATTAAGGATGCAAAGTCATATGTTAGGTAGTGGTATAGCTGGAATTCAAACCAGGACTGACGGATGTTCTAGTCTGTGTTTTTTAATATTCTGCTGTGAGTCTACCTAAAAGTCATTATCTTCCCTGCCACCCAGCTGATGCTTTAAGGTTCAACTTGAGTAATTCTTATTATAAGAAGTAAATATTTGTTAAGTCTTGGGTAACTCTCCTTCTGCTAAATAGTTAGTGTGCTACCCACCCAACATTTGTGTCTTTTTCCACAACAACCATGTTGTACTATCTATAACATGAGTTTTGGTGCTCTAACATGTTGAGTCCTGGTATGGTACTGTGGATTAATGCACTGGACTTCAAGGTTTGAACAGCAAGGTCAGCAGTTCAAATTTACCAGCTGCTTCTTGGAAACCATATACAGTGTTGCTATGAGTCAGAATGGACTCAATGGCACATAACAACAATACCAATATCTAATGAGTCCTGTGTGGCTCTGTAAGATAAGCACTAGACCACAGATCAATCTGAACCACAAGGTTGGCAGTTCAAACCTACCAGCTGCTCCTCAGAAACCTGATATAGGGTCACTATGAGTCAGAATCAATTCAATGACACTGAACAATAACAACAATATGTAGCATAGTGTGTCATGAGTGGGGCTGCTAACTGCAAGGTCAACAGTTCTAATCTACCAGCTGCCCCATGGGAGAATGATGAGATTTTCTGTTTTTGTAAAGATTTATAGACTCGGAAATTTTATACAGGATCACTATGAGTTAGAACCGACTCCATGGCACACAACCACCAACAACCACCAATATGTTAACAAGAAGTTCTGATGACACATTGGTTAAGCACTGAACTTCTAACTGAAAAGTTGGTGGTTTGAACCTACCAGCTGCTTCACTGGAGAAAGATGTGGTAATCTACTTCCATAAAGATTTCAACCTTGGAAATCCTATGCAGCAGGTCTACTGTGTCCTATATGGTCGCTATAGAATCAGAATTCACTCCAAGGCAATGAATTTGGTTTATTATGTCAGTCAGCTTGGCACAAGATTTATTCAACTTGTCATTCACTCCTCCATCCTTCTATCATTTTCCATCATTCCTTCCAACCGTCTATCCAACCTTCCTTTCATCTGGAGTTATTTTTTTGTATAAGGGGAGGGATACTGGATACTGTTTCATTTTTTTCTGCAGATGAATATCTAGTTTTGCCAGCACCATTTGTTAAAGAGACCATCTCTTTCCCATTTTATGCATTTTGGTCCTTTGTCAAAGGTAAGTTTTCCATAGGCAAGTGGATTTACTTCTGGTTCTCAATTCTGTTCCATTGGTCTGTGTGTCTGCATTGTACCAATATCAGGCTGTTTTGACTGCAGTGACTGTGTTGTTGATGTTAAGTGCCGTCGAGTCGGTTCCGACCCATAGCGACCCTGTACAGGGTTTCCGAGGGTATAAATCTTAACGGAAGTAGAAAGCCTCGTCTTTCTCCCGCAGAGCAGCTGGTAGTTTAGAACCGCTGACCTTAAGGTTCGCAGCCCAATTCGTAACCACTACGCTACCAGAGTGACTGTGTAGTAGGCTTTAACATTAGGACCTTTGACACCTCCTAGTTTGTTCTTCTTCATTAGTGATTTACTTAACTGTTTTGTTTTTCCTTTCCATATAAAGTTGGTAATCAATTTTCCATGTCTTTCAATAATGGTGTTTTAATGGTGTGGTGCTGTGGGTTAATGCTCCAGACTGCAAAGCCATTTGAACAGCAAGGTTAACAGTTCAAGCTCACCAGCTTCTCCTTGGAAACCCCATATAGGGTCACTATGGATCTGAATCGACTCGATGGTACTCAACAACAACAATCTAGATTAAGATTGCATAATTTTGTAGATCACTTTGAGTAATATTGGTAGTTTCACAATATTAAATTACCCTACATATGAGCATGGCATATTTTTGCATTTATGCAGTTTTCTTCTAGTAATGTTTTTTCCCCTACATTCTTCTAGAGATTTGTCTGTCTTTTCCCTGATCCCTTTTTTATCTGTTGAAGGATCCTAAGTATAATTGTTTCAAATTCTTTATCAGGTAATTAAAATATAATTTCTTCCTCTAGAATGTTTTCTAGCCCTGTATTTTAGTCACTTGCTTTATCTATCTTGTCCATTTTTGTGTGTATATGATTTGAATTTGTCTGTTGTCTCTGAGACATTGTATTACATTATAGTTTGCGTGTTGGTTTGCTTCATTCTGAATTTTTTTTTTTTTTTTTAATATAGGAGGGTAATAGACAATCTTACTACAATAATTGCTAATTTGGCAGCACTCAGGTTCTGGTTACTTATCTCCAGGTGAATTTGGTATTGAGTGGCAGTCCGGCATGACTCTTTAGTTATTGGTCATGCAGAGCAGCTGAAGGCACGTTTAGCAGATATTGGCTGTCATCTGTCTCCAATCTAGAGGTGCTGGAGGTGGTGGTATTTACCCATTGGGGGGGGGGAGTTGAATACTGTACTGGGTCTAGAGTGATGGAGGGGCAAAGGGAGGCTAGGAAGAAGTGGGGGAATGAAAAGAAATAGAGAAAATACTAAGGGAAGAAGGAAGAACTAAGAAGCAATAATAAAGGAGAAAGAAAAAAAACAGTGGCAAAGTACTGGTACAAGAGCTAGCCACCATGCACAGCTGCAGCAGGAATGAGGCACATGTTCCATGGGAGCACTTACCATACTGACTGCAGAGGGATGGAGGAAGGCACTGTTGCCGCTGCTGACCATGAATGTGGCAGAAACAGGGCACCTACTTTGCAGAATTAAAAAAAAAAAAAAAAAAAAAGATGGGTAGAAGAGGAAGAGAAAAAGGGGAAAAAAAAAAAAGGAGTAGAGGTGTGTGACTGGCTACTAGTTGAGTGAGGTTTGGGAGACCATGGCTTTGGTCACCGGTAAATTGTGAAGGGTAAAGAGTGAGATCATATCTTCTTTGTGATGCAGATCACCAATCACCAATATGGATCCTGTTACAATCCTCAGAAAGCAGAACTGATTGTCTGGTTAACTGGTTACCCTGATTAGAATGCTGCTTGCAATAATTGAAAATGGTCATGTGGAGACAGGTCAGTTGGTAGTTCACTGCTCCATATACCTCCTTCATCACTGTTTCATTCAGTCTCTTCCTTTTTTAAAAAACTTTTTATTGAAAATTGAGTGCAGATTTACAGAGCAGATCATCAGTTTTATATTCAAGAAATCATATACTTTGCTTCATCCTATGCTTGCAATCCCCTCTATGCACCAACAGTTAACAGCATTTACCTCTATTCACTTCAACCACTGCATTCCTCTCTGTGTCTCCTGCCACACAATCTTTCTACTGCCAGCCTCCCTCCAGTTGTATAATGCCTGTCCTGTCACCCAGGTAAATGTGTGTCTACCCTCTAGAGCATATATCATTTCCTCATCCCCCACAAAGCCATCATAGATTGTTTCTTTTATCAAGAAACACCCCTCCCCCCCAGCGTGGCCACAGAGGACTCGAGTGGAGAGTGAAGCTACCAGCTGATAGGAAGAGAGGACATACACACAAGAACACCCACACC
>NW_006408750.1:3234867-3236786 GCF_000296735.1 Chrysochloris asiatica
GATTGGAACCATGGCAATGAAACGATGTACGGTGGAATGAATGTAAAACTAAAGTTCTCCCATGTAAAATATATAATTCACAACAAAATATGGAAAAATATTAATTAAAAAAACAACAACAACACCCCCCCCCCAATTTTTTCCTTTGATGTATAAAATCAAAACAAAACAAACCAAAAAAAATCACACAGGGATCGATAACTGTTCAAACAACCAAAAAGCATATTCTGGAAGTCAATCCACTGGCTACCAGCATACAACCTTTCTCTTTCCATGAGTCTAGAGTCCTCTGCTGCTCCATACCATCACCTCTGCCTCCATCTCTGATGTCGCAGCTTTTCTGGTTAGGGTCCCACATACAGCACAGGCTCTTCTCTCTCGATGATCCTAAGTTCCTCTGTTCTAGAACACAAGATTAAGTACTCACCCTTTTTGTTACATAATCTCTACCTTTACAGTTGTGACAATCACAATTAGATATTATAATAACTACTCACTACTGAGGTCATACTGTGGTGATTTGTGAATTTCTGTGGTTCTGAAAACTATGCCACCGGGATTTTAAATGCCAGCAGGGTCACCCATAGTGGACAGGTTTCAGATGAGCTTCCAGATGAAGACAGATTAGGAAGGAGTGCCGAATTACTGCTGAATATTTAGTCACTGAAAACCTTATAAATAGCAGAGAAACACTGTCAGATATAGTGCCAGAAAACGAGCCCCTCAGGTTAAAAGACACTCAAAATGCAACTGGGGAAGAGCTGCCTCCTCAAAGTAGAGCTGACCGTGATGACACAAATGGAGTAAAGCCCATGGTAGAAAAGCCCATGGGACCTTCTTCTGCTGATGGGGCACAACTCAAAATGAAGAGAAACAGCTAGAAATATCCATTGAAAATCAGAACATAGAATGTATGAAGTATGAATCTAGGAAAATTGGAAGTTGTCAAAAATGAAATAGAATGCATAGACATCAATATCTTAGGCATTAGTGAGCTGAAATGGACTGGTATTGGCGATTTTGAATCTGATGACCATTTAGTTTACTATGCCAGGAATGACAAATTGAAGAGAAATGGTGTGGCATTCATTGTCAAAAAGAACATATGCAGATCAGTCATGAGGTACAATGCTGTCTGTGATAGGATAACATCCATGCGCCTACAGGGAAGCCCAGTTAATACCACTATTCAAAATTATGCACCAACCACTAAAGCCAGTGAGGATAAAATAGAAGAATTCTACCAACTTCTTTAATCTGAAATCGATCAAACATGCAATCAAGATGTATTGAGTATAACTGGTGACTGGAATACAATGGTTGGAAGCAAATAGGAAAGTTCAGTAGTTTTAAATAAGGCCTTGGTGATAGAAAAGATGCTGGAGAATGCATGATAGAATTCTTCAAAACCAATGATTTATTCATTTTAAATACCTTCTTTAGATAGCATAAGACACGACTACACACATGAACCTCACCAGATGGAACACATATAAATCAAATTGACTGCATCTGCGCAAAGAGACGATAGAAAAATCCTATATCATCAGTGAAAACAAGGCCAGAGGCAGACTGTGAAACAGACCATCAATTACTCGTATACAAATTCAAACTGAAGCTGAAGAAATGAAAACAAGTCCACGGAAGCCAAAATATGACATGGAATATATCCCACCTGAATTTAGAGATCATCTGAAGAACAGATTTGATACATTAAACATGAAAGACAGAATACCAGAAGAGTTGTGGGATGACATCAAGAACATCATACATGAAGCAGGACCAATACTTTACAAGGAAAACAAAAACAAACTCAAAATGGATCAGAGATCTAAATGTTAAACGTAAAACCATACAATTCCAGGACGAAAACTATGGGACCTAATATTTTGTTAAAAAGAAAAAGGATGACAAACATT
>NW_006408750.1:3237661-3248535 GCF_000296735.1 Chrysochloris asiatica
CCATACTTATTCAAACTGTATACTGAGCAAATAATCTGAGAAGTTGGGTTCTATGAAGAAAAATGTGTCATCGGGTGGAGGAAGACTCATTAACAACCTGCAATATGCAGATGATACAACCGTGCTTGCTGAAAGTGAAGAGGTCTTAAAACATTATTTCCAATCTTTTCCCTATTCAAGTTATGCCTTGATCTCTATACCCCAGAGTCTTGTTTTTCTAAGGTTGAACACATGTCACAATTTACCTCTGTCCCTAAGTGCTTCCCTATCTACCTTGTTCTTGATCTCCCCTCCTCCTTTTTGTGTAGTTCCCTCACTTTCTTTAATTGGGTTTTGATCTACTTCTTTGTTTTTTCCTTTGAAGATCTTGGTTACAAGACTGGTATCCCTATTGGTTTTGCTTGGTTTCTTGGATATTTGTTGTAGAGAATCTGACTAACCGACCATCTTGGATAAACATCTCCACGTACATTTTCTGGGACATAATATAGTCTTTAAATATATTTTCATTATGAGCTGCTTTATCTATGTCCCCAAGTCCTCAGGAGTTATGATTTTCATTCTTTAGGTATAAGTCCTCCTGTGGAAAGTTTTAGAGATGCTGTTTCTTGCAATCATATATTTATTGGCTAATGTGAGATTATGGTACACATACAACTTACCTGCAGGCTGCATTACTAACTAAGCCCATTGGCAAACTGGTAAAAGTTACTCGACACTGAAAAAAAGTAGGGGAGCACAGCAAAACTGTGCTTTTTACACATTTAAAAAATAATGGAATATCACTAATTTGGGCATCCATTGTTTCAATTCTTTTCTTTGTCCTTTCAATATATTGTCCATTTCTGAAATCATAATATTAATCTTGAAGGTTTGAAGGAATATAAGCCTGAAATAGGGAACTTGAAGATAAATCTTTCAGTACTAGTATGTTAGAACAATCATAGAAAAGAATGAAAATATCCAAAGAAACATAAGAGCTATGTGAGATCCTATGAAGAGGAACAACTTATGGGTGATTGGAATTCCAGAACAGGTAAAGACAATAAAAAGCACAGAGAAAATTGTTGGAAGAAAACTTCCCTAACATCAACAATAAGACAATAAGTATACAAGAAGCTGAAAAAACCCCATAGAGCATAGGTCCCCGAATAAAATCACCAAGATCTATTATAATCAAATTTTTCAAAATCACACTCAATTCATCCCTATTAATAATTACACTGAATGTAAATGGATTAAATGTACCCATCAATAGACGCAGAGGGCAGAATGGATAAGAAAACAAGACTCTTCAATATACTATCTAGAAGATGAATAGCAAAAAGATGGAAACAGGCCATCAACAGAAGAATGGTTAAATTTTAAATGCCCATCAACAGAGAATGGTTAAATATTGGTATGCACACAATGGAATACTACAAAACATTGAAGAAAAATGATGAATCTGTGAAAAACCTTAAAACATTGTTGAACCATAAGGACATTGTTGTTGTTGTTGTTGTTAAGTGTTGTCAAGTCGGTTCTGACTCATTGTTGTTGATGATTTTAGGTGCCATCAAGAGTGTACCGACTCATAGCGACCCTATGCACAACAGAAGGAAACACTGCCCAGTCCTGGCCTAATCTCACAATTGTTACCAGCTTGAGGTCATTGATGCTGCTACTTTTCCAATTGGTCTTGCTTGGAGTCTTTCTCTTTTCTCTGACCCTTCACCTTGTTGCTGTTGTTATTGTTAGGTGCCATCGAGTTGGTACCTACTCATAGCAACCTTTGCACAGCAGAATGAAACTCTGTCCGATTCTGGGCCAACCTCACTATTGTTGCCACGCTATAGCTCATTGATTATGCCACTTTGCCAATCAATCTTGCTGGGAGTTTTCCTTTTTTTCTCTGAGCCTCCATGCTACTAAACATGATATCCTTCTCCAGGGACTTGTCCCTCCTGACAATATGTTCAAAGCACGAGGGATGAAGTTTGGCCATCCTGGTCTCCAAGGAGCACTCTGGCTGCACTTCTTCCAACACAGATATATTGGTTCTTTTGGCAGCCTATGGCACTTTCAATATTCTCCTCCAACACCATAACTCAAAAGCATCAATTCTTCTATGGTCTTCCTTATTCACTGTCCAGCTTTTGCATGAATATGTGGTTATTGAAAATACCATGGCTTGGGTAAGGTGCACCTTACTTTTCAAGCTGACGTCTTTGCTCTTCAACACTTTAAAAAAGTCTTGTGCGGCAGATTTGCCTAATGCAATACGTCATTTGATCTCTTGAATACTGCTTCCATGAGTGTTGATAGTTGATCCAAGAAGAATAAAGTCCTTGACAACTTCAATCTTTTCTTCGTTAATAAGAATGTTTATTGGTCCAGTGGTGAGGATTTTTGTTTTCTTTACCTTGAGATGCAATCCATAGTGAAATCTGTCCTCTTTGATCTTCATCAGTACATATTTTAAGTTTTCTTCACTTTGAGCAAGCATGGTTGTATCATCAGCATATCACAGGTTGTTAATGAGTCTTCCTCCAATCCTGATACCATATTTTTCTTAATTTAACTCAACTTCTTAGATGATTTGCTCAGCATACAGGTTGAATAAGTATGGTAAAAGAATACAACCCTGTAGCACACCTTTCTTAATTTTATACCATTCATTGTTCCCATGTTCTGTTGGAACAACTGCCTCTTGGTCCAGGTACAGATTCCTGATGAGCACAATTAAGTGTTCCAGAATACTCATACTTCAAAATGTTGTCCATAACTTGTCATGATCCACACAATCAAAAGGCTTTGCATACTCAATAAAGCACAGGTAAACATCTTTCTGATAATCTCTGCTTTCAGGAAGATCCAGTGGACAACAGCAATTATATCCCTCATTCCATAGCCTCTTCTGAATCTGACTTGAATCCCTGGAAGTTCTTTGCCAATGTATGCTTGCAGCCGTTTCTGTATTACTTTTAGTAAAACTTACTCCGTTGGGATATCAAAGATATTGTCTGATGATTTCCATATTCTGTTGGGTCACCTCTTTTGGGAATGGGCACAATATGGATCTCTTCCAATCAGTCAGTCAGATAGTGGGCTTACAAGTTTCTTGGCATAGATGAGTGAATGCCTACAGTACCCCTTTACTTTCTTGAAAGACTTCAATTTTCAAGAAAATTTCAAAAATATTTCACCATCAATTCCTGGTGCCTCTGCCAATTCCATAAATGCACCTTGGTCTTCTTCCTTCAGTATCATTGGCTCTTGATCATACCTCTAGAAATGGTTTAACATTAACCATTTCCTTTTGGTACAGTGACTCTGTGCATAATTTCCATCTTCTTTTGATGTTTTCTGTATCATTCAATAATTTACCTAGAAAATCATTCAATAACAAAAGCCAACGCTTGAATTTTTTCTTCAGTTTCCTGAGCTTGAGAAATGCTGAGCGTGTTCTTCCTTTTTGGTTTTCTGACTCCAGATCTTTGCACATTTTGTTTATTTTTTGGCTTTATCTTCTCAAGCTGATCTTTGAAATTTTCTGTTCATCTCTTGTACCTCCTCATTTCTTCCATTTTTCTTAGCATTTCTACACTGAAGAGCAAGTTTCAGTGTCTCTTCTGACATCCATTTTGACCTTTTCCTTCTTTCTTGTCTTCTTAATGACTTTATTTTATACCTGTATGATGTTCTTGATGTCATCCCACAACTCTTCTGGTCTTCGGTCTTTAGCATTTTAATGTTTCAAAACTTTTCTTCAAATGATCTCTAAATTCAGGTGGGACATATTCCAGGTCATACTTTGGTTCTTGTGGTCTTGTTTTCATTTTCTTCAACTTCTATTTTAATTTGCATATGAGTAATTGAAGGTCTGTTCCACAGTCTGCCCCTGGCCTTGTTTTGACTGATGATATGGAGGTTTTCCATTTTATCTTTCCTTAGATGTATTTCATGTATTCCATTTGAGTTCCACATGTATAGTCATCTCTTATGCTGTGGAAATAAGGTATTTGAAATGAACAAATCATTGATTTTGCAGAATTCTATCATGCGGTCTCCAGCATCATTTCTATCACCAAGACCATATTTTCCAAGTGATCCTTCTTCTTTGCTCCCAAGGTTTGCATTCCATTTACTGGTAATGATCAATACATTTTGATGGCATGTTTGATCAATTTCACATTGAAGAAGTTGGTAGAATTCTTCTATTTCATCCTCACTGGTTTTAATGGTTGGTGCGTAAAATTTAATAATAATGGTATTAACTGGTGTTCCCTGCAGGTGCTTGGATATTATCTTATTACAGATAGTGTTGTACCTCATAACTGATCTGGATATGTTCTTTTTGACAATAAATGTAGCACCATGTCTCTTCAATTTGCCATTTCTGGCATAATAAACCATGTTTCTATCAGATTCAAAATGGCCAATAGCAATCTATTTCAGCTCACTAATGTCTATAATATCGATGTTTATGTGTTTCATTTCATTTTTGACAGTTTCTAATTGTCCTAGATTCATTCTTCATACATTCCATGTTCCAATTATTAATGGATGTTTATGGCTATTTCTCTTCATTTTGATCTGTGTCCCATCAGCAAATGAAGGTCCTGTGGTATTTTCTCCATTCACATCATCACTATCAACTCTACTTTGAGAAGACAGCTCTACCCCATTCACATTTTGAGTGCCTTCCAACCTGAGAGGCTAATTTTCCAGCACTATATATGACAATATTTCTCTGTTATTCATGAGGTTTTCAGTGACTAAATATTCAGAAGTAGTTTACTCCTTCTTCCTAGTCTGTCTTTATCTGAAAGCTCATCTAAAACCTGTCCACCACGGGTGACCCTTCTGGTATTTAAAATACCACTGGCATAGCTTCAAGAATCACAGCATCTCACAAGCCACTACAGTAAGACAGAGTGACAGACAGTGGTTGATCATGCACCTTACCAAACATGATAGCCTTCTCCAGTGACTGGATCCTCTTAGCAATATTTCCAAAGTATGAGAAATGAAGTTTGGCCAACTTGGCCTCCAAGGAGCTCTCTGGCTGCACTTCTTCCAACATAGATCTGTTGATTCTTTTGGCAGTGCATGGGACTTTCATTATTCTCTTCTAACACCATTATTCAAGTGCATCAATTCTTCTAAGGTCTTCCTTATTCATTGTCCAGCTTTCTCATGCATATGAGGTTATTGAAATCACCATGGCTTAGGCAGGCACACCTTAGTCCTCAAGCTGACATCTTTGCTCTTCAACAGTTTAAAAAGATCTTGTGCAGTAGATTTGACTAATTCAATATGTCATTTGATCTCTTGACTGCTGCTTCCATGAGTGTTGATGTTTGATCCAAGAATAATGAAGTCTTTTACAACTTCAATCTTTTCTCCATTCATAAGAATGTTATTTATTGGTCCATTGGTGAGGATTTTTGTTTTCTTTACATTGAGATATAATCCATACTGAAGACTGTGATAGTTGATCTTCATCAGTAAGTAGTTTAGTCCTCTTTACTTTCAGCAAGCAAGGTTGTATCATCTGCATATCACAGGTTATTAATGAGTCTTCCTCCAATCCTGATGTCATGTTTTCCTTCATGTAACCCAGATTCTATCATGATTTGCTCAGCATACATGTTGAATAAGTATGGTGAAAGAATACAACCCTGTCGCACACATTTCTTAATTTTAAACCATTCAGTGTCCCCATGTTGTGTTCAAACAACTGCCTCTTGGTCCATGTACAATTAAGTGTTCCGGAATACTCATACTTTGAAATGTTGTCCATAGCTTGTCATGATCCACAGAATCCAAAGCCTTTGTGTAGTCAATAATGCATAGGTAAACATCTTTCTGGTATCCTCTTCTTTCAGTCAAGATCCATATGATATCAGCAATGATACCTCTCATTCCACTGCATCTTCTGAATTTGACTTGACCCTCTGGAAGTTCTCTGTCAATTTATGCTTGCAGCAGTTTCTGTATTACCTTTATGAAAAAATTACTTGCATGGGATATCAAAGATATTGTCTGATGACTTCCACATTCCATTGGGTCACCTCTCTTTGGAATTGGATCTATTCTAATCAGTTGGCCATATAGTAGTCTTCCAAATTTCTTGGCAAAGATGAGTGAGTGCCTCCTGTGATGCCTCACTTTCTTGAAATATTTCAATTTTTATTATCAATTCCTGGTGACTTGTTCTTTGCCAATTCCTTCAATGCCCCTTAGACTTCTTCCTTCAGTGTCATTGGCTCTTAATCATACTCTACCTCTTGAAATGGTTAAACATCAACCATTTCCTTTTGGTACAGTGTCTCTGTGTATTCCTTCCATCATTTTATTTTTATGCTTTCTGCATCATTCAATAATTTGCCCAGAGAACCTTTCAATAACAAATGTCGAGGCTTTAATTTTTTTCTTCAGTTCCCCCAGCTTGAAAAATGCTGAGCTTGTTCTTCCCTTTTGATTTTCTCACTCCAGGACTTTGCACATTTCGTTTTAATATTTGACTTTGTCTTCTCGAGCTGACCTTTATATTTTTCTGTTCATTTCTAGGTAGGATGGACTACTTTATGGCAGATTAACACTCCCTCTGGGAACAACTTTAAAAAACAGCCAGGAAAATTAAAAGAAAAATAACAACAACAACACAAAAACATATTTCTAGATATTGAAGAACTACAAAAGCAATGAGAACTTGTTGTTTTGTTGTTGTTAGGTGCCATCAAGTCGGTGCTGACTCATCTAACCTTATGCATCTAACAATGACAACAAGAACATAAGATTTTTAATGGTTGATCTTTCAGATGTAGATCACTGGACCTTTCTCCTTTGATAGTCCTAGGGCCCTCTGTTCTTGGAATGTAAGATGAACTATTCCTCCCTTTATGCTATAAAACTTCTACCTGTACCGTGTGACAATCACAATTAGTCATGATAACAATTACTTACTATTGAATCAAAAGAATCCTATCTCCATCTCTTTTCACCAGGCCTGTCTAGACAAGATGGAAACTATTCAGTGGGGATTCTACCTTTCCCCACACACTCTGAAACTAAACTTCCTCTTGAAAACTTGTAAGCCAGCCCCTTCATGCCTTTCTAGCCCTCCCCTCCCCTCCATTTTAGGTAGCCAATGTCTAAGCTGCCTATTCCTAGCAATCCTGTGTACTGAGGGGATAGGTTTGCTCCTTGATGTGAAGACTCCTTCCCTCTTGGTTGGTATTTTAATATACTGCTATATCCATAAGTATAGGTCAAATTCATCAAATTGTAGAAATTTACACTTGCTACCTTTATCAAATTTCTTTATTTTCTCTTAGTTGAACTCTGGTCATCAAGCCATTGAAGCTAGGTCAAATGTGTACTATCTGCAGTTTGGGTATTTTTGTGCATCTCCTCCCACTTCATATCAGCTGGATGCTTCACTCTCAGCTCTAGCCCTCCATAGCTTTGTCAATGTTCACAGGCCCAGGAGTTCCCAATTCTCTCCAAACTTCAGCCCAACCAGCCCTTCTTCTTGTCTCTCTCATCTCAAGGTTGACAGGAATCTATGGAATGTTGTTGAACTCAGCCCATATCTTCATTAGTCACTTTCCCCCACTTCCACTCAAATGTAGACCAACATGGTCACCAAAGAGCTTACATGCCTGCTTGTGTGTTCACCTTGAGTTTCAGTCTTCGGGGGGGGGGGGGGGGGGGGGGTTGTCCTGAAGGGACTTGATTGCTTGCCTTGATGGTTCCCCGGTGAACAGCTTGCTTGTTCCTATAATAGCCAAACAGACTGCCATTTTTGGTTTTGGTTTTGTTTTTTTTTCCTTCTGACCTTTCTTTCAGGAAATATCTTCTGTTCCTCTAGCTGCTCTGGGTTGGTTTGCATGTTTTTCAAGTGGAAATGTCACACCTCAGAAGGGAACCTTCATTCTTTGTGGTAGCAACCAATCATAGTAACCATTGGTGGCCCTCAGGAACTCCTGAACACATTTAAAACCTACCAACCAAACAGAGTCCTGGTGTGATGCTGTGAGTTAATGTGCCAGATTGCAAAGCCCTTTGAACTACAAGGTTGGTGGTGCAAGTTCACCAGTCACTCCTTGGAAACCCTATACAGGGTCACTATGGATCAGAACTGACTCAATGACACTTAACAACAAAAACAACAGCAAACAAAATTGTTGACATTGAGTCAATTCTGACTCATATCAACCCCATGCATTACAGAGTAAAACTGCTCCAAAGGGTTTTTCTTGACTGTCGTCTTTATACAAGCAGATTGACAGGCATGTTTTTCAAAGTGCCACTGGGTAGGTTTAAAACACTGACCTTTGACTTAGTGGTTAAGTGCATACATACAGTTTGTGTTACCTTCTTGTTGTTGTTAAGTGCTGTTAAGTAGGTTTCAACTCATAGTGACTCTGTATAGGGTTTCCCAGGAGTGGCTGGTAGTTTTGAGCCACTGATCTTATGGCTCAAACTGACCTTGTGCCTCAAACTGACTGATCCAGAGCATTACCCTGAAGCACCACACCAAGACTTGTGCTACCTTAGAGGATCAGTAATGAATTACATATTTATAATATGTAAATGTATAAATTATGTATTAGCCTGGACATTGCCCTAGACAACAGTCAAACACTAGGGAGTTTCAAACATGTGTTGTTAGCTTCTTTATATCTCTCCTCTCTACTTCATTATACTGAATTCCCAATCATGTCCTATGGGTCTCTTTCTTGGTTCTCATTTCATGTCTGGTATTGGTGTATTATCATTGCAATCCTTTTCCTTGCATCTCTAGGAAGGTAGCTTAACAAATTATTGGCAAACAGGCACTCTTGTGTCAGGCAGGCCAAGACCTTGACTCTGGATCTGTGTTATCTATCATAAAATATAATAGAAGACCTGGTGGCATAGTTGGTTATGTGTTGGGCTGGTAAACACAAGGTGAACAGTTTGAATCTGTGGGAAAAAGAGGAGACTTTCTGCTCCCATAGAGTTTTACAGCCTCAGAAACCCTATATAGGGTCCCTATGAGTCAGAATCCACTAGATGGCAGTGGATGGATTAAAGGAATAGTATTTTTTTTTATAAAGTTGAAGTGAGGATTATTTAAGATAACATTTTATCAAACGCTAGTTCAGTGACTTGTACATAGTTACAAATCAATAAAATGTTAGCAATTATTGTATTCTTATTCAAATCTATACATTATTCAATGTGAATTTTCAGTCAAATACCTCTGGCATTTACATTAAGATAGGGTTTCTCTTAAACAAACAAAGCTAGGGCAAGGGAATAATACTTTTAACAATCTAGAATTTTAATTTTCAAATTAATAATGCTTTCTTCAAAGACGTTCATGTGGGAAACTAACACACATGAACTAAAGACATTTAAAAGATAATTTCCCAATCTGTCAGCACCTTTCCAGATTACATGGACCTCAAACAGTCCGGGCAACCCCTAAATTAGCTTTTTTAAAAACCAAAATTGGCATATCCAACAAGATTACCCTACTCAAACACAAAATTTAATTCAAACTTAGCTTTACTTATTTAGAAATCAAGTCTAACTTTAGAAGACAAAGAACTTCAGAACTATTTGAGCACAATGAAAAAAAAGATTCTAAGTACCATTCTGAGAAAAATTCCTTTAAAATGTTGTTATTGTTAATTGTCATTAAGTTAGTTCCAATTCACAGTGAGTGTGTATAGAGTTTTCAAGGAAAGAGTTCTGAATTTGAACTGCTGACCTTGTGGCTAGCATTCCAGTGCTTATCCTATAGTACTACACCAGAATTCCATTCCTTTAGGCTAATACTTAACTAATTTGGGGATGGATCACCTGCCTTCTATAACACTGACCCCATGGGGACCATGGCAGCTATAGGAATAACACCACATCTGTTATAGATCTGAGTGTCTATGTTGTCCATCTGCTTTGGAACTATTAATGTGGCCAGTACATTTTCAAGGAACATTACATAAAAATTATAAGCAATTCCAACAGGTGTATCTGACAGCCTGGATTGAACATTAATTGATTTTCCAATCTCTGAAAAACAGAATTGATCTTAAATCACCAATGTATATGCTGAAAGTTGCATATAACTAAAATTACCCTTTACAATCCCTTAGATAGACACCAAACTAGATATCTATATTCCCAGCACAACCAGTTTTTCTTCCAAGGCCCAAACATAGGTGGCTTTTGGTTTGAAGCCATATTTTAAGAAAAATATTCTTAAAAACACTGGCAACAAATTTGACATTCAAAGATGTTTATGTTATGAGAAAGACATGAAGGAACTGATGCCTAATGAGGAAAGATCAGATTCATGTTTCCCATCTTTCCTGCACTCCAATCATATGAAAATTAAGAGAGGTGATAAGGCAAAATCCTCTGTACTCTTTACAATATTTATTGTAAGTGCCTCTCTTTCATATTTGGCACACTAAGTTGAACTGCATCTGTTGAATCTTTGATATTAGATTTGTTAACATGGCACTACACATCATAGTTTTTGAAACATCTATTGTGTGCTAAGAAATTTACTGAATATTTTCCAAGTACTATTTTATGTAATCATGGTTAATTTTTATTAAAATCATACAGTAAAATTGGCCTTTGTTTGGTTTATAGCTCTATGAATTTTAACATATATGTAAATTCATGTAAAGGAACTCTGGTAGCATAGTGGTTAAGAATTGGGCTGTGAACCTTAAGGTCAGCAGTTCAAAACTACCAGCTGTTCCGTGGGAGAAAGATGAGGCTTTCTGCTCCCAAAAAGATTTACAGCCTTGGAAATCCTGTACAGGGTCGCTATGGGTCGGAACCAACTCGACGGCACTTAACAACAACAACAACAATATATA
>NW_006408750.1:3250124-3254751 GCF_000296735.1 Chrysochloris asiatica
TTTTCAATAACCTCATACGGATGTGAAAGCTGGACAATGAATAAGGAAGATCATAGAAGAATTGATGTCTTTGAATTATGGTGTTGGAGGAGAATACTAAAAGTGCCATGGGCTGCCAAAAGAACCAATAGATCTGTTTTGGAAGAATTGTAGCCAGAGTGCTCCTTAGAGGCCAAGATGGCTAAACTTCATCTCTCATACTTTGGACATATTGTCAGGAGGGAACAGTTGCTAGAGAAGGCTATCATGCTTGGTAAGATGGAGGGTAGGAGAAAAAGAGGAAGACCACCAATGAGATGGATTGGCCAGGTGGCAGCATTGATGGACTCAAATATGGCAACAGTAGTGAGATTGGCCCAGGATCTGACATTTTTTAGTTCTGCTGTGCATAGGGTCGGTATGAGTCGGTGCCGTTTCGATGGCACCTAACAACAATATGAAAGAAAATTTTTAAATAAGTCATTTCCTTTTTTTTTTTTAACTTCCTTTTCTATTTAACTGCTTCTCCTGTCACCCAAGTTAGTATACCAAATTATTTTTCAGAGTGGCTGTACCATTTTGCGTTTCCACCAGTAATGCATAAGAGTTCTATTTAGTTCCTTGATAGCCTCATCTGTACTTGGCACAGTCAATAATTTTTACTAAAGCCAATCAATAGGTATATGGTATACATTCTTTTAATAACATCAGGAAGTTGGTATTGTTATCATATACATTTTGAATGAAGTAACCAAGACTCAAATAAATGAAGTAAATCACTGCAAACTTTTCAGTGTGTACAGGTTAAAGGCAGGATTCTGCTTTAGAATGCTAAAATATTGCACATTGTAGAACTGAAGTAATCTGTTAGAATGTACGTGTGTTTTCAAATGTAATGTTGATCATCAGTCATATGCTTTAATATTACTTTGATGGTTTTCCAAGTTGGGGATCCTTTATATAACTGAGATTTGAGAAGGAGCTGGAGAATACCTAGTATTAGAAAAGCTCTTTGCTTTTGAAAACAGAAATTGACTAGAAAGGACTTAATAGCTAGATTAAAAGCAGTGATTTAAATTAAAAAAAATTTTTTGCATTAAAGGAAAGTATTCACAGAAAGTGCCATGGGCTGCCAAAAGAACCAATAGATCCGTTTTGGAAGAAGTGCAGCCAGAGTGCTCCTTAGAGGCCAAGATGGCCAAACTTCGTCGCTCACACTTTGGACATATTGTCAGGAGGGACTAGTCGCTGGAGAAGGATATCATGTTTGGTAAGGTGGAGGTCCAGAGAAAAACAAAGAAGACCCCAATGAGATGGATTGGCCAAGTGGCAGCATGGATGGACTCAAGCATGGCAGTAGTAGTGAGGTTGGCCCAGGATCAGGCAGTGTTTCATTCTGCTGTGCATAAGGTCATTATGAGTTAGTCGATGGCACATAACAATAATATCAACATTCACAGAAAACCAAAAAAAAATAAACATTTCTTGTGATATTTTACTTCATTTTTGCTCTTTCCTCCCACAAGGTAATCATTGCTTTTTGCTGGTCATGAAAATGCCTGCTCTCTAAGAGCCATTTTTTATAGATTTGAAAATAGGGGTTTTTTGTTGTTGTTGTTTTGCTTTGTTTTTTGTTTTTTTACTCTCCTTTCCTTTCTGAGATTTAAAATCTTTTACCCCTTTTTTCTTTTCTGTTATCCTTCTTGAATAATGGTCCTGGGACAATTTCATGGCCTCCCTGTAGATATGATGAGAATCCACAGCAGCAGTAAAATAGCAGAAGAATGAAAGGCTAATTGCTGAGTCAATTTACAAAGAGAAAAAGGAAAAAAAAATGTGTTTTTTTTAATAATATATGCAGATCATTAAGTATGAAAATACCAACAGTTTGCTACAATTTTGTTAGTTTTTTTTCTAAAGGATTTTTCTGCTTTTTCCTTTTTTTATGATAGGCACTTGAATTGATTAAAGTAATGTAGCACTTAAAGTAGCATTCTGTGAAATAGGATTTTTATGATTTAGACATTATGCAAACAACATCGTAGTCTGGTCCTACTTTTTTCTTTATGCATCCTTAACAAGCTTCATACTTTAGCTGTGATCTTCATCATGCTGAGAGGAATTTGTTTTTGTGTTTGGTCCTCCATCCATGCCATTAGCAATTTCTCCATATGTGATGTAGGTACCTCTTGTATTTTGTTAACCTTGTAGCTTTCAGTGGTGCTGATATGGTAGCAGATTGGATAATTTTTTCTTTGTGTTGGAGGATCATTGTGATAGTGGCATGCAACATGTCTAAATCACAAGCAATGATATTCACTGATTTTTTGCCTTTGTGTTGTTAATAACATTTTGCTTCACTTCCAAATCCATAGGTTCCCTTTTCCTCTTGCTGCACCTATCAGTAATGTAGTTTTGCTGCATTTGGGAACCATGATGCACTTCCTGGTGATACTTTCAAAAGAAAATTAAATAGAGATAACATTAGGATACTCAAGAGACTCACCATAGATAAGGTTGGATGCTGCTACCTACTAGTCAAAACATTATAGATTGAAAGTATAGTACATATGCACACCATTGAATGGTCAACCATTCAAGATAAAAAGAACAACATTTACCTAAATACAAATTTGGGAAGAGTTGGGAAGAATGGTGGAATGGAAATAAGAACCACAGGGAGGAAGTGGAATAAACTGCTCTTATATGGAAGCAATTGCAATTGTTGAAATGAAACAAAGTGTATGTTTTTTTAGTGTAAAACTGATGATCTGCTCTGTAAACCTTCCTTCAATTCACAATAAAAATTTCAAAAATAAAAAAAGTACAGTATAATGTATGCACAATCCAGTAACCTAGGCATTTATTATGATAGCAAGACATACATATTATAGATTACATATGTATGGTACCATTATATACCATGTAGTTCAATTACTTCATGTATAAGGGAAATGAGATATGAATGTTTCACACAGGAAGTTGTTGTGCTTGCTGACGTGTTCTCTGATCAGGATTTCTGAATTCTATTATAATCTTACGGAACCACAGATGTATATGTGGTTGGACATTGCCTGAACAGATGGTATGTGGCTCATGACTATACTTTTGGAACATGGGCAGTTGATAATAAACTGGAAATAGAAGAATGCTTAAGAATGCAGACACTGAACAGAAAGCAATTACCTTTGTTACACTGGCAGATTTTCATCTTTGAGGGTCAGAAATGATTTTTTACTCTTCCATTTTCCAGCTCATATCAAAAAAAACTATTTGCTGTGTATGCATTGGCCATTCTCCATCTCTTAACTTCCTCTCTTCTCACTTAACCAACTCCCCCTTTCATTTGGGAAAGTCTTTGTGTTGTGTATAGGGCATATTTTAAAAACCATGCACTGGAACATCAGTGCTACTGGGGAATTCCCCCTTCAAACAGTTTTATTTGTAAGAGAAAGATATACATATACACTTCATGCTGGCATTCAAAATATTTCATTGTAGATCATGAATAGAGGAGTATTTGCTAGGGTAGGTCACTCATATTCTCTGGATTCTGCCTCTACATCCTTTTTCCATGGGTCTGACACATCTTCTTTGCCTTCTTTCTTCCATCATTTCCAGCCAGCATATTCTGTTTCTTTCAGGCATATCGATTCAAAGCTCTCACTATCTTCAGAAAAAAAATAAAATGGACCCCACCTAAGATCATATATAAAGGTGAACTTCAGCTATATTACAGTACTAACTGGAAAAGAAAAATGATAACTTTAATAGAGAAAAATGTGGGATAATGTTGTTGCTGACTAGTGAGGATAAGGATTTATTAAATAAGACATCAAAAAACACAGCATAAAACCAAAAATGAATTAATAAGATTATATCAAAAGTAAGAATTTGTGTTCAATGAAACACAAAGTTAGTAGGCAGATAAAACATTGGAAGAAGTATTTGTCACATCCAAAACTGACAAATTGTTATATGATTTGGACATTATATGAATAACATTGTAGTCTACTTTTTCTTTATGCATCTTGAGCAAGTTTCGTACTTTATCAGTGATCTTCATCATGATCTTCATCCAATATAAAAGAAACAACTGCAAATAAACAGAAAGGAAAAACAATCTAGCAAAAAGAAGACAGAAACCCCTATAGAATAATGGGTAATCGAGATGAACAAGCAATCTACAGAATAACACACCTGAAAGGTCTAAAATGATGATATGATAACAATCATTAACTGGATAAATGAATATTGAAATAGTAATAATATACCCCACCAATCATCTGTCAGTTTGTCATACTGTGGTGGCTTGTGTGTTGCTGTGATTCTGGAAGTTATGCCACTGGAATTTTAAATACCAGCAGGATCAACCATGGTTGACAGATTTCAATTGAGCTTGCAAACTAAGACAGACTAGAAAGAAAGAGAGATGAATTAATTCTGAATATTTAGTCACTGAAATCCTTGTAAATAGTTGTAGGACTCTGTCAGAATACATCAAAATATTGAATATTGAAATATGATTAATATAACTGGAATATTGTTAGATATAGTACCAGATTAAGAATCTCTCAAGTTGGAAGGTACTGAAAATACAAGTAGGGAAGAGCTGCCTCCACAAAATAGAGTTGATCTTTTTTTTTTT
>NW_006408750.1:3266531-3267545 GCF_000296735.1 Chrysochloris asiatica
AATCTATCCTGATGTACAAATTTGAATCTGTCTGTGATAGGATAATATACATATACCTTCAAGGAAGACCAGCTAATACAATGATAACTCAAATTTACCCTGCAACCTCTAGAGCCAGTAATGATAAAATTGAAGAATTCTACCAACTTTTTCAGTCTTAAATCTATCAAACATGCAATCAAGTTAATTACTGGTGATTGGAATGCAAAGGTTGAAAGCAAAGAAGAAGGATCAGTAGTTAGAAAATATGGTCTTGGTGATGGAAACAATGCTGGAGATTGCATGACTAAACTTTGCAAGACCAATGACTTCTTTACTACAAATATCTTTTTTTAATCAGCATAAAAGATGACTGTACACAGTAAAGTCACCATATGAATACACAGAAATCAAATTGACTACATCTGTGGAAAGAGACAATGGAAAATCACCTATCATCAGCCTATACAGGATCAGAGGCAGACAATGGAAGAGACCCTCAATTGCTAAAGAAAATTAAAACAAGTCTAAAAGAGCCAAAATATGATTTTGAACATATTGCACCTGAATTTAGAGATCATCTCAAGAAAATATTTGATGCATTACACACTAATACCTAAAGACAAAAAAGGGTTCTGGGATGACATCAAGAAATCATAAAGAAAGAAAGCAAAAGGTCATTAAGTCAAAAAGAAAGAAAAACCATAATTGATGTCAGAAGAGACTTCTGAAACTTGCTCTCCATCATTGTTGTTGTGAAATACAGTCAATCATTTCCAACCCATAGCAACCCTGTAATGGGTTTCTGAGGAGCAACTTGTGAGGTTGAACCATTGACCTTGCAGTTCAAATGACTTTGTAGTCTGGTGCATTAACCCACAGCACCACATCAAGACTTCAACATAGACAAGTTAAAGAAAATGGAATAAATGCAGTAAAAGAGCTGAACAAAATACTCATAAGAAGACACATTGAAAATAATGAACTGTGCAAATACCTGAAGTTAGAAAACCAAAGGGAATAATACACTTAGTA
>NW_006408750.1:3269323-3270592 GCF_000296735.1 Chrysochloris asiatica
ACGAGATTGTCCCATGATTTCCACATTCTGTTGGGTCACTTCTCTTTGGAATGGGCACAAATATGGATCTCTTCCAATCAGTCGGCCAGATAGTTGTCTTCCAAATTTCTTGGCAGAGATGAGTGAATGCCTCCTTTACTGCCTCACTTTCTTGAAAGATTTCAAGTTGTATTCCATCAATTCCTGGTGCCTTACCCTTTGCCAATTCCTTCAATGCACATGGGACTTCCTCCCTCAGTATCATTGGCTCTTGACCATATGCTACCTCTTGAAACGGTTGAACATGAACCATTTCGTTTTGGTACAGTCACTGTGTATTTCTTCCATCTTCTCTTGATGCTTACTGCATCATTCAATAATTTGCACAGAGAAACTTTCAATAACAGAAGTCAAGGCTTGAATTTTTTCTTAATTTCACCCAGCTTGAGTACTGCTTAGTGTGTTCTTCCATTTTGGTATTCTGATTCTACATTTCTGCACATTTTATTGTAATATTTGGCTTTATCTTCTCAAGCTGATCTTTGAAATTTTATGTGCAGCTCTTGGACCTCCTCATTTTTTCCATTTGCTTGAGCATCTCTATGCTGGAGAACGAGTTTCAGTGTCTCTTCTGACATCCGTTTTGATCTTTTCCTTCTTTCTTGTCTTCTCAATGACTGTTTGCTCTCTTACTGTATGATGTTCCTGATGTCATCCCACAATTCTTTTGGTCTTCAGTCTTTAGTGTTTAATGTATCAAATCTGTTTTTCAGATGACCTCTAAATTCATGTGGGATACATTCCAGGTCATATTTTGGCTCTCATGGGCTTGTTTTCATTTTCTTCAGCTTCAGTTTGAATTTGCATATAAGTAATTGATGTTCTGTTCCACAGTCTGCCCCGGCCTTGTTTTTACTGGTGATATGGAATGACATACACAAGTAAAATTTTGCTAAAGATAATTCAAAAATGGCTGCAGCAGTACATTCACAGGGAACTTCCAGAGATTCAGTTCAGATTCAGATGGGCATGTGGAACACAGATATATCATTACAGACGTCAGATGGATCTTCACTGAAAGCAGAGAATACCAGAAGGATGTTTACCTGTACTTTATTGATTACACAAAGGATTTCAACTGTGGATCATGACAAGTTATGGACAATGTTATGGAGAATGAGTATTCCAGAACACTATATTGCATTCTGGTAGGTTGTTATTGTTGTTGGGTGCCTTACAGGTGACTTTGTAAGTAACACTTCTCTTTTCCCTGGCCGCTTTTAGAATTCT
>NW_006408750.1:3270812-3272545 GCF_000296735.1 Chrysochloris asiatica
TCTTCATGTTATCCAGCATAAATCTTAGACTCTCTTCAGTTTTTTTTTTTTTCTTCCTTTTTTCAGCTTGCTCTTCTATCTTAGCAGTATTGAGAGATTTGTCTTCCAGCTCACTAGTTCTGGCTTCCATCTCTTCTATTCTGCTCCTTTCCCCTTTCAGTTTATTGTCCATTTCTGATATTTTATTATTAATCATCATCTGGACCTCTTTTTGCATATTTTGAATTGTTTCCAATGCTGTATTGATCTTGTTTGTTTGCTCTTGTAGTACTTTCCTGACTTCTCCTTTTTTTCCCTCCACCCCTTTTCAGAGCATTTGAATTTGCTTCCATATCATTCTTATGAATTCCTTCTCAGACAAATCTAAAACCTGTTCTTCTTCTTTTGGTAAGCCTTTGTCTGTCTAGAACTCCTTTCCTCAGTTACTCTTTTCTGTTTTGGGACATGTTTTGAGATCTTTTGTTGTATTTTATTCGTCATTTCCAGCAGCTATGTGAGTTTTTAATGCTTAAATGGATGTTTGTTGCTGTGTTATTAAGCTTACTGGGTGTCCCCTGGTCAATATGATCAGGAGATAGGCTTCCCTTTTCACATTTAATGCTTAACATCTGTTATTGACTCTTGTCTCAATGGTGGATTATTATGGGGTATGCTTGTAGCTTGTCTATATGGCCACAATTGCTGTCTCTTCTTGAGTAATGTAGGGAGAAAAAGCTCCCACATCCGGGAAAAGTGTGTGATCAAAGGGACCCAAAACAGAATCAATATAAAAGAAAAGACAAAAACCACCACTTTGAAACAAAAATAAAAACTGTGTCCTATGGGCTAGTTGCCTTCTGCACAGGCAGTGTGTGCACACCATAGAGGCCCCAAGCAGTGGGTGGGGGTGTCTGCTTGCTCAGGCCTCTCCTCTAGTCATCACTGTAGAGGTGCATATTTAGATATTAAGAAGTTAATGGGAGAAAGATTTTCTACTATTTTGTCTCTGAAGGTCAGTTAGATATCTGCGTGTACACAGCGTAATTCTAGAAATAGTTGCATCCTTTTATGTTGGAGTTTTACAGATTGTTCATATGGTTTGTCTGTTAAGCCTGACAGGCCTGTTTTTTTCTTGCTGGATATGCCAGAGTAAAGTGTCCCACACAAGTTAATTTTAGGGCTGCAATCCAGAGGCTGACGTCATAAGCAGCTACCAAAGAATTTGCTCTTAGGTCCGATAGGGCTCTTTCTCTCTGTGCCATGGGAAAACTATGGGCTTAACTCTGAACTTTTTTTGTGGGGTTGTGCACTCACCCACCTGAAGGTGCCTGGGCTGGGCAAAGAAAGTGCATCAGGGAAGAGGAGGAAAAAATGTGTAGAATCCCCCCGCACCTCCTTTTGCAAATGTCATTGTACCATTTTTAGCAGCAGTTACCTATGGAGGTCTGACTGTAGCTTTGTCCTCTGAACTACACCCAGGTGGGGTTGCCACAGAGGGATTCCCCTGTCTAGAGCGATTCCTAAATGGCAGTATTTTCCTTTATACCATGATATTTTTACTGGTGTGTATAGGAAACTGACACCCTGAACCTTATGCTAGATCCAGAGTTCTGGTGTGGTTCTGTGAAAGCAGCTTCTCTGGATTTTCAGTCCCTCTGCCATGGAGCCTGTCCTACTTGACTCTGCCTCAGCTGCTGCCAGAACTGGAAGTAGATAAAGGATTCTTGGTTGACAGTTTTTTTCCTTCATGGTTT
>NW_006408750.1:3273955-3280567 GCF_000296735.1 Chrysochloris asiatica
TTTGTTTTTGAATTCTCTTTCCCTCTCCAAACCCCTTGTTCTGGACTTTTCACTATTAAAAAAAAAAACTGTTCAGGGCTGGCTCTTGGGCTGAGAGTATCTGTGCACCTGCATGGCAGAAGAACCCACTAGTGGTTGGTAGGGGGTGGTTCCACTCACTCAAGCACCCCCTCTAGTCACCAGAATGTAGGTGCACAAACAGTGGGTGGCCAATGAATAGATACAAAAAGAAAGAAAGAAAGAAAGAAAGAAAATAAGAACAAAGCAAAACCAACAAAGTGTATTGTCCACTTTTGCTCTGAAGTTCCTGTGGTTTTATTCCATGTTGGGTCAGTTCTCTTGCTTGGTCTTATCATTTGGTCTCTCCCAAGTTCTTGGCTCTGGGCCTCTGAGCCAGGCAGATTCAAAAGTACATGATTTCTTACTTCTGCTACAAGTTCCACTAGTTATAAGCCTTCAAACTCTTTAAATATTCCTCCCTATGTGGTTCAGAGTTTTGGAGCTCTTCCTAGAAACTGCTTTGCCTGGTAGTCTGTTGTATTGCTGATGGTGAACTTCAATGCACCTCTGTCCTATCAATCTGCCATCAAGCCCCACCTCTCCCACATGTTTATTTTTTGAACTCTCCTTTAACTATGAATGTATTAAAAATGATTTTGTCTTCAATGGAAATATAGGATTATTTCATCTCACATTATTTTCATATTTTAGTTATTGCAAATATCTGGAAATATTATTACTTCTTGTTGTTGTTAGGTGCATTGTAATCAGTACCAATTCATAGTGACCATATGCAAAACAGATGAAATACTGCCTGGTCTTGTACCAATGTGACAATCATTGCTATGCTTGAGCCTGTTGCTGCTGCCACTGTGCCAGTTCTTCTTGTTGGGATCGTCTGCTTAACATGATATACTTATCCAGGACTGGTCCCCCTGATAACACATCCAAAATATGAGCAACAAAGTCTAGCTTCTGAGGAGCTTTCTGGCTGTACTTCTTCCAACACAGATTGATTTGTTCTTTTGACAGCCCACAGTACTTTTAATATTCTCTTCCAACACCATAACTCAAATGCATCATTTCTATGGTCTTCCTTATTCACTGTTCAACTTTAAACATACATATGAGGTTGTGGAAAATACCATAGCTTGGGTCAGGTGCACCTTAGTCCTCAAACTGACATATTTTGCTCTTTAACACTTTACAGAGGTTTTGTGCAGCAGATTAGCCTAATTCAGTATGTCTGATTTCTTGACTGTTGCTTTCATGAGTGTTGATGGTTGATCTAAGCAACCATCCATTTATATGGATGTTGTTTATTGGTCCAGGGGTAAGGATTTATGGTTTCTTTACATTGAGGTGCAACCCATACTGTGGTCATTGATCTTCTAGGTAGGTATTAAACCTTTTAGATCTTGTTACTTAAATTGTTAAGAAAGAAGAACATATACTATTATACCACAATATTTTATATTTTTATAATTGTTGTTGTTGTCAGGTGCTGTTGAGCCTCTTATGACTCATAGCAGCTCTATGCACAACAAACTAAAACAATGTTTGGTCCTGCACCATCTTACAAGTGTTGTTATACTTGAGCCCTTTGCTGCTGTTACTATGCCAATTCATCTCATTGGGGCTCTCCCATTTTTTCTGTTGATCCTCCACTTTGCATAATGTCCTTCTCCAGGGACTGATCACTCCTGATAATATATCATATATATATTTACTTTATTTTATACTATGAGTCAATTCTGACTCATAGTAACCCTGTATTGGGTTTCTAAAAAGGGGCTGGTGAATTTGAACTGCCAACTTTGCAGTTCAAACTGAACTTGTGGTCCAGTGCCACATCAGGACTCCCAATAGCACAGAAAATTAGGTACCCATGAAAATAGTCCAAAGTCAGGGCTAGAGAAACACCCAGCATATGCTCTATTACTATATGTTAATTTTGATGAAAGGCAGTCTTCAACAGATTTGACTATTAGAAAAAAATCAAACTTAGCCTAAAAAAAATGACCATGTACTATGACTGGAGATAATTTTGGTAAAGTTCTATAACAAAGACAAACTTTTCTAGCCAGAATTATCAGCTGTCTTCTTATATCATTTTCTAAAATGTACATCATTCATTTATGCATTCAGGAAATATTTATTGAGTGTCCACTGTGCACTGATTACCATATAATGAGTGGGATGAACCTGATACCTGACCAGATGGGGCTTATGTTATAATGGAAGGAAAAAGCCATACACACACACACACACACACACACACACACACACACACACACACACATTAAGAAATAAATCAGACATATGTAAGTGCTGTGCTATGAGTAAGATCTATGGTGGTGCAGTGGGTTAAGTGTTGAGCCACTAACTAAAAGGTAATTGGTTCAATTCTACCATCCTCTCTGATGGTGAAAGATAAGGCAGTTGGTTTCAGTAAAGATTTACAGCCTCATAAACCCTAAAGAGCAGTTCTCCTCTGTCCTATTGGGTTACTGAGTTGGAATTGACTTGACAACAGTGGGCTTATACTGCAAGTTTGTCACCCTATGGCAATGAGGTTTTTTACAATAAAAATAAAACCAAAGGCAAACCCACTACCACAGAGTCCTTTCTACGCATAACAACCCTGTATAGGGTTTCCAAAACTAATATTTACAGTCACTGACAGCCTTCTCTTTCTCCCATAGATTGGCTGGTGGGTTTGAACCTCCTGGTGGTTTTGACTGCTGATATTGTAGTTAACAACCCAATACCTAACACACAGCACCATCACGGCTCCTTTATAAAAATAAAGCAGGTTAGTATTCTAAGGAGGATGAGAGAGATTCATCTGGTGATTGGTCATTTAGCTCTGCACTGAATTTCCTGGGTTCAACTTCTGGTTCCTTGCCACTTGCTCTGCTACCTTTTTATCCTCCTCCTTAATCCCTCTAAACACCAGATGTGTTTTTGTTTGTGTGTTTGTTTTTCTTACAATGAGAATATTTACACTACCTACATCAAAGAGTTATTTTAAAGAACCTGGTCACCCCTATCTCTCAAAGAATCTAGTAAAGAATCTTGAGTGTGAATAAATGTTCTTAAAGAAACTTCATTCTTGGCATTGTAAAAGAGTTATCTATAGTGGAGTCTTTTCTGTTGTTTTGATTTTTTTTTTTTCCTTAGTCATCTAAGAGCACAGATCGAAACTAACTAAGAGAAGAACTAATTTCATAGTTGGCATTGCTCTTTGCTATGCCCAGCAAGCACAGTGGGCCTAGGTGCCAAAGAAAAGTGAATGAGGGAAGTTGTAGAAGTTTTCATGGAGAAGGATGAAAATCACATTTTGGCTAGAATATTGTTGTTAAGTGCTGTGGAGCTGTTTCTGACTCATAGCAACCCTGTATAGGGTTTCCAAGGAATGACTAGTGAGTTTGAGCCACAGACTTTGTGGTTCAAGCACACTTGTGGTCCAGTGCTTATCCTACAGAACCACACAAGGATTCCTTGGCTGGCAGATCTATATAGACCTGTAACATCCTTACAAACATAATTAAATATACAAATCGAGCTGTTAATCTCATGGTCAGCAGTTTGAAACTACCAGCTATTCCTCAGGAGAAAGATGAGCTTTCTGCTCCCGTAAAGATTTACAGCCTAGGAAACCTTGTACAGGGTCGCTATGAGTTGGAATTGTCTCCAGGCACATAACAACAACAATTGTTGCTAAGTTCCATCAAGTTGGTTCCAACCCTGATATATATATACATATATTCTTTTTTTTTTTTTTAAAGTAATAATTGTGTAGTTAGGTGATAGCAGTCTCAAGAAAGGAGAGATGGATTTATACAAAGGGAGGCTCCTTCATTCAGCATTTAATGAATGATTATTACACACAGAGAGTTCTGGTGTATCACTGCAGGCTAATGCACTGGACTGCAAGGTCAGCAGTTCAAACCCACCAGCTAATCCTCGGAAACTCTAGAGAGGGTTGCTATAAGTTGGAACCAACTTGATGGCACTTATGAACAAGTTACATACAAGGCCCTGGACCGCAAACTAAGGATAAAAAGTATATAAAATTGATGTTGTTGTTAAGTGCCATCGAGTTGGTTTCAACCCATAGTGACCATGTGTAGGGTTTCCAAGAAGTGACCGGTGAGCTTGAACCACTGACTTTACTGTTCAAACCAACCTTGTAGTCCAGCACATAAGATTGATAGGGCCTCTTTTTTTAGAGTTTATATTTTAGAAGGGGAAGAGTCAATGAATAAGTACATAAGTATTAAGCCTATTAAATAAATAAATGAAGTTCAAGCCATTACAATGCTTTGAAGAAAACAAACAGGTTAATGGAGTAGATAGATAACAGCTGCAAATTAATTTGGAGGAATTTGAATAAGGCAGTAGGCAATCGCACATGTTTTTTTAAGAGATCACTTTAGCCTGTGTGTGGAGAATGCATTAGAAGCGGGGAGACCAGTACGAGGCTATTATAGCAGCTGTCTGGCAAAATGATAGTGCCTTGGAATAGAGTGGAGGGGATGTGGACAAGAGAGGCAGGTGGGCAGATGAGTGAGCAGAAACAGAAATGAGGAAAAGCAGACACAAAGAAAAGCACACCAGAAGGCTAATAGGATGGGAAGTTAGAGTGGAAAGAATACTCAAAAGTCTTTCTGCCCCAACCCTGTAACTTTTGGGTGAGGAAACCACATCCCAGGAGCAGAAAGTGGCTTGCTCAAGTCTCCAAGTCTTCTGACCTCCCAACCAGGAATCAGGCAACTGTACCACATTGGAGGTGCCAGAACAAAAGGGAAGATACAATAAATGAAAATTGAGGGAATGAGGAGGAAGGAGAAAAGGAGTAACAAAGAGTCAAAGAAAGAAAAAGAAAATCAAGATGGTATGTGAAGAAAATGAAAACAGGTGAAATAAGGCATGGGAGTAGTCAGTGGGAAAGAGTAAAGAGAAGAAAGGGGATCTTGATGCTGAGATTATTTAGGGCTATTGGTTTCCATTGAGGTTTGGTTTAATAGACCATTGCTTGTCTCACTGCAACTGTCAGGGCACCAGCTCAGCAGTTACAGCAGCTGCCCCCACCACCTGAGCCACAGGAACAACGGCAAGGGAAGTGCAGATGGGCAGGAAGTCGCTCTGGGTCAGAGCCAGGTTAGCCAAGATAATGCTGTTCATGCCCACCTCTTGGGATGTTGATAATCTTCCAAAGGCTGCACGGTAAAAGAGGCCAGAACAGGAGTTTCCACACTCCTAATTCTTTACCATATGCACCACCAGCAACAGCAACAGCGGCAGTATTCTGGGCCAAGTACTGTGCTAGGGATGTTCCTTTTGAAACCTTATAAACATTCTTGAGGGAGGTAATGTTTACTCCTTTTGGCAGATAAAAAAACAATAGTGACACAATGTAACTCTGCCTAGGGTCTCAGAGCCAGGAAGTGACAGAAAGGCTCTACCTTCTTTTTGTTTATTTTTCTTTTTCTCTTAAAAAGGAAACATACAGGCCGGACCAATTTTGTGCAAGAAGTGTTGTTGTTGTTGTTAGGTGCCATCAAGTCAGTAATGACTCAAAGCGACCTTATGCACAGT
The DNA here is from genome assembly GCF_000296735.1 of Chrysochloris asiatica. Taxonomy (NCBI): domain Eukaryota; kingdom Metazoa; phylum Chordata; class Mammalia; order Afrosoricida; family Chrysochloridae; genus Chrysochloris; species Chrysochloris asiatica. The sequence goes on from NW_006408750.1 coordinate 3,279,560, forward strand.
AGAACGAAACACTGACCAATCCTGGGCCAACCTCACTACTGTTGCCACACTTGAGTCCATCGATGCTGCCACTTGGCCAGTCCATCTCGTTGGGGGTCTTCCCCTTTTTCTCTGAGCCTCCACCTTACCAGACATGATATCCTTCTCTAGCAACTTGGCCCTCCTGACAATATGTCTGAAGTATAAGAGACAAAGTTTAGCCATCTTGGCCTCCAAGGAGCACTCTGGCCGTACTTTTTCCAAAACGGACCTATTGGTTCTTTTGGCAGCCCATGGCACTTTCAATAGTCTCCATAACTCAAAAGGATAAACTCTTTTAAGATCTTCCTTATACATTATCCAGCTTTCACATGCATATGAGCTTAATGAAAATACCATGGCTTGGGTCAGGCACACCTTAGTCCTCCAGCTGACAACTTTGCTCTTCAACACTTTAAAAAGGTCTTGTGCAGCAGATTTTCATAATGCAATATGTCGTTTGATTTCTTGACTGCTGCTTCCATGAGTGTTGATAGTTGATCAAAGAAGAATGAAGTCCTTGACAACTTCAATCTTTTCTCCATGCATAAAAATGTTGTTTACTGGTCCAGTGGTGAGGATTTTTGTTTTCTTTACATTGAGATGTAATCCATGCGGAAAACTGTGCTCTTTGATCTTCATCAGTAAATGTTTTAAGTCCTCTTTACTTCCAGCAAGCAAGGTTGTATCATCTGTATGTCACAGGTTGTTAATGTGTCTTCCTAAACTCCTGATGCCACATTTTTCAGATTATTTGCTCAGCATACATGTTGAATAAGTATGGTGAAAGAATACAATTTTGTCGCAAACCTTTCTTAATTTTAAACCATTCAGTGTTCCCATGTTCTGTTCGAACAACTGCCTCCTGGTCCAGGTAAAGATTTCTCTTGAGCACAATTAAGTGTTGCAGAATACTCATACTTCACAATTTTGTCCCTAGTTTGTAATGATCCATACAATTGTAAGCCTTTGTGTAGTCAATAAAGCACA
>NW_006408750.1:3281530-3288053 GCF_000296735.1 Chrysochloris asiatica
TTTGCATATGAGTAACTGACGGTCTGTTCCACAGTCTGCCCCTGGCCTTGTTTTCACTGATGATATGGAGCTTTTCCATCGTCTCTTTCCACAGATGTAGTCAATTTGTTTTCTATGTATTCCATCTGGTGAGGTCCATGTGTATAGTTGTCTCTTATGCTGTCTAAAGAAGACATTTGAAATGAACAAATCATTGTTTTTTCAGAATTCTATCATGCTATCTCCAGCATCATTTCTATCACCAAGGCCATATTTTTCAACTACTGATCCTTCCTCTTGATCCCAACCTTTGCATTCCAATCACCGGTAATGATCAATACATATTGATTGCATGTTTAATCAATTTCAGATTTAAGAAGTTGATAGAATTCTCCTATTTCATCCTCACTGTCTTTAGTGGTTGGTGCATAAATTTGGATAATAGTGGTATTAACTGGTCTTCCCTGTAGGCGCATGGATATTATCCTATTACAAACAGCGTTGCAGCTCATGAGTGATCTGGATATGGTTTTTTTACAATGAATGTAACACCTTTCCTCTTCAATTTGTCATTCCCAGCATAGTAAACCATGTGGCTGTCAAATTCAAAATGGTCAATACCAGTTCATTTCAGCTTGCTAATGCCTATGATATCGACGTTTATGCATTCCTTTTCATTTTTGACAACTTCCAGTTTTCCCATATTCATACTTCCTACAGTCCATGTTCTGATTTTCAATGTATGTTTACATCTGTTTCTGTTCATTTTGAGTTGAGCCCCACCAGCGAATGAAGGTCCAGTGGGCTTTTCTCCCATGGGCTCTATTCTATTCACGGTTTCACGGTCAACTTTGTTTTGAGGACGCAACTCTTCTCCAGTCACATTTTGAGTGCCTTCCAACCTAAGGGGCTCCTTTTCCAGCACTTTGTCTGACAGTGTTTCTCTGCTATTCATAAGGTTTTTAGTGTCTAAATATTCGGAAGTAGTTCGTCACTGCTTCTTCCTAGTCTGTCTTCATCTGGAAGCTCATCTGAAACCTGTCCACCATGAGTGATCCTGCTGGTATTTAAAATACTGGTGACATAGCTTTCAGAATCACAGCAACTCACAAGCCACCACAGTATGACAAACTGACAGATAAGTGGTACCAAGAAGTATAGGTGACCATATACTAAAAGCGTCTAGAATGTTCTCTCTGCTTACAAATGGAGGAAACTTGACCTAGGAAGTTTGGGCTAGTGGAGGTAGATAGAGCTTTTGCTCTTCCAACCTCATCTCAGGCTTATATATCTTACCTTAACTCCCCTTTTCAACTTAAGGCTCCTTTCCTTTCTAGAGATGCTCAGTTACATTTATACATGCAACTCACAGAATATAAACTGAATTTTCTTTTAAAAGTTTTATTCTGTTTCAATGCTTAAAATATACAACTATTACTGACCTTGTTTTCCTTGAAAACATCTCTCAAATGTCACTGCTCCTGTAACAGTTTCGTATCTTCCAGTCAAAATAAATCATTTCCTGCTTGTGTCATCCTAATATTGCATTTTGGACAGAAATAGTTGTTTCTACTTCCATCATAGTATGGGCTTCTTGAGGAAAGGAACTGTGTTTTAAGCACCTATGTCTTCCTGATACTGAGCACAACAGCGTCTGGCATGGATAAAACATTCAGTAAATTTTAGCTGAACGGAAAAGCAAAAGTGGAAAGAGACTATCATAAATTAGCTGTTTCTAAAATGCTGAAATTCCATTAAAGGAGAACATTTTCACTTCCAGGGTGCGATAGTATCAGCACTGGACTGCAAATCACAAGCTCAGTGGTTCAAACCCATCAGCTGTTCCTCGGAAACCCTATGCAGCGTCATTATGAGTTGGAATCAACTAGGTGGCACTTATCAACAACAATGTTGAGAGAATGAAGTAAGTAACGTATTGATTACTTTTGGAAGATTTGCTAATAAACACATGTTTTAAGGATGTGATTTATAAGACTGACCTTTTACTATACCCAAATTATCATTCTGTGTGGAAAAATATGTAAATAAATTTAAATTCAACCTTTCTTATTTCAGAATTTTGTTCCACAGGTAATGGGAAACGAGGACCAATTATAAACTAATGAAGAACAAATGCAGATATAATTATTTTTTGAGGTAAATGTCATATGGCACATGATATTGACACAGTTTTACATGTTATTATGGACAAAGAGTATGTTTGAAAATTCATTTTGTTTCTGACTTGGTCTTTGTAGATCCTGTTTCACTATTAACTGAATCATCATAGTAATGACATGCACTGAAGATAAAAATGCACTGTATTTTCCTCAGCTTGGTGCAATGTGTTAAGTGTTGGACTGCTAACTGAAGGTGGGTATTTCTAACCCACCAGCTACTATATGGGAGACAGGTGAGGCAGTTTGTTTCTATAAAGATATAGAGCTTCAGAAAGCCGAGGGAGCAGTTACACTCTGCCCTACAGGGTTGCTATGCGTCAGAATCAGCTCAATGACAGTGGTATCCTGTCTTATTCTTTAGCAGAAAGATCTCCAATAACAAAATAAAAAAGGAAATGACAGTAAGTATACAAAAATCAATATCCAGAAGCATGACAATGGTCAGGAAATCACACGGAAGGCACGATCCATAACCCCACTGTCCTGATCTAGCCATAATGAAAGCTTGATCTAGACTCAGCTGACAGAGATTATGACTGTGTGTAGAGGCTAGCACTACCCCCCAAATTCTGCCTCTTTCTCTGGGTCAAGATAATTGAAACACATATATGAGAGGATCTTATTATCGAGCAATCTTTAATATGCATTCATTTTTTCAGAATGTTTAATTCATTATCTTCAATATAGAATAATTATTAGAATTATTATTTTATTATTACTTTTTAAAGCTATTGTTAGTGTGGACTCCTGGTGTGGTGCTGTGGGATAAACACTGGATGCTGAGACACAAGGTGGGCAGTTCAAACTCACCAGCTGCTCCTCAGAAACCCTGTACAGGGTCACTGTGAGTCAGAATTGACTCTTTGTCACTTAGCATCAGAAACCCTGTACAGGGTACAGGATCGCTATGAGTCAGATCCAACTTGAAGGTATTTATCAATAACAACAAAACCTAGTGATATAAATAGGGTGATATTTACAACAACAACAACAACAAAATGATGGCTTTCAATCTTCTACTTTTTCAAACTGTAATTTACCACTCCCCATCACTCCCCCAAGCACTGCAAAAATAGTCATTTTCCAAAGCGTTGTTTCACCTGTGTCCACAAAACCTCCTGTCCACTGTAGTCACCATGTGGCGTATGCCAAGTTATCTTCTCCCGATCTAGTTCCAATTTGGTGATCTTTGTTATCTGTTGAAAAGCCTTTCTGAATGTCCCTCATTTTTGTAGCACTGATGGTGCAAAAATACAAAATTCTGTTGTTTTTTGTACTCTTCCCAAAGCTGGAAAGTTGAAGGATGCCAATATGGGCTATGTTCCACACGTGGAGTGGATACAAAAAAAGCTTAACTTTCTGAGGCTTAAGAATGGGCAATACTAACCTATAATAAAATGTCAGAAAAATGATTAACTTTGAGTGAAGTGTGATGGAGGGAGGCACAGTGAGCACATAACGTAAAGAAGCATGAGAAAGTTTTCTGAAGGGATACACACATTCTATCTTGATTTGGGTGTTGGATACATGGATGTATTCATGAGTAAAATCTCATTAATCTTTACACTTAAAATTTGTGTATTTTACTAAATATAAAGATATTTTATTTATGTGCAAATATCACATATAGTACTTATATTACAGATAAGTGCAAAGATATGGAGTCACAAAACAAAAAAGGAAGAACACGCTCAGCATTTCTCAAGCTGGGGGAACTGAAGAAAAAATTCAAGACTTGACTTTCATTATTGAAGGATTCTCTGGGTAAATTATTGGACGATGCAGAAAGCATCAAAATAAGATAGAAGGATGGCACAATAGTGAATAATTGCTATCAGGACTGACTGTGAGGGTTGGAAATGAAAAGGTAGACATTTTGTAGAAAAGGGAGGGGAGTTGTTGATTTGCAGTCCAGGAGCAGAGGTTCCTGGCACCATCAAGGGAGAAGAGAAGAATATGGGACCCTACCTAGAGAAGCAGTGATGCTAGAGATGGAGGCAGAGATGATGACGTGGAGAGAGGGAACGGCTAGGGACTCTAGACCCAGAGAAGGAGAGGGGCTGTGTGCTGACAACCAAGGGGAAGTCTTGCAGGGTATACCCTTTAGTTGGTTGATGAAGCATGGAGGAGATTGTAACCATGGCAATGAAACAATATATGATACGATGAATGTAAAGCTAATGTTCTTCCATGTAGAGTATCAAATAATTCACAATAAAACATTTAAAAAAAGAGAAGAAGATAGAAGGAATACGCAGAGTCATTGTATCAAAAGGAAATGGTTCATGTTCAACTGTTTCAAGAGGTAGCATATGATCAAGAACCAATGATACTAAAGGAAGAAGTCCAAGGTGCATTGAAGGAATTGGCAAAGAAGAAGGCTCCAGGAACTGATGGAATATAAAATGAAACCTTCCAAGAAAGTACCATTGGCTGCCAAAAGAATCAACAGATCTGTATTGGGCGAAGTGCAGCCAGAGTGCTCCTTGGAGGCCAAGATGGCCAAACTTTGTCTCTCATACTTCGGACATATTATCAGGAGGGATCAGTCGCTGGAGAAGGACATCATGTTTGGTAAAGTGGAGGATCAGAGAAAAAGAGGAAGACTCCCAGTGAGATGGATTGGCAAAGTGGTAGCATCAATGGGCTCAATCATGGCAACAATTGTGAGGTTGGCCCAGGACCAGCCAGTGTTTTGTTCTATTGTACATAGGTTTGCTATGAGTCGGTACTGTCTCAATGGCACCTAACAGCAACAACAAAAAATATATTAATAAATTTTCTCCCTCTGCCAGTTGCAAGGTTAAAGTTACCATGCATTTTGATGTTTTGTGTGAGAGTATTTGTAGATGATAACTTAAAAAGAGAGGTATAGGGTTTGAAGCGGTAATCTGCATTCTTGGTCACCCATCCAAGAAGTTGTATTTATATTAATATTATATAAGCTTCCATCTCAGAATGGATCACAACATACCAGTGTATTGATAGCAACGTTGCTGTTGAAACTCAAAGCTCGAAGGGCAGGTAGAGAGACTTGAGTGAGCACTTGGAGAGAACACATTTTTTCTCCCTCTCTAATTGTAGGCGCTAACTTAATAACGATTTCTGGGACATAGTAGATCATAAAAAATATTTGTTGACTAAAAAGAAGAATAGTTCTGTGTAGCCATGCATTTTTGGTGAGTGCTGTTGATGCTGTTATTATTAGGTGATGTCTAGTGACTTCCGACTCATAATAACCTGGTCCTTCAGTAGCCTCAAAATTTTTGCTATGCTTGAGCTTACTGTTGCTACTAATGTCAATCCATCTCATTGGGTGTCTTTCTCTTTTTCAATGATTCTCCACTTTATCAAGCATGATGTCCTTCTCCAAGGACTGGTCCCACCTGAAAACAAGTGCAAAGTATAAGAAATAAAGTCTTACCATACTCACTTCTAAGGAGCATTCTGGCTGTACCAGTGGCAGCAGCTACATCAGCACTCACCCTAAGTGCTGTTATCTACTGAGAACTATTTTTCTTCCTTGTGTTCTGGCCTTATTTTGGTTGATGATATTGAACTTTTCCACCACCTCTTCCCACAAATGTAGTCAGTTTGATTCCTGTGTACTCTATCAGTTGAGGTCTGTGTGTCTAGCCTTTTATGTTTGTAATGAATAAGTTATTCGTCCTACAAAATTCTATCATATGTTCTCCAGCATTGTTTCTATCACCAAGACCATATTTTATTACTACTAAGCCATTATCTTTGTTTACAACCTTTACAATCCAAACCTGAGTAATTATCAATATATCATGATTGTATGTTTGACTGAATTTCAGACTAAAGAAATTGGTAGAATTCTTCAGTTGATCATCATTATCTTTAGTGGTTGGTGCTTACATTTGAATAATAGTGGTATTACATGGTCTTTGTTGTTGTTGTTAGGTGCCATCGAGTTGGTACCAACTCATAGTGACCCTATGAACAACAGAATGAAACACTGCCTGGTCCTGGGCCACCCTCATAATTGTTGCCATGATTGACAGCACTGATGCTGCAATTATGCCAATCCATCTCTCTAGGGGTCCTCTTCTTTCTCTCTGACCCTCCACCTTACCAAACATGATATCTTTCTCCAGTGATTGGTCCCTCCTGACAATATATCGTAAGTATAAGAGATGAAGTTTGGTCATCCTGTCCTCCAAGGAACACTCTGGCTGCACTTTGTCCAACACAGATTTGTTTGTTCTTTTGGCAGCCCATGGCACTTTCGGTATTCTCCTCCAACACCATAACTCAAAAGCATCGATTCTTCTATGATCTTCCTTATTCACTGTTCACCTTTCACCTGCATATGAGCTTAATGAAAATACCATGGCTTG
>NW_006408750.1:3313899-3317224 GCF_000296735.1 Chrysochloris asiatica
AATAATCCCCAGAAGTTTCAAGCTCAATTCTAAATTCAGCCAGTTTTTCCCCTTATGGATTTCCTGTATGTTTTGGAAAGTCTGAATTGATTGAACTTCAGGTTTTTTTGTTTTTTTGTTTTTTTTTAACTCTAAATGATGGCAACTCTGCTTTGGTGATTTGCTAATGCTAAGCAGAAAATAATCCCCAGAAGTTTCAAGCTCAATTCTAAATTCAGCCAGTTTTTCCCCTTATGGATTTCCTGTATGTTTTGGAAAGTCTGAATTGATTGAATTTAAAGATTATTTGTATCTAAAGCTCAATTCTTTCCCCACTTATGAATATTTGCACCACTATTGGAGTCTAACTTGAAGTCCAGTGTTTTGATGGGGTCAAGCTAAATGTGGTTGCTATTGCTGTCAAGAGCTATCCAGAGTCGGTTGTAACTCATAGCAACCCTGTATAGGGTTTCCAGGAAGCAGCTGATGGGTTTGAATTTCCATCCTTGCAATCAGAAGTTCAGTGATTATCCTAGAGTGTCACACCAGTATTGCCCAAACTGGACTAACTTGCCATGTTCTATAAATCAACCTTCCTTGAAATGTCCTATCTTTTCGGCTAGCTTCTCTGAGGGCATCTAGAATTCTTTCAAGAGGAAAGTACTTCAAGCAAAGCCAAAACCAAATGAAAACCACTATGATCAAGTTGTTTCTGACTTGTGGTGACCTTATGCTGCTAAGTAGTACCGCTCCACAGGGTTGCCTTGTCTGTAATCTTCATGGAAGCAGATCATCACCTCTTTCTTCCCTAATGCTGTTTGGTGGCAAATCTTTTGATTAGTAGCTGAGCAAAAATGTTTTGCATCATCCAGTGACCTCAATCCAAAATTAAATATGAGTCAATAATAGCTTCTAAGTGTGGAACCCAACTTATCAGTCCAGTATTAGGAGTCATAAGGAGTTAAATTATTTTCTGTATTAGAGGGAAAAGTAATAGTCAGTATACATCCATTTTTCTTTTTTTGGTTGTTTCTATGTATAAACTTTTATATTAAAAGAAAAAAATTGACCTTTTGAAATGTGTCCTACACAAATACTTCTTGAATGCACAGAGTTTTATTAAAACACCATTTGTAAAAAACAAGCCAACTTAAAAATAGCCAAGTGTTCCTTGTTAGAGAAATAGTTAAATTATAGTTCATCCATAATATGAGATGTTGTTGTTATTATTGTTATGTGCTGTGGAGTCAGTTCCGACTCATAGCGACCCTGTAGAGGGTTTCCGAGGCTAGAAATCTTTACAGGAGCAGAAAGCCTCATCTTTCTCCTGCAGAACAACTGGTAATTTCGAACTGCTGACCTTGTGGTTCATAGCCCAATTCGTAACCACTGCGAACCGCAAGGTCAGCAGTTCAAAACTACCAGCTGCTCCGCGGGAGAAAGATCAGGCATTCTGCTCCCGTAAAGATTTATAGCCTCGGAAACCCTGTGCAGGGTCGCTATGAGTCGGAACCGACTTCAAGGCACATAACAACAACAACAACAACAACACTACCAGAACTCCTTTAATATGAGATACTATATGGCTATTAAAAGGGATAGGGTTAGAACAAGGAAAACTTCATAATGTATACAGTATAGATATCAAAACTGTACATATACCATGATTTGATTTTTGTAAAAGCAACAATATATTTCTATGGATTGGTATGTGTATGTGTGTTTCGTGCACAGAAAAAGGTTCAGAAAGTATGGTATAAGACCTAAAATTAAGATTCAGTAATATTTGCTTCCTTGGCATGTGGTAGTATCGGAAGGATTTGAATGACAAGCTTCCCTCCCCACACTCTCTCAGAAATTAAATTCCTGGATAGAGTGGAAGAAAATTGTGGGAAATGCTCAAAATAATAATTTAAAAAGACCAGGTATATCAGTCTAATATAGAGTCTTAGTATGGTGCTGTGGGTTAATGCGCTGGACCGCAAAGCTAATTTGAACCACAAGATTGGGTGGTTCAAGCTATCCAGTCACTCCTCAGAAACCCTATACACGTTCCCTATGGGTCGGAACTGATTTGATGGCATGTAACAACAACAACAAGGACTCCAGAGTGCTGTTGTGGGGTTGTGGGATAGTGCCCTGGAACAGAAGGTCGGTTTGAACTAAAATGTCAGTGGTTCAAATTCACCAGCCACTCCTTGTAAATCCTACACAGGGTTGCTATGAGTTGGAATTGACTCAACAGCACTTAACAACAACAAAAACACAAGGCACTTCTGGTGTGGCACTGCAACATCAGCACTATACTGTGAACCACCAGGTCAGCTGTTCAAACCCACCAGCCTCAGAAACCTATAGAGGGTTGCTATGAGTTGGAACCAACTTGATGGCACTTAACAACAATAACAACACAAGGCACAATATTATTCAAATTTATGCACCAACCACTAAAGCTAGTGAGGATGAAATTGAAGAATTCTTCGTCTGTCTGAAATTGATCAAACTTGCAATCAATATGCATTGATAATTACTGGTGGTTGGAATGAAAATGTTGGAAACAAACAGAAAGGATCAGCAGTTGGAAATTATGGCCGTCATGATAGAAATAATGATGGAGATCATGTGATAGAATTTTGCAAGACCAATGACTTCTTCATTGCAAATACCTTTATTTAAACAACATAAAAGATGGCTATATACATGGACCTCATATGGTGGAGTACACAGAAATCAAATTGACTACATCTGTAGGAAATTTGGCCTTGAACATATTCACTTGAATTTAGAAGTCATCTCAAGACCACATTTGATGCATTAGACACTAATGACTGAAGACCAGAAGAGTTATGGGATGACATCAAGAATGGCATACAGGAAGAAAGTTAAAGGTCATTAAGAAGACAAGAAAAAAGAAATTACCAAAATGAATGTCAAAGGAGACTCTGAAACTTGCTTTCTAGCATAGATGTGCTAAATCAAAAGGAAGAAATGAGGAAGTAAAAAAGCTGAACAGAACATTTCAAAGGACACCTCAAGAAGATAAAGGATTATGACGGAATGTGCAAAGACATGACATTACAAAGCCAAAAAGATGAACATGCTCAGCATTTTTCAAGCTCAAAGAACTGAAGAAAAAATTCAAGCCTAGGCTTGTAATTGTGAAGCATTCTATGGGCAAGATACTGAAAGCATCCAAAGAAAATAGAAGAAATACTCAAAGTCACTGTACTAAAAAGAAATGGAACCATAAAATGTTCAACCATATCAAGAGATAGGATATGATAAAGATCCAAAGATACCGAGGGAAGAAATCCAAGTGCACTGAAGGCATTGTCAAACAAAAAGG
>NW_006408750.1:3317339-3328124 GCF_000296735.1 Chrysochloris asiatica
GGACAATATTATTAATATTACATGCAAGTAAAACTTTACTAAAGATAAAAATGGTTCCAACAGTACATCAAAAGGGAACTGCCAAAGTTTTAAGTCAGCTTAAGACAAGGACTTGGAATGAGGAATAACATTGTTGACATCAGAATAACAGAAAGATGTTTACCTGTGCTTTATTGACTATAAAAGTACCATGCATACACTGCTGTTGTTGTTGTTATTTGCCGTGGAGTCGATTCCGACTCATAGTGACCCTGTATAGGGTTTCCGAGGCTATAAATCTTTACGGGAGCAGAAAGCCTCATCTTTCTCCCACAAAACAGCTGGTAGTTTTGAACTGCTGATCTTGCAGTTCACAGCCCGATTCATAACCACTACACTACCAGAGCTCCTTGCATACACTGCTAGAACAAACAAATCTGTGTTCAAAGATATACATCCGGAAGGTTACCTAGATTCCAGGGTGGCAAGACCTCATCTATCATACCTCTGACTTATTATCTGAGGGACCAGCCCCTGGAGAAGGACATCATGCTAGGCGAAGGGAGGGTCAGCAAAACAGAAGAAGACCCCCAACGATATGAATTGGCACAATGGCAGCCGCAATGGGCTCAAGTGTAGCAATGATTATGAGGATCAAGTAGGACTGGGCAGTATTTCATTCTGTGGCTCATAAGATCACTGTGAGTTGGTCCCAACTTGATGGCACACAATAACAATAACAACAATGATAAGAGTCACAGTTTCATAGACAGAAGGAACAAATTAACTGAAATATAGTTCATTCTGTGAAAAGTGATGTAACAGTTTTAAAAATAAACTTTCAAGGAGAACTAGATTGATTCTATCTGTGGTGATCAGTGTTGTTGTTGTTGTTATGTGCCATGGAGTCGGTTCCGACTCACAGCGACCCTGTATAGGATTTCCAAGGCTGTAAATCTTTATGGGAGTAGAAGCCTCATCTTTCTCCTGCAAACCACTGGTAGTTTCGAACTGCTGACCTTGAGGTTTGCAGCCCGATTAGTAGTTAAAAATGAGAAAAGATTGGACACTTAGATTGAAAGAACAGTGTGAACAAAGGCCTGGAGGAAGGAATGTACCAAAGTATTCAGGGAACAGAGAGTGGTGAGGGATAAGGCTCTCTGCATGAGATAAATTAATGGATGAAGACTGAGCTTCTGGTGCCTTGAGGCACTTTGGCAGCCATGCTTAGGCATCATGGAGTCCAAGGTCTTCAGAGGTTGAAGGGAGATTAGTGTTCAACTAGTAGTGTAGTAATTACGAATCAGGCTGCTAACCTCAAGGTCAGCAGTTTGAAACTACCAGCTGTTCTGCGGGAGAAAGGTGAAGCTTTCTCCTCCCATAAAGATTTTCAGCCTCGGAAACCCTGTGCAGGGTCACTATGAGTCGGAACTGACTCCATGGTACTTAACAACAACAACAACAAGTGAACCTTTATCTATAGGACATTACCATAACCTCTGACCCAGGTTTTGGATCAGCTTTTAACTGGTCTCTCTGATCATACTCAGCCCCCTCTAATCCAAAAGGAAGCTTTTGGAAACAGCAAATTGAGTCATGTCACTCTTTTGTCCAGAATCTTCCTTATGTTTCATTTTCTCCTAGAATAAGTTCAAAATCTTAGCATGGCCTCTGAGGCCATGTAGAGTAGAGCCTTATTTCTCTGAGCCCATCTTGTACCTTGACATCTCTTCTTTCCCTAATGATCCAGATCCAGCGTCTGTTTCTTCCTGATCCTAAATGCCCTGTGCAAATCCCAGTACTGGACAATAGTAGGTGACCAATAATACATAGTTGAAAAATGAAGTAGGGAGTATGGTATGCATGCATAAAACAAATGAATGAACAAACTACATCTACAAGATTATTTTCAAATGTCATTCACACTCTCACCATATAATGCCTTCATGATTAGAAACCATTCTCCCTGAAAAACAATAGACAAACTACACAGAGAAAGATTCTGAGGTAAAGACAAAGAAGCTGAGGATGTTCTATTTTTTTTCAGTACTTTTGGAGCCAACGTGCTGAAGAGAAGGGACATAGGATGTGTTTAGGATTTGAGGAGAGTAGCCAAGATCTATCATGGGCCCCACTGAGGATGAAACAAGAAGAAAGGATTCATAGAATGCCTTCAGAAGTGCTGCAAGGGTAGTCAGAGAGGCTGAATTGGACAAACTAGAGATTTATCAGAGTGCACTTAAAGAAACATCAGGAAAATTTTATATTGTAAACAAACATTGTGGAATTTACCAGTCATGCAATCCAAAACAGGTGGAGGAAAGAAAATCAGAAAAAGTGATGCACTTTGTAGCAGAAGAAAGACTGACAAGAGCCCAAGAGAGTGTGAGCAATGAGATTGTGACGAAACAGGGAATTGAGAAAGATCAAGATCACAAAAGAGAACATATATATGCTTGAAGCAAGACGGATGAAAGACTGAAATGGAGAAAGAGGCCACCAAACTCAAATCCAGGAAATTGCTGGGTCCTAGAACTAAATCACCTGGAATATAGCAAGCCACTGAACTCTTTTTATGACAGGAATGGTTTTAATCCCACATTTACATATTGGTTTATTTGTTTATTCTCTGTATTCCACCACCCCAAACTAAACTGCAATCTTCTCACGAGTGTCTCACAGTGACCCTGTGTAGGGTTCTGAGGCTGTAAATATTTATGGGAGCAGAAAGCTTCATCTTTTTCATTTAGAGCAACTGGTAGATTTGAACTGCAGACCTTGAAGTCAGCAGCACAGTTTATAATCCACTAAATTACCAAGGCTAATTTTCCTCAGGGATGTTAGGTTGTGTTAGATGTCATTGAGTCAACACTAACTTATAGCAACCCTCTGCACAAAAGAATGAAGCACTGTCCGGTCCTGGGCCAACCTCACAATCATTACTCTGCTGAGCCCATTGCTGCTGCCATTGGGCCAATCCATCTCATTGGGGTTCTTCTGCATTTTCTCTGTCCCTCCACTTTACCAAACATGATATCCTTCTCCAGGAAATGATCCTTCTTGACAATATGTCCAAATTATGAGAGACAAAGTCTTGTCATCTTAGTTTCCAAGGAGAACTCTGACCGTACTTCTTCCAACAAAGATCTGTTTGTTCTTTTGTCAGTCCATGGTACTTATTCTCCTTCAGCACCATAGCTCATGTGCATTAATTCTTCTACAATCTTCCATATTGATTGTCTAACTTTCACATGCATATGAGATTATTGAAAATATCATGGCTTTGATTAGGTGCACCTTAGTCTTCAAACTGATATTTTTGCTCTTCAGCACTTTAAAGAGGTCTTGTGCAGCAGATTTGCTCAATGCAATATGTAATTTAATTTCTTGACTGCTGCTTCCATGAATGCTAATTGTTGCTCAAAGCAAAATAAAGTTTTTTGACAACTTCAATCTTTTCTCTATTTATAGGGATGTTGTTACTTAGTCCAGTGATAAGTATTTTTTTTTTTTCTTTACGTTGATCTAACCTTGTATATATCTCACCTGAATTTAGATATCATCTGAAGAACAGATTTGATGCATTAGACACTAAAGACCAGAACAGTTGTGGGATGACATCAAGAACATCATACAGGAAGAAAGCAAAAAGTCATTAGGAAGACACAAGAAAGAAGGAAAAGACCAAAATGAATGTTGGAGAGACTCTGAAACTTGCTCTTCAGGCTAGAGATGCTAAAGCAAATGGATAAAGTGAGGAGGTACAAGAGCTGAAAAGAAATTTTCAAAAGGCAGCTCAAGAAGACAAAGTCCTCAAGGGTAGGGACCACATATGCATTACTGTGATACCCAAGGTCTGTCACTGAGTATAATGGAGATATTAATTATATATTTGGAGAATGCATAAAAGAATGAATGAATATGTTCACCTAACTGCCTCTCATCCATCCTTTTAAATCCTTGCTTATAGCAAGGATTCCTGGTAGCATAGTGGGGTACAAGTCAGGCTGTTAACCGAAAGATCAGCAGTTTGAATCTACCAGCTGTTCTGAGGGAGAAAATGAGGCTTTGTGTTCCCATAAAGATTCCAGCCTCAGAAATCCTATTCAGGGTTGTGTTCCGTTTTGTTATGCATAGGGTTGCTATGAGTCAGAACAGATTCAATGGTACCTAACAACAACAATCCCCAGCACATGGAACACAATGATGGGGAAAAAATAAGCAGATGCACAGTAGCCTTCAGGGAAAGTTTGTAGTTAAGCAGACTTTTATAGTTCAAGAAACCTGCCAGTAATCCTCAGTCTCTTATTCAGTTTCCTCATCTATAAAATAGGGGGGAAATACAAGCTATATTTCACAGGGTTAATATAAAGCTTAAATGAGGTTATGTATATAAATCCATATATCAGTGACAGGTACATAACATTTATGCACGATGGTGGTGTTATTGTGTGCTGTTAAGTCAGTTCTGACTCATAATGAACTTGTCTAAGTTTTATGAGAGCAGCTGGTGGGTTTGAACTGCTGATCTTGTGGTTATCAGTCCAGTGCTTACCCTACAGTGCCGCACCAGGGTTCTCCATACATAGCTGTGATTGTTATTGTTGTTTTCTTTAAGTTCCACTGAGTCTGTTCTGAATGATAGTGACCCTGTATAGGGTTTTCCAAGGAGTGACTGGTGGGTTTGAACTGTTGCTCTTGCATTTAGCATCCAGTGCTTATCCTACAGTGCCACACAAGGACTCCTCAATAAAAGGCAGTTAGATATAAGAATAATTTTGTATCTCTTGTCTGGACTGTGTGAACTATGGTTGTGTTTACAGTGTGCCCTTGTTGGCAGCAGCGACTAGCTCATGCTCTTCCTAATATCTTGGCTTAAAGGTACATTTCCTATCCGGTTTGTTTCAAGCTCAGAGTTTCCAACCCCCAACACTACTGTTACCCCATGAGGAGATTGGTCTGCATCCTTCTTCATGGAGGCTGATGACCTCAGAAGCTGATCTGGGCATGTACAGCTCCATGCTTCCCTCTGGTGGTGGTGATTTGGGGAACCACCTTCCCTGCAATAGACTGTCCCCAGGGCTGACAGTAAGGTACAAAGACCATAGAAAGAACACCAAGTGGAGATTTTCCGGAAATTATAAAGCAGAAATAAAAGATACATACACTGCATCATTTTTTCTCTTTGACTCGGTTCCTAATACCTACCATATTTCTACCTCCACTGTTACCCAGATCCTCTGATACTCATTGTTAGGTGCTGTTGAGGTGGTTCTGACTCTTAGTGACCCTGTATACAGTTTCAAAGGCTACACATATTTAGAGCAGAAAGCCTCATCTTTGTCCTGTGGAGTGACTGATGGGCTTGAACCACTAATCTTGTAATTAGCACTCCAATGCTTATCCTACAAAACCACAGTGCTACCTCACTGATACTAATTACAGCTATTCATGATCTCTCTTGCTTTGATGACTACAGTAGTCTCAGTATTATTCTGTGGATTGCATCTCTTCCCCCAGTTTCTGCATAATCCTCTCTCCTCCAGGATGAGACACTGTCAGATTGCAGATCACTCTAATTAAAAATCTTCTTCATAATAATACCAATAAATCCAACCCGTCATTATGGTCTGCATGTCCCTATATGACTCCAATCTTATTACATAACAGTGTCTCTTTTGTTCTCCACATTTCAACCCACTTGATCCTTTTCCAGTCCTCCAACATGGCTAGTTTGTGTTTTATCTTTGCACTTGCCATTTTCTAAGAATGGAATATTTCCCCTGCATTTCTCTTCAGACTCTCCTTTCATCACAGTTTAGATGTCATCTCTTTGAGAAATTTTCAATAACTATCTTACCTTAGCAGCTGTCCCCCCACATTTTTCCTTCTCTCATTATCCTTGATAATTTTTCTCTATTGATTTCCTTCACAGCAGCAATCATTTTCAATTATGCTCTTATTTGTTTAAAGAATACCCTCCTTTAGATCAATAACTTCCAGGATGACAGAGATGTTTCTTGCCTTCCTACAGCTCTAATCTCAGTGTCTGGTACATAGCAGATGTTCAAATAAGGTGAATGTTTGGTGGAAGAATTGAATTTTATATCTTGTGGCACTTGCTAATTTTTCAAAACCGGGCCCTGTCTTGAGTCACTCTCCCTGCCATATCCAACTACAGAATTCCACCTTAATTAGATGGTGCTCTTATATTAGTTGACTGAGTCAGTGAACATGCACAAGGGCTCTCAGTTTTCCTATGGCATGCCCTGTGTGGATATTTATATATACCAAAAACACATTTACATTTTTAAAGAAAAGTCACATTTCTTCTTTCTGCCATGCAACCTACAATAGTTTATGAATTAGAATTCCTTCTCTTATTCATCATTGCAAGCCATAGTAAAAAGATTTGAAGGTATTAAATGCCATCCTGCCACACTAATACAACTGACAGTATGTTAATTTGGTGATGGTGTATCCCAGAAACTAGGTGTTCAGGAATTATTTCTTAAAAAATAATAATAAGTGAATTGGGGAAGAGACTGCAATTACCATTAAAATTAAAAACAGACATTATGTGTGTGTGTTATTCTTCTCTGATTCCACTTCCAGGAATGACTAGAAACAGATCCTTTAGGGTTAGTAATAGGAATGAATGTCACAAGAGTCAAAAATAATGAGCCAATATCTTTCAAAAACAACTACAGCAAATGCCACCATTAAAAAAAAAAAATTTTTTTAAATGAGCTGGTATATGAACCACAGTGTCACATTTACACAGCACCATATCTCCTTTTGACTTAGAAACACTAATTTGAACACACAAGAGTGAAATTTCAGTCATCTCTGGTCCTTGGTGAAAAAAAAAAAGGGTTGAATCACTTGCCCAGAGGCAGCTACAGACATTTAGCACTTTCAAAGACAGCAGCAAGCTAATAGAATTACATTCTGGCTCAATAATCACATGTGACTTGGTTGTGCCAGCCTTCTGTTAGAGCAAACCTAGTTTTCTCAAATGTGCAACACAATTTACTCTCCATGTGCCATTTCCCTTGTATCTGTTCATCCTTTTCATACCATATGCAAAGTAGGGAGAAAGTGAGGCGAGAGAATCAAGAGTGGGATTAAATATTATCCTTCCAAATTTACTGTAGGATAAGCACTGGACAACTAACTGCAAGGCTGGCAGTTCAAACCCACCAGTCACTCCTCAGAAACTGTATAAACCAGAACCGACTAGACAATAAACTTGTTCAATGGGGAGCATGATGACTCTGTAGGCTAAGCACTGGACCACAAGGTTGAATGTTTGAGCCTACCAGTGACTCCACAGGAGAAAGGTAAGGCTTTCTACTCCTGCAAAGATTTACAGCCTCAGAAACCTTACACAGAGGTGCTATGAGTTGGCACTTAGTCGAGTGCTTTTAATAAGAACAACAAATTTGTTCGGGTACCCATAGGTGAACCAAACGGCTAAGCATTTTGCTACCTACTGAAAGGTTGGCATTTGAACTTACTCAGAGGTACCGTAGAAAAAAGGCCTGATGATCTGTTTCAGAAAGATCATAGTCATAAAAACCTTATGGAGTTCATTTCTATTCTGCAACACGTGGAGCAGCTATGAAGTGAAATTGACTTGTTGGCAACAAATTTGGTGCTTTAGGTTTAGATTTGTTCATGCATTCTTTCTTTTAGCCCATTAATTACATTAGGGTTTTGCCTTCTGAGTTTTATTTTCTATCTACAGTAAAAAGCATTTAGATGATAGTCAAATATCCTTTTTTGCCTCCGAATAATTTTTACTTTTTTTTTTAATTTAAACATCTGTTGTTCAATGTGTGAGAAATACATGGCATTTCTAGTAAAATATTTGAATAAACTTAAGAAAAAATGTTTCTAAGGTATATTTAAGAGGGAGGAGGAACTAAAAATAATTGAAAGTTCCAGTTAATAATTATATAAGCTAATCTGCTGACTAAATTTAATGAAACAGTTGATAGTTCTATGTCAAAAGACACATCAGACAGACCAGAGACATTCATTGGACCTAATTTTCCTCTTCAGCAACCCTAGCTCCTGTGGCATCACTAATAGGAGTGATGAGTGTGTAGAATACATCGGGGTGACACCGTCAGACCCCAAAAGGTTTTGTGTAGTGTTTTGGTAGAAATGTATTGTTTAAAAAAGTTCGTGGAATTCATTACAACAACAAAAAAACACATTTTTTGTAAGTGTAGCTTATAGATCTCGATATATCTTACAAGTCTACAACTCTATACTAATTTACTTTTTGAACCTTCTAATGTGCTGTGGGCAGAGCTGTGAATATTATCTAATTACAATTAAGCTTTGAATCATGTAGTTTTGTCTGTATGCATTACTGTTTTCATTGCTGCCAGTGTTTGTATAGTCGCTGATTTTTTTTAACTTTTCTGGTGTTTGAGCTACAATATTGTGGTGATTATACCAATTACATTTTTGAGAACAAAATGTTATTAAAGGAAAAGAAAGAGAAATATCAAAACAGGTTTCTGCTCAGTTATAAATACTGTAGTTAATGAGATAATTCAAAGGAGAAAGATTTTATAAAATACTTTTGTTGTATTCATGTAATCTAAGAAGTATTACATTTAAGCCATTTACAACTATACTGATCACATATTATTCTATGATTAAAATTGATACTACTGTGTTGACTGTAACAGGACCTCCATGGGAGGGGCAACACCATTAGTTATGGAACAGAATGACACCAATCCTAATGATACCACTGCACGAGTCATAGAAAGTTTATTTGCTCTGGTCTGTGTTTACTCAAAAGAGGAATCTAAGAGTCAAGATGGTGTTCAGTTTCAGATGACAAAGCTCTGAACTAACTTCAGTTGATGGGCAAAACCTCTGGGCTCAGCAAATCTCAGAAAACAAGCAGATGAATTGATATGATCAAAAAAACACCCATTTATCAATAAGGCCTCCTTGTAAGCTACATTTCAGATTTGCTAGTATCTTAATCCCACAGTTCAACAATTTTGTACAAGAAAAGATCAAGAATGATTTGTATCAAAGGTTAAGTAATAGAAAGAGTAGTGTACACCAGGAGTCAGTCTTCTAAGTACTGTTTTGTCAAATTTTACCTTGTAACTTTGGGCACATCATTTAATCTGACTAAGCCTTCATTTTCTTGGATATAAAATTTGGGTAAATAATTCCTGCCCAAACTATCTCTCTACCTGGATGGTTACAATGTTCAAATAAAAATGAGAGTTGCGTAAGACTAATAAGGGACTATGTTATGTAGGATGTGATGAGTATGATAGTATTGTATAACTCGTGGCTAGACCCCCAGCGTTTCAAGTACCCAGGGCTCTCTCAAAGGAATAGTTTAAGGAAGTAAGATACCTCATGTCACTGAAGAACAGGCTAGGGGCCAATGTCAATGCTATTATACTCAGTCAAACATTTTCTTTCCACCAACTTGATTGTGAATCAAGGCAATCCCATGTATATCAGAGTAAAACAGTGCTCTGTATGATTTTTGGTGGCTGATATTTTAGAAATAGATTAGCAGGACGTTTTTTCTGAGATACTCCAGAATGGATTTGTACACCCCAGTTTTTAATTAGTAGCTGATCATGTTTACTAATTGTACTGCATAGGAACTTAATGCCATTGTATTGGAGTATAATGCCCATGCTGTATGGATAGCATTTCAATGTGAAGAAAACAAAAATCCTCAAATTTGGGCTAATAAATAACATCATGATAAATGGAGACACAATTGAAGTTGTCAAAAACTTTATTATGCTTGGATCCATAATAAATGCTCATGAAAGCAGCAATCAGGAAATCGAACAATATAATATTGCATTTGGTAAATCTGGTGCCAATATGTCACTGTGAGGATAAAGGTGTCCCTCCCTGACTGAAACTACGGTATTTTCCTATATGCATGTATAAATTGGACAACGAATAAGGAAGATCTAAAAAGAATTGATGCATTTGAATTATTCTGTTGCCAAAGTATATTGAAAGTACCATGGACTGCCAAAAGAACAAACAAATCTGTCTTGGAAGACGTATAGCCAAAATGCTCCTTAGAAGCAGGGATACCATGACTTTATCTCTCCTACTTTGCAAATGTTGTCAGGAAGGACTAGTCCCTGGAGGACATCATACTTCAAAAAAAATGGAGATTCAGTGACAAAGAGGAAGAAACTCAGTGAGAATGGATTGACACAGGGACAGCAACAACAGGTTCAAACATAACAGTGATTGTGAGGATGGCACCGGACGGACAATAGTTCATTCTGCTGAGTCAGAACTAACTTGAAGGCATCTAACAACTATAATGCTTAGCCCACAACCCATCTCTCAGTTTGCTGTACTGTGGTAGCTTGTGTCAGCTATGATGTTGGAAGCTATGCCACCTGTATTTGAAATCCCAGTAGGGTCATCCATGATGGACAAGTTTCAGTGACGTGTTCACATTACGACAAACTAGGAAGAGCCTCTGAGTCTTGGTTTATTCCTCAAGAGAAATGAGGGTATTGTGTTATAAGAATTTGTTGTTGTTGTTCTCAGGTGTCATTGAGTCGGAACCGACTCATAGTGACCCCATGCACAGCAGAACGAAACAATGTTCTATCCTGGGCCAACCTCACTACCGCTGCCACACTTAATGCCATCAATGATGCCACCTGGCTGATCCATCTTGTTGGGGGTCTTCCTCTTTTTCTCTGACCCTCCATCTTACCCAGCATGACAACCTTCTCTAGTGACTGTTCCCTCCTGACAATATGTCCA
>NW_006408750.1:3337019-3340873 GCF_000296735.1 Chrysochloris asiatica
TGCTTTGGGCAATATTGACATTTTCACAATGTTAAGTCTTCCTATCCAGGAACATGGTATATTCTTCCAATTTTTAAGTCTCTTTTGGTTTCTTCTAGTAGTGTTTTGTAGTTTTCTTTGTATAAGTCCTTTGTTTCTCTGGTTACATTTATTCTTAGATATTTCATCCTTTGGGTAGCTATTGTAAATGGCATTGCTTTCCTAATGTCCTTTTCAATGCTGTCATTTTTGATATAGAGAAATCCAACTGATTTTTGTATGTTGATCTTATACCCTGCCGAATCTTCCAATGAGGTCTAGCAGCCTTTTTACTGAGTCTTTGGGGTTTTCTATGTATGGGATCATATCGTCTACAAATAGGGAGAGTTTTACTTCCTCTTTGCCAATTTGGATGCCTTTAATTTCCTTGTCTTGCCGTATAGCTCTTGCTAAGACTTCCAGCACAATATTAAATAGGAGTGGTGACAAAGGGCATCCTTGTCTGGTTCCTGTTTGCAGAGGGAAGGCTTTCAATTTCTCTCCATTGAGAGTAATGTATGGCCATTTGGTTTTATGTTGAAACTTTCACTTTAAATTTTGGTATCAATCTTGATACAATCAAGATGTTCTCTCCCAAGATGGCGGCTCTGGGAATAGCTGAACATCTTGAATTAGAAAACAATGGATTTCTTGATTTTCCTTCAAATTCCCCTAGCTGTAAGCCCTCCAATTCTCCAAATATTCCTTTATATGTGTTTCAGAGTTCCAGTACCATCCCCTGAGCCTGCTTGGCCTGGTATTCCACGTTGTTATTGATGGAACTCCTTACTTCATGTCTACCCGATCCACCATCTTGATTGTATTTGGAAAAAATGCAGCCAGAGTGCTCTTTAGAGGCCAAGATGGCCAAACTTCGTCTCTCATACTTTGGACGTATTGTCAGGAGGGAACAGTCTCTGTAGAAGGATATCATGCTTGGTAAGATGGAGGGTCAGAGAAAAAGAGGAAGACCCCCAATGAGATGGATTGGCCTGGTGGCAGCACTGATGGACTCAAGTGTGGCAGCAATAGTGAGGTTAGCCTGGGATTGGACATTGTTTCGTTCTGCTGTGCATGGGGTCGCTATGAGTCAGTTCCGACTGGATGGCAGTCGAAACAACAGCAACAACAACAACAACAGGCAGTCCTGGGGAATCCTGGTGTGGCATGGCTCTGTGGGCTAATACGTCAGGCTGCAAAGTCGTTTGAACTGCAAGGTTGGTGCAGTTCAAGCTCACCAGCTGCTCCTTGGAAACCCTATACAGGGTCACTATGGGCCAGAATTGACTTGACAGCACTTAACAACAACACAAAAGCAGCCCTGGTGGCTTTGTGAGTTAGATTGCTAACCATAAGGTCAGTAGTCCAAACACACCAGCAGATTAAAGAATAGGCTGCCTGTCCCCATGAAGATTTACAGTCTCAGAAACCCTACGTAGGGTCGCTATCATAGTGGTTACGAGTCTGGCTGCTAACCTCAGGGTCAGGAGTTCAAACCTACCAGGCATGCTGCAGTAGAAAAAAAGGAGGCTTTTTGCCCCCTTTAAGATTTACAGACTCAAAAACCCTATACAGGGTCGCTATGAGTCGAAACCAACTCCATGCCACATTACCACCACTGCTACCGTAAGTCAGAATGTGACTCAATGGCAGTAGAGTTGAAGAGAACAGGGAGCTGGTGCGGGTAAAACAGAGTATGGAATATAATATACTTTCAACAAACATTAACTTTAACTGTTATCTTTTTAATCGTAAAAAATATCTGGTTTGATATTTTTTACTTGACCCACAAATTATTTTACTCACTCATTCACTTATCCATTATTCATAAAAATATTTATTCATTCAGCAGGCATCTATAGAGCTTGTGCCATGTACCATGCACTTTGCTAGGCACTGAAGACACAGCAGAGAAGAAGCTAGGTACCATGCTGTCCTCAGGAGTGAATGATTTGAATGAGCACTCCAAACCTAATGCAATATATAAACTTTTGTGAATAGGGACACGGATTTGACTTAGAAGTAAACCTTTATTTTCTTTCTTTCTTCCTCCCTCCTTTCCCGTCTTTCTCTTTTATTCTCTCTCTTTTTCTCTCTATCTCCTCCTCTTTCTCCTCTTCTCTCTTCTTCTGTCTCTTTTTCTTAACCCTATGCCGATTTTGACAAGGGAAATCTGTGCTCATTTTCTTTGCTGCAGTAATGGACTTGTGATTTCCAAGTGTGTGGAAAATATGAAAGGGATGATTCTGGAACACCTGTTGAAGGGCCTAAATGGAAGTGTGTGTAGTTGACCTTCAGAGCTCTCCCACCTCTAGGATGTGGTTGCTGTTTGTTGTTGTTGTTGCTCCTACTCCATTATAATTGGCAGAGCAATTAAGTAATCCACACATACACACAATCCTATCATACTTCCTAAATACAATTAATGTATTTGACTTTTATCATCACCATCAACTCTCAACTGAAAAGTGGTAGAAAAATAACAATTTTTTGAAATTCTAACCATCTGGGAAAAATTACTTTCAAATCTCACTTCAGGTAGCTTACAGAGGCTTCCTCATTCACAAATCCTTTATCATTCTGTGTCAAACAAACTTTACCACATCTGTAACACTGCTTTTATGTATACATTTCTCATTCACTGTAATTGTCATTTAATAACCATGAGAGGGTTTCTAGTGCCCTCCTTCTGATAAAATTAGACAATAAGTGAGCACATCTGATTTCTGCCTTTTGTTATCCTCATTGGCCAGGAAGAAATGGAGTTATGTACTAGATGAAACTAATTAGTCATTTTCCTCTTTAAAATCTGCTTTGCATCTTGAATACTTTGATCTCAACATAACTGCATCCTTAGCTAATTAATAGCAAAACAATTAGAGGCAGCATTAGCTGTTGAAAATAAACAGTTTCCTAGCAAAGTCAATTCATTACACATGGGCAACCATGATCTTTGAAATCAATTTCCTGCACAGACTAATAAGACAAACTACTTTTTTCTGAATATCTGCGTCTGATATGTGTCTAATGCTGTTTACAGTGGTAAAATACTCTCAGTGGAATACCTCCTCTGATCCTTATAACCTCCTGATAACTACAACAAGCAGGCCAGTCTGCATCATTTCTATGAATCTATCAAAACTTTAGGCTTGTCTGATCAGTTGCAAGATCATCATACCCAATGTTGCTGTTAAGTGTCTTCAAGTTAATTTCAACTCATAATAACCCTGTGACCTTGTATAGGGTTTCTGAGGAGTAGCTGGTGGGTTTGATCGACTAATCTTGTGCTTAGCAGTCCAGTGCTTTTCTTACAATGCCACACAAGGACTCCAGCATACCCAGTAAGATTTACCCTGATCATTAATTTTTGTTTTTGTTGTTAAGTGCTATAGAGTTGAATCCAACCCATAGTGATGCTGCATAGGGTTTCTGAGGAGCAGCTGGTGAACTTGAACCACTGACCTTGCAGTCCAAATGACTTTGCAGTCTAGTGCATTAACCCACAGGCTACACCAGGATTCTATTACACTTTACATAATTCATATACTTTGGGGAAAAAATCATATTTTTGGATATTTAGAGAAATCCTGGTGATTAAAATACTCAGCTGATTACCATAAGGTTGGTGGCTTGAACCTAGTAGCTGCTCTACAGGCTAAAGCTGTGACAGTCTGCTTCTGAGAAGATTTTTTGTTGTTGTTAAGTGCCATCGATTCAGTTTTGACTCACAGTTATCCTCAGAGTTTCTGAGGAGTAGCTGGTGGATCTTGTTGCTTGTAGTCCAGTACAGAACCTACAGTGCCACACCATAAGTACAAGATTTATAGCCTTGTAAA
>NW_006408750.1:3340973-3346744 GCF_000296735.1 Chrysochloris asiatica
ACCACAACTCAAAGGCATCAATTCTTGATGAATTTGGAGGGACACATATTTGGGGTAGAATCTCAAGTTTGTTTTTAGTTAGCTGGGAAGTCTTGATCAGGTAGTTTAACTTTTAAAAAATCTTTAGTTTTTAAATTAGCATAGAGAATACATTTTTTTGATGTCCAGGTCTATGAATTTTAACACAAGTATAGAATCATACATCACTATCACAATCAGCATGTAGAACAATCCCATTGCCCCATATAATTCTGCCATCCTTTCATTTAAAGTCACAACTCCCCCCACCTATAACCCATGGTGAACATTGAGCTGCACTCCATCACTAGAGTTTAGTCTTTAAAAACATAAATGGAATTAAACAGTATGTTTGTTATATTTCAAGACTAGCTTTTTTTACTCAACATCATGCTTTTGAGGTTCACCCAAGTTATTAATTATTCTCATAAACTTGTTATCCTTTTTAATGCTGAGTAGTATTCTATATCCAACATTTATCTATCATGTTGTATAATGTGATGGTTTGTGTGTTGTTGTGAGGCTGGAAGCTAGGCTACCTGTATTTTAGATAGCAGTAGGGTCACCCAGGGGAAACTGGTTTTAGTGGAGCTTCCAGACTAAGAGAAAATAGGAAGGAGGAGTAGCAGGCTGCTTCCGCAGTATATAAGAGGCAAAACCTTGCTTACTGAAAATGAAGAGGACTTAGAACCCTGGTGAAGATCAAAGACTATAGTCTTCAGTATAGATTGCACCTCAATGTAAAAAACAAACCAACAAGAAAAACCCAGAAATGTGGCCCAATAAATACCATCATGATAAATGGAGAAAAGTTTGAAGTTGTCAAAGGCTTCATTTTCCTTGGACCCACAATCAGTGTTCTTGAAAACAACAGTTGAGAAATCAAAAGATTTCTAATTGCATTAGACAAATCTGCTACAAAAGAACCCTTAACTTGTTAAAGAGCAAAGATGTCACTTTGAAGACTAAGATGTGCCTGACCCAAGCCATGGCATTTTCACTTGCTTCATGTGTATGTGAAAGTTGTACAATGAATAAGGAAGACCATAGAAGAACAGATGCAATAGAATTATGGTTTGAGCAAAGAATATTGAATGTACTATGGACTGCCAGAAGAAAAACAATCTCTACTGAAACAAGTTCAACCATATGTTCCTTAGAAGCAAGAAGGATGAAGCTTCATCTTTCATACTTTGGACATGTCAAGAAGGACTAATCCCTGTAAAAGGACATCATGCTTGGTAAAGTGGAGTATCAGTGAAAAAGAGGAAGACCTCAATGAGATGGAGTGACACAGTGGCAACAACAATGGGTTCACACATAACAATTATGAGGATGATTCAGCACCAGGCAATGTTTTGTTCTTTTGTTCATAGTGTTGCTCTCTATGAGTTGAAATTGAGCCCATGACACCTAACAATAACAACAGCAACCATATTGTCTATGGTGTATACATACCACGGTTTGTATAGCCATTCATTTGTTGAAGGACATTAGGATTATTTCTAGTTTTTTGTGTTTATTAATAATAGCTTCTGTAAACATTTTTGTAAAAGTTCTTGTGTGGTCATATGTTGTCCATTCTCTAGAAAGTCAACTTTCTTTGTATAGGTACAGAGAGTGAATATCTTATCTTTGTGGCTTATACAGTCTCTATTGCAACCAATGCGAAAGAAACCATAGACAATACTTAAAGGAGTAAGTATGGCTGTGTTTCAATAAAACTTGTTTACAAAAAATGGGATTCCTGGGTCATGAAATAAGTATATATATATATAATATATATATTAGAATTATGATACATATATAATATATATATAGTATATAGTATATATTATATATATATAGTTGTTTGTTTGCTTGTTTGTTTGTTTGTTTAACTTAGTAATAAAATACCAAGTGGTTTCCAAGAATGGTTATACTATGTTGTATTATCATCAACAATGTACAAGATCTCTATTATTTCATTTAATCTTCAACACTTGGTCTTGTTTGTATCTTTAATTTTAGCCATTATAATAAATATACACACTGTAGTATTTTGAGTCTTGATGTATTGCTGTAGCATAAGCACTGTACTACTAACCACAAGGTTGGCAGTTCCAATTCACCCGTCACTCCTTGGAAACTCTACATAGGGTTGCTATGTATCGAAACCAACTCAAAGGCACTTACCAACAACTGTAGTATTTCATGGGAATATTAATTTGTATTTCCTTAGTGGGTGATAAATGGAGTGAAGTGGCTCTGTCAGATAAGCACAAAGTCTGTGAACCAGAAGGTTGGCAGTTTCAGCCCATCAGGTACTCTATGAGAGAAAGATGAGGCATTCTAATACTGCAAAGATTTGCAGCCTTGGAAACCCTATACAGTGTACCTCTGAGTTGGAATGGACTCAATGCCACTTAACAATAACAATGGATGATGCTGATGAACATCTTTTTATGAGTTTGTTGACTGTTTTCATATGCTCTTTGGTGAAGTTTCAGATCAAATCTTTTGCTCATTTTTTAATTGGGTAGTTTTCTTATTGTTGAGTTTTGAGACTTGCTTATCCTGGTTTTAAGTTTTGGTGGATATGTCACTTGCAAGTATCTTCTACATATCTGTCTTAAGTTTGTCTTCTGCAAATAAACATTTCTAAATTTTGTGAAGCTCAGTTTACCAAGGTTTTCTTTTATGGATCATGCTTTTGGTATTAGATCTAAGAACTTGTTTCTTAACACTTGGTCATGAGGATTTTCTTCTGTGTTCTCTTCTAAAAGTTTTATAGCCTTACATTTTACATTTAAGTCTATGGTCCATACTGAGTGGGGGTTTTCATATCAAATGTTAGGTTTGAATTAACATTATTATTATACTTATGTATGTCCAATTGTTTCAGCAATGATTGGATAGTTGAAAGGACTTCTTTTTCAATTTAATTGACATTGTTGTTGTTATGTGCCATGGAGTCAGTTCCGACTCATAGCAACCCTACACAGGGTTTCCAAGGCTGTAAATCTTCACAGGAGCAGAAAGCCTCACCTTTCTCCCATGGAACAGCTGGTAGTTTTGAACTGCTGACCCTGAGGTTAGCAGCCTGATTCATAACCATTACGCTACCAGAGCTCCCTTAATTGACATTAAACCTATATATAAAAATAATAATTTGCCGTATGCCACATAGTATCCTTAATTAGAACTTGGAACAGATAAAAGGACATTAATTTTTAAAAATGGATAAACTCTAATTATTTTGGTAAAAAAATGAGGTTTAGTGGCTGATGAAATGGTTAGATCACATCCTAATAAGTGAGTCAGCTACCTTGTCTGTCAAGCCAGTGGGAATGCTTCTGAGAGAGATTAGTATATGTAGATGGCTGAATCAGTAGATGTTCTACTCAGTAGAAGTATTTATTATTTGTGTAGTAGTTAAGCTGCTAACTATGAAACGGATGGTTCAAACAAACCAGCTGCTCTGTGGAAGAAAGATATGGAAATCTGTCTCTATAAAGGTTTGTTGTTGTTAGGTGCCATTGAGTTGGTATTGACTCATAAGCAACCCAATTCACAACAGAAATAAATATTGCCTGGTCCTTCACCTCACAATCATTGCTACATTTGATTCCATTGCTGCTGCCACTGTGCCAATCCACCTTGTTGGGGGTCTTCTTTTATTTCTCTGACCCTCCACTTCACTAAACATGATAACTTTCTCCAAGGATTGGTCCCTCTTGATAAAATGCCCAAAGTATGAGAGATGAAGTCTGAGAATCCTGACTTCCAAGGAGCATTTGATTGTACTTCTAACACAGATTTGTTTGTTCTTTTGGCTATCCATGGTACTTTTAATATTCTCCTCTAACACCATAACTCAAATGCATGAATTCTATTATGATCTTCCTCAAGCAGAAATAATACATCTTTCTGATATTCTATACTTTCAGCCCAGATCCACCTGACATCAGCAATGATATCCCTCACTCCATGTCCTCTTCTGAACCTGACTTGAATTTCTGGAAGTTCTTTGTCAATGTATGCTTGTGTTATTTTTAGCAAAATTTTACTTGCATGCAATATTAATGATATTGTACAATGATTTCCACATTCCATTGGGTTGCCTATATTTAGAATGGGCACAAATATGGATCTCTTCCAGTCAGTTGTCCAAGTAATTGTCTTCCAAATTTCTTAGCATAGATATGTGAGTGCCTCCAGTTCTGCCATACTTTGTTGAAAGATTTTGATTTTGATTCCATCAATTCACGGCTCCTTTGTTCTTTGCCAAGTGCACCTGGATTTCTTCCTTCAGTATCACTGGCTCTTGATTATAAAAATCACAGCCATGTACTCCATAAAGATTGTTGTTGTTAATTGCTGTTGAGTCAGTTCTGACCCATAGCAACCCTGTATAGGGATTCCAAAAAGCAGCTGATGAGCTTGAACCACTGACGTTATGGCATAAAGCATCTTTGCAGTCTAGTGCATTAACCCATAGTGCCACACCAGGATTCTGCATAAAGATTATTATCGTTGTTGTTAGATGCTATCGAGTCAGTACCAACCCATAGCGACCTTATGCACAGCAGAATGAAACACTGCCCGATCATGGGCCAACATCACTACTGTTGCCACGCTTCAGTCCATCTATGATGCCACTTGGCCAATCCATCTCGTTGAGGGTCTTCCTCTTTTTCTCTGACCCTCCACCTTAACAAGCACGATATAGTTCTCCAGTGACTGGTCCCTCCTGACAATATGTCCAAAGTATGAGAGATGAAGTTTGGCCATCTTGGCCTCCAAGGAGCACTCTGGCTGAACTTCTTCCAAAATGGATCTATTGGTTCTTTTGGCAGCCCATAGCACTTTAAATGTTCTCCTCCAACACCATAACTCAAAAACATCAATTCTTCTAAGGTCTTTCTTATTCACTGTCCAGCTTTTGTATGCATATGAGGTTATTGCAAATACCATGGTTTGGGTCAGGTGCACCTTAGTCTTCATGCTGACATCTTTGCTCTGCAACACTTTAAAAAGTTCCTGTGCAGCAGATTTGCCTAATGCAATACGTTGTTTGATTTCTTAACTGCTGCTTCTATGAGTGTTGATAGTTGATCCAAGAAGAATGAAGTCCTTGACCATTTCAATCTTTACTCCGTTGATAAAAATGTTATTTATTGGTCCAGTGGTGAGGATTTCCATTTTCCTTACATTGAGATGTAATCCATACTGAAGTCTATGTTCTTTGATCTTCCTCAGTAAATGTTTTAAGTCCTCTTGACTTTCAGCAAGCAAGATTGTATCATCTGCATATCGCAGGTTGTTAATGAGTCTTCCTCCAATCCTGATGCCACGCGTTTCTTCATATAACTCAGATTCTCGGACTATTTGCTCAGCATACAGGTTGTATAAGTATTGTGAAAGAATACAACCTTGTTGCACACCTTTATTTAAATTTTAAATCATTCAGTGTTCCCAGGTTCTGTTCGAACCACTGCTTCTTGGTCCAGGTACAGACTCTTCATGAGCACAATTAAGTGTTCTGGAATACTCTTACTTCGCAATGTTATTCATAGCTTGCCATGATCCACACAATCGAAAGCCTTTGCATAGTTAATAAAGCACAGGTAAACATCTATCTGATATTCTCTGCTTTTAGCCAAGATCCATTGAACATCAGCAATGATATCCCTTGTTGAGCAGCCTCTTCTGAATCCAGAGTGAACCTCTGGAAGTTTTCTGTCAATGTATGATTGTAGCCATTTCTGTAT
>NW_006408750.1:3350893-3354606 GCF_000296735.1 Chrysochloris asiatica
AACAACAACAACAACAACAACAAATCTTACCAAAGGTTGTATACAGAGTTATGTCAATTGCTTTGTAATATAAGATAAGCACTTGACTCCAATGTTGGTATGAACCACAAGGTCAGTGGATCAAATCCACTAGCCACTCCTCAGAAACCCTATACAGAGTTTTTATGAGTTGGAAACAAGTCCATGACACTTAACAACAACATTTTCTCATATCACCAACTGAGAAAATTCCAACTTTAAATGCTAAATAGCACTTATATGAAAGTTATCATTTCAACCTCCCATGCCTATCACACTGGCATGTAGCTAATATTTAGTTTACAAAACACATTTATTTTTCTTTATAGGTATACCAAGAGCAACTATGCACTGGCCATAGATGACAGATAATATCTGCTTTGGTGGGAACAAATTTATATTAGCCAATAACACACTTACAATGCTGAAGAATAGGTAGGTACTGGTGAATCATATATCCTGGATGGAGGCTCTGTAAAGAAAGAACAAAATATGCTGAGTATTATGATTGATTGTCATTGTTGTTAGGTAGTGTAGAGCTGATTCAGACTCATAGTAACACTATGCATAATCGAACAAAACATTACCTACTTTTGCATCATCCTCACAATTATTATGCTTGAGCACATTGCTGCTACCACTGTGCCAATCCATCTCCTTGGATGTCTTCCTCTTTATTGCTGACCCTCCACTTTACCAAGCATGATGTCTTTCCTTAGGGACTGGTACCTACTGATAATATGTCTGAAGTATGCAAGACAAAGTCTCGTCATCTGGCTTCTAAGGAGCATTCTGGCTATACTTCTTTCAGCCAAGATTTGTTTGTTGTTCTGGCAGTTCATGGTACTTTCAATATTCTTCTCCAACACCATAACTCAAATGCATCAATTCTTCTATGGTCTTCCTTATTTATTGTCCAACTTCCATATACATACGAGGCTATTGGGAATACCATGGCTTGGGTCAGTTGTACCTAAGTCCTCAAACTACAATCTCTGGTCTTGAACACTTTAATGAGGTCTTGTGCAGATGTGCTTAATGCAATATATTTTTGATTTCTTGACTTCTACTTCCATTAGGATCTAAGCAAAATGAATCTTTGACAACTTCAATCTTTTCTCCATTTATCATGATGTTATTTATTGGTCCAGTTGTGAATATTTTTTGTTTTCTTTACATTGAGATGTAATTCATATCAAAGGCTGTGGTCTTTGATCTTCATCAGTAGTTTAAGTTCTCTTCACTTTCATCAAGCAAGGTTGTATGACCTGCATATCACAAGTGTTAATGAGTCTTAGTCTAATCCTGATGCCACCTTTTCCTTTATATAATATAACTTCTGGGATTATTTGCTCATCATACAGAATGAATGAGTATGGTGAAAGAATACAACCCTGGCAGGCATCTTTCCTTGTTTTAAATCATTCAGTGCCCCTTTGTTCTGTTTGAACAACTGCCTCTTGGTCTATGTACAGGGTCCTCATAAGTACAATTAAGTGTTCCAAAATACTTATTTTCCACAATGTTGTCCATAGCTTATCCATATAGTCAAAATATTTTGTGTAGTAAAACTCAGGTAAACATTGATAGGTAAGTATACATTTTATTCCCATTTTTGCAGGCAGGGAAATGAGGCAGAATAAATTGTCCCCTATCACACTAGTAGTGATTGGTAAATTCAGGATTTGAACTCAGGTAAACTTCTTTACTGTGAAGACAAGAAACAAAGTCTCTCTTCTTTCAGATGTAAATGTGTACCTAGGCTACCAATATTTACCAACCCCACTTAGAAATTATTTTTAAAGTCATGTATGGATACCTAGTTTTTAATTTAAAAGTAGTTCTAAGGGTTGTTGCTGTAGGATAAGCACTGAACTGATAACCACAAGGCCTGTGGTTCAAACTCACCAGCCATTCCCTGAAAACTCTATACAGGGTCACTGTGTGTCAGAATAGACTTCATGGCACTTAACAACAACAACAACAAGGAGATACAGTTTAAAGGCATGGTCAGATAGGACAGGGCAGTCGTGCCCATAAAATTAAATAGTCATGCGAGTACAAATTTGGAAATCAGAGTGTTGTTATTTCTCAAATGTCTTTAATCCAGCACTCTATCAACTTAACCTCTTATATCTTCATTTCCTCATTATAATACTGATGTGGGTACATGTCTGCCCAGGGCTATTGTGAAATAGCATACGCAAAGACTGGTACTCAGTAAATGATAGTTCATCCTAGAGAAGAAAGATTTCCAGGTGGGTCTTAGCATTTTAATATGTAAGACTGGAAAAAAAAAAAAAAAAAGCAGGGGGGAGGCATGGGGATAGAAGGAGGTACACAATATGTTTAGAGATTCAGAGTTAGTAACAAAACAGCCATTCTCTAATTCAATCAATTACATTTCGTTTTCTTTTCTCCATCTTTGTTATCCACAATCATTCTGGATTTCCTTGACTCTACATAACAAAACAAAGGGTCCTATGATGATAACACATGCACACACCAAACCCTGGATGTGTGCACAGAAATGGTAACATGCTCAAACCTGTACTTCTATATTTACAACTTAATACTGACTGACTCTGACAGTACTTTATCTAAACTTATCTCTATCAGGAAGGTAACCAAACTAAAACCAAACCCACTGCTACTGAGTTGAGTCTCACTCATAGTGACCCTGTAGGGCAGAGTAGAAAGAACTGTTCCATAGGACTTCCAAGGTGGTACTCTTTAATGAAGGAGACTGCCACATCTTTCTCTGCCAGAGCAGCCAGTGGCTTTAAAATACTGACTTTGTTGTTAACAGCCAAGTACAGAGCCATTGCCCTACCAGGGCTCCTTATCAGGTAGGTAAGTCCTTTTGAAAGCCATATAAAATGAAGTTCATTGTTAGTTATGTTCAGTAATTCACAGGCACAAGAAAGAATGAAAGCTATTTCCTGCTAACTAAACAACCATTTTGGGAATATTTTGTTGAACATTTACTCTATGCCTTGTGCGGTGATTAGTGCTTTCCTTATTCCCAGAGAACAGGTGGGTAAGAATCTGGTTAAATGTTCATGGACATGCAATATGGGATGGTGAAAATAGCAAATAATGATTGGGACCAAGAAAACAGACTTCCTACTCCCTAGGTACTTAATTACAAAATGTTACAATTGATATGTATACTGTAGTTTTACCTTATAACTGAATACTTCACCCATGAATGCTAATTACAGTCATGCCCCAGATAACTTGCATTTTGGGCTATGAAAGACTTTGTATGTGTCTGTTGTTTCACAGGGTATAATAATAGAGTTAAGAAATCCTAATCAGGGAATGGAACACAGCAAATTCAACAGCTTCCTGCATGTAATATGTATGTCTTATATACAAAGTAAATACACTGTCTGGCCTATAATGTCACAGTATATACATGAAGGTAAGCCCAAAAGTACTGCTACTAGGGTGTCATTTCATACATGCACTGATTTTTTGTAAACATTATGCTTAAACATGTCTGTAACCTGCAAAGAATCCTCCCAGCCCCTTTAGTATGGGTTCTTTTTCTTAGTCTTTTACAGTAGTGGTCCTATGCAGTATTTCTCCTTTTGTGACTGACAATTTCACTCAACATAATGTCCTCAAGGTTCATCCCTGTTATGCGGTGGCTTGCTGCTACCTTGTTATTCTTCAAGGTAGCATAATAT
>NW_006408750.1:3354706-3355234 GCF_000296735.1 Chrysochloris asiatica
ACCACAAGGTTGGCGATTTGAACCCATGCTGTAGTGCCATCAAAGAAAGATCTGGACAACTGCTTCAGTAAAGATTATTGCCAAGAAAATCCTATGGAACATTTCTAATCTGTAACACATGGGATTTCCATGAGTCAGAATTGACATTATGTCACGGTGTTTGAGGTTTTGTTTTATTTTTGGTTTAGAAGGTAAGATCTGTATCTGAGTTCTACTCTACATCCCCGCTTCATCTTTCTTATTTCAGTTCCTGTATTTTCTGTCATCTGTTCTCTCTACTGTTATGAGATTTGTAACTTCACTGCCAAGGAATAGCAGGCAAAATTACTTCACTCTAGTCCTCTGTGGCTATGTCACTGACTCTGGGCCCAAGAGTCCCCTGGTCAACCAGGTCTTCACCCGGGTTCACAGAAGTCTATTGAACATTGTAGGGCTTAGTAACCACTTCATTGCTGTTTTTCCCTCACTTTCCCTTATTAGGTGTGGTCACCAATCAGAGTGTGTATTCCCATTGAGTCTTAGTCTTGG
>NW_006408750.1:3363864-3364711 GCF_000296735.1 Chrysochloris asiatica
TCCACCTTTGCTCCAGCATTATTCCATGTTGGATCTGCTTGTTTCCCCACTTGGTCTTGCCATTTGGCCTCACCCATGTTGCTGGCTCTGAGTTGTTGAGCTTGGCAGTTTCTAAAGTACATGATTTCTTACTTCCACTACAAGTTCCACTAGCTATAAGCCTTCAAATTTTTAAAATATTCCTAGGTATGTGTTTCAGAGTTTTGGAGCTGTGCCCTAAACCCACTTCATCTTGTATTCTGTGGTATTGCTGATGGAAAACTTCACTGTGCTTCTACCTTATCTGCCATCAAGCCCTGCCTCTCCCCTCCTCTCTCCTCTTTATTTTTTTTGATTATTCTTGTTTCCGTCTCCTTTCTTCTCCCCCCTCCAAAATTTTGTTTATTGTCTTTTTATTTTTCTCTTTCCATATATTCATTTTCTTTTCACTGTTTTTCAATTTTTCTTTATTATGTTCTTTTTTCTTGTTATTGCTAATTGGATTTTTTTTCCTTTTTATCTTTATAATTATTACTTATGTCCATTTTTCTGTTTGTTTCTTCTTTTGCTCTCTTTTTCATCTTTTTTTTTTCACCCTATCCAATGAGATATAGAAATCTTACCCGTATGGCCTATTCATAACCATACCTACTTCAGCCACACCCAGTATGCAAGGGTCACCATCTATTCTTATACCAACTAATCAATAACAGATACCAGCCAACACCAGCCAACCCTATTCTGAACTGTGTTATATGAACAAAGAACTGCACACATGCTTCCATTCTCTATCTCTTCTACCAAAGATAATTAGTGAGTGCCTAGCGTAGTGGTTACAAATCGGGCTGCTAACTTCAGGGTCAGCAGT
>NW_006408750.1:3383283-3388334 GCF_000296735.1 Chrysochloris asiatica
TATAGGGTTTCCAAGGAGCAGCTGGTGATCTTGAACCACTGACTTTGCAGTTCAAATGACTTTGCAGTCTGATGCATTAGCCCACAGCACCACATCATTTGGATGCACCTTAATATAACTCTCCTGAATATCTTCTCAGGCAGTTCCAAAACCTGCCTTCCTTCCAATGGGATTCTTAGTTCTATCTCCAGCTCATTTGTCTCAGTTACTCTTTATTGTTTCTGAACATGTGCTGAGTTGTTCAGTTGTTTCTTGGGACTTTTCAATAATTTGTTGTGTCTTCAATAATTAAATCAATGCATGTTGATGTATTATTCTGCTTTGTGATTGTCTTCGGGTAAATGTGTTCAGGAGATGCACTTCCATTTTTACTTTTCTTATTACTCAACTCTGAATAAGTATATTAAGTGTTGGATGTCTATCTGGTGTATAGCAGCTTCAATTGGCTCTTGCCTGCATTGTGGGATTTTAGCAAGTTAGCTATGTGACCACAATTGCTGTCTTTTCTTGGGTAATATAGGGAGAGAAAGAGCCCTTTGAAGATAAAAAGGAGACCAAAAACCAAAACAACAACAGCAGAAAAAACAGAAATAAAAATACTTGATTGTGTACTACAGTCTATAATTGCATAAAAGAAAAAAAAAGAAAAGAAAAAAATTCTTTTGCAATATATAGATATGACTTTAATGCCCTCTTTCGGCTCCTTGCCTGCAAAGCCACCTGAGAAATTTCAAGATCTTACTGTTGCTCCTTATTACATAACTCAGGATTTAATTTTCAGCCTGTTTCCTTTTTAGTCTGTCTTTCTCCCACTCTAAAACCCCTGTTCAGGAATTTTTTCTAGTGATAAACAATTTAGGGTTGGCTGTATCTGGTTGGGAGACTGTTGGGTTTTAAGCAGTGGCTTCCTCCTTCCTGTATTCTGTGCACTGTTGGGTTTGCTGAGCAGATCCATGCACATGCATGGTAGAACCCTCTAGAGGTGGGTGGGCATCCACTTACTCAAGCACCCCCTCTAGTTGCCAGAGTGGAGGTGCACAGACAGCAAGAGACCAATGACCAGAGCAAAAATGAGAAGAATGTCCCCACCTTTATCTGGAAGGATTGGTCACACTTCTGAAGTGGGAGTGCTCCTCTGATCCTTCACCTACTCCATCATGCCCAAGATGGCTGCTCTGGGAGTGACTAGAAGCTGCAGATTAGAAAACATCACCTTTCTTGCTTCTGCTCCAAATTCCAGTGGCTGTAAGCCTTTGAACTTTTTAAATATTCCTTATATATAGCTCAGAGTTCTAGGACCATCCCCTGAACCTGCTGTGTCTGGTATTCTGTGTTATTTATGGTAGAGGTCTGCACCACACTTTTCCCTAATCTGCCATTAAGCACCACCTCAAAATATATGTAGGTTTGACACAGGACATTTGTATATGAGTCTTTACTTTTACAGAAAATATATCCATGAATGTGGTGTAGCATATAGGAGACAATGTTATGAAAACTTGTTAGATATCACCAAACACCTTGAGGGAATCAATCACTGCATCTGGAGTCTCAAGATTATATTTTCAGGGACATAATGGTCAATTGGCATAACATAGTTCATCACTCATCTGTTTGTCATAATGTGGTGGCTTGTGTGTTGCTGATTGATCAGCTATCTGTCTTCCATATGTCTTCCATGATGCTCTCTTCTGCATCAACCAGCAGTATTTTATATATCTTCAGACTCACCCATGGAGAACAAGTTTCAGTGGAGATGCCAAACCAAGACAGACAAGAAATAAGGAGAGGTGGACCACTTCTGAATGGTTACCTACTAAAAGCCTTATGAATAGCAATAGGGAATTGGCAGATATAGTGCCAAATAATACGTCTTCAGGTTAGAAAGCACTTGAAATATGACTAATGAAGAACTACTTTCTCAAGGTAAAGTTGACCTTAAAATGAATACATTAAGCATTTCAGACCTTCATTTGCTGATGATGCACAACCCAAAATGAGAAAAAAACAACCGTTAATATTAGAATGTAGAATTTACAAACTATAAATCTAGGACACTGGGAAGTTGTCAAAAATGAAATGGAATGCCTAAACATCAATATCCTAGACATTAGTGAGCTGAAATGGCTACTTGAATCAAACAATCATAAGGTTTAATATGCTAGGAAAGACAAACTGAGGAGGAAGGCGCCACATTCATCTTAAAAAAAATTTTTCAAGATTTGTCTTGAAGTAAAATGCTGACTTTGGTAGGACAATAAAGTTAATATCAGTATGAAATTGATCAAAAAAGCAAGGTTCCAAGAATTTGTGGAATATAAATTGAAATATTTCAACAAACTACTGCAGCCCTGGAGGCACTCATTTACCTATGTCAAGAAATATGGAAGACAATAGATAGCTTATCAATCTATTGAAAGAGATCCATATTTTTTGCCCATTCCAATGAAAGGTGACCACATAGATGTAGAAATCTTTGAACAATATCATTAATATCACATACAAGTGAATTTTACTGATAATTAAAAATGATTGCAACAGTACAACCACAGGGAGTTGCCATACATCCAAGCTTGATTCAGAAATAGATGTGGAAAGAGGGACAACAAAAATGATTTTGAGGTCTAGGCTAACATCAAAATTTTAACAGAACTCAAGTGAATCTTCAAATAAATCAAACTCAGCATTAAGTGTATGAGTATACTATCCAACATAAAATAACAGTTTTTAGATAGATCAAGTATTTTAAGGAAGGTTGGGAAGACCTCCAACCTCCAAAAATGAAGAAACTGGTTGAAGAAGATCATAGAATTCCTATTGATAAAATAGCTACTGAAGTTGGGATATAGCATGGTTCAGCATTTCCAATTTTAATCAAACATCCTGTCCTTAGCAAGATCAAAGTTAATTAAGATGATTTTACAGAACAAGAGATGAGACTTGGATTTATCAATACAATCCAGAGAACAAGGTCCAATCAAAACAGTGTTTACAAGAGGATATGCTAGACCAGTTAAATTCAAGTCTAAGAAGCCATTTCAGAAGGTAATGGCAACTGATTTGGGAATTCCATAGGGATAATCGTGATAGACTTTTTCAAAGATATAGCAGAATCTCATGGGGTAAGTAAGAAAAAGTTTTCAGAAAATTGAAAACTGCATTAATGAGAAAAACGTCATGAAAGTTGCACATGGGGATATTCCTATGAGAATTTTGTTGCGAAACTTTACTACATTCACCCTACAGCCTTTATCTTCCTCTTCAGATTTCTTTTCGTTTCCACAATTCAAAGAGCATTGACAAAGAACATAATTTGAGTCTCTCAGGGATGCCATAAGGTTGCTATTAGTGCGTACCGACTCTATGACACCTAACAACAACAAAGAATCTGTAGTAATTCTTTCTGACTATCCTCACTTACTGGCTTGTGTATATACTGTACTTACTTTTTGTCTAGATTGATCAGTTATCTGTAGGGTGAATGAGTAACAGTGCATGCTTCAACTGGTTGACTTATAGGCATCTAATTTTGCGTATTGCAAATATCTCAAGTATTGTAGCATTATTACCTTTCTGTCTAATTTTCTTTTGAAAAGATCTCTGTGAAGTGATGGATCCCAGACAATGAAAAACCAGAGCTAATGTTGTTGTTGTTGTTTTGTGCCGTGGAGTCAGTTCCTACTCATAGAGACCCTACACAGGGTTTCCAAGGCTGTAAATCTTTATGGGAGAAGACCACCTCATCTTTCTCCCACGGAACAGCTGGTAGTTTTGAACTGCTGACCTTGAGGCTCGCAGCCCGGTTCATAACCACTACGCTACCAGAGCTCCTTATGGAAGGATCCTCTTAGGCACCTCTCAAAAGAAGAACTAAAAGGCTTTACCTGATTGATAGTTATTATAAACATTTGGACCCTCCTTAAATATAAAAAGTGATTCCAAATGCCGTAAACAGGATTCCAAATCCTGTAAACAATGGAGACCAGGCATAGTTCCTGTCTGAGAGCATTTAGTAAAATGTTATTAGTTTTGCCTCAAAGAGTTTAAGATTGATGGTGTACTGTCAACCCTTGAGTTTTCCAACTGCTTTTTTGATTCTTTGTTGCAAAAACTCAACTAATACATTTGTCTTTGGTTATTTATTGACTAGGAATGCTAAAGATGGTTGATATTTTTGTTTCATGTTTATCCTCAGATCTAAAGTAAAATAATGACTTTAACTTTGGGGGTTAAGAAAACCACTCTTTCTGTTCATCAGGAAACTCTGATGAAGACTAAATATTCTCCATACTTTCTGGAGAATGGTTGCATGCATCAAAGGGCATTATTTTCTATTGCACAGAGACAAAAGATAACCACTGTTCTCCAATACAGAGACCACTAAAGATGAGAAAGGCTTTGTGTTGGACCCATAGAGATTAGAGTCCATACACTGAGTGACCTTTCATAGTCTCTTTTGGCTTATCTTGGAGTCACATTATTTTGGGATAATTGTTGTCAAATGCATTTAGGTATGTGAAGTACATATAAGCTGGTAGGAATGCATATATTGTACATATACAAATAAGATTTCTATTCTCAAGTTTGCCAATTATTAGCTTATCACCCTACCATCATTAATTAACTTCTCCAAGACTCAGCTTCTTCCTTTGAAAAAGGGCCACACAATACTAACTATCTCAAAAGCTGCTATGCAAACAATAAATGCTGGCAAGAGTGTGGAAAAACTGGAACCTGAATACACTACTGTTGGGTCTGTGAAATAGTGCAACCACTGTGGAAAATGGCATGGTATTTGCTCAAATATTTGGAAATAAGAATATCATGAATATATATATATATATACACACACACACACACACACACTCATGTACATTGCAGCAAAAATATGGAAGAAACCTAAATGCCCATCAATGAAACAAACTTTTGTACATATACACAATAGGATATTATGCAATGTTTGAGAAAAATGATGAATCTGTGAAACACTTCATAACGTGGAGAACATTGTTGTTATTAGGTACCATCAAGTTGGTACAGACTCATAGCAA
>NW_006408750.1:3392124-3409058 GCF_000296735.1 Chrysochloris asiatica
CAGAAAACAATGGATTTCTGGATTCTCCTGCAAAATCCCCAGCTGTAAACCCTCCGATCCTCAAAGCATACCTTTATATTTGTTTCAGATTTCCAACACCATCCCCTGAGCCCTCTTGGCCCAGTAATCTGTGTTGTTGTTGATGGAGCTCCTCACTAAACATTATCCCGATCCACCATCTTGATAGTATGAGTCTAGTAATATAAAAAGTTAAGAAAATGTCTTCACATTACAAGAAATGTTTTTTGATCATTACCAGAGGTGGGAAGAAGGAGAAGTAACTCAGTGGCTAGAGATACACGTTAACTTGGGTGTCCAGGTAAAAGATGTGGGGAGGAGTGTAAGAGTTAAAGGAAGCAGAGGCAAACACTGTGATATACACAACCCTGCAATAACAGTGAACTATGTGCCACTGTGGGTTAATGCACAGGATTGAAAGGTCAGTTTGAACAACAAGGTTGACAGTTCAAGATCACCAGCTGCTCCTTGGAAATCCTATACAGGGTTACTATGGGTTGGAACTGACTTGAAGGTTCTTAACAACAAGTTGTTGTTGGACAATGACTAAGGAAGACCAGAGAAGAGTTAATACATTTGAATTGCAGTGTTCACAAAGAATATTCATAGTTCTGTGGATTGCTAGAACAAATACATCTGTCTGGGACTAAGTACAGTTTTCTAAAAACTCCTTAAAACTGAGACTTCATCTCTTGTTCATTGAATGTATTGTCCAGAATGATCAGTCCTTGAAGAATAACATCATGCTTGGCAAAGTGGAGTATCAGTGAAAAAGAGGAAGCTCCTCAACATGATGGATTGACACAGTGGCAGCAACAATGGGCTCAAACATATCAACAATTGTGGGATTGGCACAGGGACAAGCAGTGCTTTCTACTGTTGTGCATAAGATTTCTATGAATCAGAACTAATTCGAAGGCACCTATCAACAACATGGATACATACACAGGCTAAAAGTGTATAAGAGGAAGAATAGAATTATAGCCCCAAAGACTTGTTCCTGTGGAGTTGGGGACAGTAACACTAATGATGTATGCACTCCTTTAAAAATCATCCATTTGAGATCCAAAGATCAGTATTTATGTAAGGAAAAAGTTCAGAATGTGTAGGAAAGGAAATAAATAAGGGGAAAGTGGGATAAGTGATGTTACACTGAGGGGATTGTGATCAATTAGGTGTATGAGTTGTTGGATATAAAATGATGGTATGCTCTGTAAATCACCCAATTTACAGTAAAAGTTTTTAAAAACTAAGCAAAAAACAACAAAACAAGTGTCCCACTTTAATATATACAACTACCTCTATTCTATTACATATTTTTTTTCAAATATCCTCCTTTACGTATAACAGTGTAGTTTTCAGGGGCTTTTTATTCATTTCGTATATGTATTTGGGACACTGTTTGTAAAAGACTGGTGAAATCTAATGAGAAGTAGCTTTGTGTGACCCCATGCTTTCCTTTTCCTGAAGTGACAATTCTACATTGTGATTTCTTTGTTGCTGATGTTGTTATGTGCTGTTGAGTTGGTTCAGGCCCACAGCGATATGGTATAGGGTTTCCAAGAAGTAGCTGGTGAGCTTGAACTGCCAACCTTGCAGTTCAAACAACTTTGCAGTCTGGCGCATTAACACACAGCACCACACCAAGACTCCATATGACAGAGGTGTTGTTGTTGTTGTTAGGTGCCATCAAGTCAGTACTGACCTATAGTGACGTTATGCACAGCAGAATGAAACACTGTCCGATCCTGGGCCAACCTCAAAATTGTTGCCACGTTTGAGTCCATCGATGCTGCCACTTGGCCAATCCATCTTGTTGGGGGTCTTCCTCTTTTCCTCTGACCCTCCACCTTACCAAACAGGATATCCTTCTCCAGCGACTGGTCCCTCCTGACAATATGTCCAAAGTATGAGAGATGAAGTTTGGTCATCTTGACCTCTAAGGAGCACTCTGGCTGCACTTCTTCCAAAATGGATCTATTGGTTCTTTTGGCAGCCCATGGCACTTTCAATATTCTCCTCCAACACCATAACTCAAAAGGCATCAATTCTTCTTTGGTCTTCCTTATTCACTGTCCAGCTTTCACATGCATGTAAGGTTATTTAAAATACCATGGCTTGGGGCAGGCACACCTTAGTCCTCAAGCTGACATCTTTGCTCTTCAACCCTTTAAAAAGGTCTTGTGCCACAGATTTGCCTAATGCAATATGTTGTTTGATCTCTTGACTGCAGTGACAGAGTAGAACTGCCTTATTAGGTTTCCTAGGTTGTAATTTTTGTGAGAGTATATTGCCAAGTATTGTCTACTATAGAATAGTTGGTGAATTGCAATCACCATGCCTATGATTATGTAACCAGGGTCTCAGTCATTGCATCGCCAGGATTTCTTAGTGTTATAAGGCTCATAAAAATTTAAATGCTTTGGTTTCCAATCTCACTTCTGCCACTTGCTTGCCTTATAACCTTAGGTAAATCACTTAAAATTCAGTTTCCTCATCTGCAAAATGGAAATAAGGAGCAGTGATGTCACAATAGGTAAACGCTTAGCTGCTAACCCTAGAAAGTTTAAACCCACCAACTGATTCTCTGGAGAAAGATGTGGCATTCTGCTTCCTTAAAGGTTGCTGTTGCTATTTTTAGGTAATGGTAACTCATAATGACTCTATGTACAACAGAATGAAAGCCTGTCTGGACTAGCACAATCCTCATAATTGTCTTGCTTGAGTTCATTTTTGCAGCCACTATGTCAGTTCATCTCCTTGAAGGTCTTTATCTGTTTTGCTGATCCTTGACTTTGTCCAACATGATACCCTTCTCCAGGGACTGGTTCTTCCTGATAACAACAATGACAGTATCATGTCCAAAGTACATGAGATTAAGTTTCACCATCCTTAGCTTTTAAGGAGCATTCTGGCTTTATGTCATCTAAGATAGATGCACTATTAGATGCATTTTCTTTGATGACCTTTCTTTGGAATCAGCACAAATTTGGATCTCTTCCATTTGGTTGACCAGGTAGCTAGTTATCATTCAAATTCCTTGACATAGACATCTTTAATGTTGTACCCATTTGTTGAAACATCTAAATTGACATTTTATCAATTCCTGTAGCCATGTTTTTTGTAAATACCTTCATTACATCTTGAACTTCTTCCTCAAAACCACTGGTTCCAAAACATATGCTACCACTTCAAATGCTTGAACAATCACCAGTTGTTTTATACAGTAATTTTGTATATTAATTCCATCTTCTTTTAATATTTCCTGCATCATTCAATATTTTTCCATTTGTTGTTGTTAAGTGCTATTAAGTCAGTTGAAACTCATAGCAACTCTGTAGAGGTTTTCCAAGGAGCAACTGATAGGACTGAACTGCCTCCCTTGTGGTGTGGATTTCAGTGCTTATATTTTGCCTATAGAATCCTTTAATAATGCAACCAGAGGCTTGAATTTTTCTTTAGTTCTTTCTGCTTGAAAAATGCCCGCCAAATTCT
The DNA here is from genome assembly GCF_000296735.1 of Chrysochloris asiatica. Taxonomy (NCBI): domain Eukaryota; kingdom Metazoa; phylum Chordata; class Mammalia; order Afrosoricida; family Chrysochloridae; genus Chrysochloris; species Chrysochloris asiatica. The sequence goes on from NW_006408750.1 coordinate 3,395,638, forward strand.
TACCTTTTCTAACTATGCAAAATTACAGATTTGGAAACCCTATGGTGTTCTACTAGATCCTATAGTGTCACTATGAGTTGGAATTGACTCAGTGGCAATAAGAAAATGGAATAACAGTAGCTGCCTCATAGTAATGTTATGTAGCGTCTCTGACATATGAGGTACCTAATGTGGCCTGGCATCTCAAGATAAGAGTTCAACTAATGCCAGTCATTATCATTAGGTTGATCATTAACTATTATCTCAACATTGCTATACTCTTTAGACTGATTAATGAAGGGCTATTAAATGTTATTATAACAGAATTCTTACAACTTGATAATTTCCAGTTCATCTTCTTAAGAATGGTCTTCTCTCTGATAGAACCACCTAGAGGTCATGGAGTATTCATAAGGATTCGAGGAGTCATTGATTCCTGGTATGCCCAAGCAGGAAAAACAAAACAAAAACAACACTAACCTCAACCCTACCTGAAAACTGCCTTGGGGAAATGGTACCCAAAGGAGACTTAGTGTGGGGCAGAATGCTAAGAAGCAAGGAAGTGCATTCAGGCAGAAACACTGCCATCTGTGGAACTCACTCTCCACCCCCCGGAGGGCTGCACATGAAACCTTCTCTTATGAGCCCCATCTGGTACCAATCTTCTCATTTCCTGTCTCTTGAGTGCTCATGTACACTGTGAGCATTGTATGCATTTGTGCTTGCATAAGGTTCTTTGATGGCTCTTTGCCTTTTTAAAGGAGGGCCTCTTTCTTCCTCAGTCCCACAGAGACTAAGAGCAAAGACTTTGGAGGCAATAAGATCTGGGTTCAAATATCCACTCTGCTTTTTATTATCTAGGTTTCTGAAGTTCTTTGAACTTTGCTTTACTTATCTGTGAAGTAGGAAGCTAACATGTGTAAATAGCTTAGTAGATGGTTGGCACCTAATAAACACTCAATAAATATTAACTGTACACTGAGAGTCTGCTTCATAAAAAGTAATGGTGGACAGAATAAGAAATGGCCATAATAATAATTCTATTCAGAATTATTGGATAAAAGTATCTGGGAAAGCTACTGTCAGTTATAATATTATTCTTCTTGTAACATATAATTCTGGAAAAAGAGAATCCTCTCCCTAACTACTCTTAGATATAACTTCATTGTTTAGTAGCTATGTAAGGAAAGCCAATCCTAAAAACTTTAAAGTTGCTTTAGTTTGTTTTTGGGTAATATCTTAGTTTTACCAAATAACTTTAGCCTCGTTTTAGACAAAACCAAAGAAAACACTAAGTCCCTGTTAATAAAGGGTTTAAAGCATGGCGATAAACACTATTGACCATTTACAAAAGGAAATAAAAAATATTTTTTAGGGTTCCGTTTTGTCAGCAAAATAATTTCATGTTTTTAACTAGTATACATGCTTTGATTTTAGAGTCCATTTTCACTTTTTGTGTCTTTCCCCATGTTCTTTTCATTTCTTAAAATGGCTTCTTTCTAGATTGTAGAAGTAGTAATTAAACATTAGTGACAATTTTTCTTAGCTACTGAGAAGTTTAGTGCCTTGAGATAATTCTCCACTGGGCTGATGTATGACTTTTTTGAAATATTTACAAGTCACATGTAAGTGTGAAGAACTTGTGATTTGAATTTCAATTAATGTTCAAATATTTACTTGTCCATTCACTTTCTTCTTACTTCTTTAAGGACAGACCAGGACTAGAGGACCAGTTTCATAAATAGGAATGTCTGGAAATCATGGAAGATCTCAGGTTGAAGAGATCCCAGAGTCACTTGGTTGTTATTGTTGTGAAGTATTGTTGAGTCGGTTCTGACTCATAACGGTCCTGTATAGTGTTTTCCAGAGTAACTGGTGGTTTTGAACTTCTGACCTTGTGGTTAGCAGTCCAGTGCTTATTGTACAGCACCACATTAAGACTCACTTGATTGTTATTACTATTTGGGACAACCAAGACATTTCTGACTCATTGTTGTTGTTGTTGTTAGGGGTCATTGAGTCAGTACCAAATCATAATGGCACAATAGAATGAAGCACTGACCAGTCTTGGGCCAAGCTCCCAATCGCTGCAGCCACTGTGCCAATCCATCTTGTTGACAGTCTTCCTATTTTTCTCCGACTTTACTCTTTGGCAAACATGATATCCTTCTCTTGTGAGAAGTGACTGGTCTTTCCTGATAATAAGTCTGAAGTATGAGAGGCGAAGTCTGGCCATTCTGGCTTCTAAAGAGCGTCTTGACTGTACTTATCCTAACACAGGTCTGTTTCTTCTTTTGGCAGTCCATGGTAATGTCAATATTTTCCTCCAACTCCATAACCCAAATGCGTCAATTCTTCTATGATCTTCCTTATTCACTGTCTAACATTCACATGCATCTAAGGTTATTGAAAATAACCTGGTTTGGACCAGGGTCCCCTTAGTTCACAAACTGACATCTTTGCTCTTCAACACCTTACAGAGGTATTGTGAAGAAGATTTACTTAATGCAATATGTAATTTAATTTCTTAACTGCTGCTTCCATGAGTGTTGATGGTTGATTCAAGCCAAAGTAATTCTTTGACAACTTCCATCTTTTCTACATTTATATGGATGATGTCCATTGCTCCAATTTTGCTTCTTTTTTTTTTTTTAACATTGAGATGCAGCCCATGCCAAAGGTTGTTGGCTTTGATCTTCATCAGCAAGTATTTTAAGTCCTCTTTGCTTTCATCAAGTAAGGTTGTATTAACTGTATATCACAGGCTGATAATGAGACTTCCTTCAATCCTGATGCCATGTTTTTCTTCATATAATCCAGCTCCTAAGATTATTTGTTCAGCACAGAGATTGAAAAAATATGGTGAAAGAATACAACCCTGGTAAAACACCTTTCCTAAATTTAAACCATTCGATGTTCCTGTGTTCTGTTGGAACAACAGACTCTTGGTCTATGTAGAGGTTCCTCATGAGCACAACTACGTGTTCTGAAATCCTCATACTTCACAATGTTGTCCGTAGTTTGTCATGATCCACACCATCGAAAGCCTTTGCATAATCAATAAAGCACAGGTAAACATCTGTCTGGTATTCTCTACTTTCAGCCAAAATCCATCTGATGTCAGTTCTGATATCCCCATTCCACATCCTCTTCTGAATCTGGCTTGAACCTCCAGAAGTTCTCTGTCGGTGTACGGTTGCAGCCATTTCTCTATTACCTTTAGCAAAACTTTACTTGCATGAGATATCAATGATATTGTCTGATGATTTCAGCACTCCGTAGGGTCACCTCTGTTTGGAATGGACACAAATATGGATCTCTTCCAGTCAGTTGGTCAGATAAGTTGTCTTCCAAATCTTGGCATAGATAAGTGAGTGCCTCCTGTGGTGCATCACTTTGCTTAAAGAGCTCAATTTGTATTCGATCTATTCCCTGTGCCTTGTTCTTTGCCAATAATTTCAATGTACCTTGGACTTCTTTCATCAGGATCATTGGCCCTTGATCATATGCTACCTCTTGAAATGGTTGAACATCGACCATTTCTTTTCATTTCAGTGGCTCTGTGTATTCCTTCCATCTTCTTTTGATGCTTTCTGCATCATTCATTATTTTGCCCATAACATTCTTCAATACCACAACTCGAGTTTTGAAATTTTTCTTCAGCTACCTCAGATTGAGAAATGCTGAACATGTTCTTTCCCTTTTGGTTTTATAACTCCAGTTCTTTGCACATTTTGCTATAATATTTGAGTTTGTCTTCTTGAGCTGCACTTTGAAATTTTCTGTTCAGTTCTCGTACCTCCTCACTTCTTCAATTTGCTTTACCATTTCTACACTGGAGAGCAAGTTTCAGAGTCTCTTCTGATATCTCTTTTGGACTTTTCCTTCTTTCCTGTCTTCTTAATGACCATTTGCTTTCCTCATGCATAATGTTTTTGACTCTTCTGGTCTTCGGTCTTTGGTGTCTAATGCATCAAATCTGTTCTTCAGATGATCTCTAAATTCAGTAGGGGTATATTCAAGGTCACATTTTGGCTTATGTTGACATGTTTTAGTTTTCTTAGCTTCAGCCTGAATTTGCATATGAACAACTGATAGTCTGTTCCACAGTCTGCCCTTGACCTTGTTTTCATTGATGTTATGGAGCTTTTCCATCTTCTCTTTCCACAGATGTAGTCAATTTGATTTCTGGGTATTCCATCTGGTGAGGTCTGTGTGTATAGTTGTCTTTTATGCTGTTTAAAAAAGGTATTTGTAATGAAGAAGTCATTGGTCTCAAATAATTCTATAATGCTATCTCCAGCATCATTTCTATCACCAAGGCCATATTTGCTAACCACTGATCCTTCTTCTTTGTTTCCAACCTTTGCATTCTAATCACCAGTAATTCTAGATACATCTTGATTGCATGTTTGATCAATTTGGCAGAATTCTTCAATCTCATCACTGGCTTTAGTGTTTTGTGCATAAATTTATTGGTCTTCCTTGTAGGTGTATGGATATTATCCTATTACAGACAGAGTTGTACTTCATGAATGATTTTGATATGTTCTTTTTGATGATGAATGTGATGCCATTCCTCTTCAATTTCTCATTCCCGACATAGTAAACCAAGTGATTATCAGATTCAAAATGGCCAATACTAGTTCATTTCAGCTCACAAATGCCTAGGATATTGATGTTCATGTGTTTCATTTCATTTTTGACCATTTCCTATTTACCTAGACTCCTACATTATACATTATATGTTCCGATTATTAATAGATGTTTGCAGCCGTTTCTCTTCATTTTGAGTTGTGCCCATCAACAAATGAAGGTTCTGAGAGCTTAATTTAATTAGCATCATTATGGTCAAGTCTACTTTGAGGAGGCAACTCTTCCCTAGTCATATTTTGAGTGCTGTCTAACCATAGGGACTAATCTTCCAACTCATAGTGACCCTGTATAGGGTTTTTGAGGAGCAGCTGGTAAGTTTAAACCATATACCCTGTGGTTCAAATCGACCTTTTGATCCAGTACATACATAGCTATGCCAGGACTCCTGTCCCAGTAACTAATTTAAAAGTCAGAGCACTGTGAGTTTCTTTATGAGGCTGAAGGAACTGAACCAACTCCCAGATAAATGTATACTTGCATCAACTCAGAGACAATTTTGAATAGGGTTCTAGGAGAGCACTGACTCATCCCCAGACTTCTCAATGGCAAAGTCTGTGGATGAAGAGTTCCTGCTTGGGGCCTGGGCCAGTATTGGCAACACTTTATGAGTCCTACACTGACCCTTTTCTAGCTCTAATCCCACAATGGGACAAACAGTCTACAATAAAAGATGATGTGCCTGGCTGTAATTTATGTCATGCATTCATTTCTAGAGCCCCCTCTGGATATCTAAGATCCACTTTCAGAGTCCATTAAAGCCTTCTTTCCAGAGCTTCTCATGTTGAGTGTACACTGCATCACTAGAGTGCTTATTTCTACTTTTAGGTGGTTGTTTTCCTTTAGGGTGGGTTGAGAGTTTGGATACTTGTAGTTTTGGATGCTTATGTGTCCACACTCACAAGAATACGTATTGTACAGTATAGAATGAAGCCAGGTTACCACAAAAAAAGAGGCAGGTGAGTTTTGAACTTGGAACTTACATTTACATTCTTGTTCTAGATCCAGCAAGTTTAATTTTTAGCTTTTTGCTACTCTTTTCTAATTCCCTCTCAACCTTTAAGTTATAACTTAGATGTTTGCTTGTTTCTTATAGGGGCGTTCTCTGACGCTCAGTTTTAATTGGTAACTGGGTTAATTTTAGGACCTGAAAGCAGAGAATATCAGAAGATGTTTTCCTGTGCTTTATTGACTATGCAAATGTTTTTGATTGTGTGGCTCATGACAAGCTATGGACAATATTGCAAAGTCTGAGTATTCCACACACTTAATTCTGCTCATGAGGAATCTGTACCTGGACCAAGAGGCAGTTGTTCAAACAGAACATGGAGACACCAAATGGATTAAAATTAAGATAGGTGTGCAACAATGTTGTAATCTTTCACCATACTTATTCAACCTGTTACTGAACAAAATGATCTGAGAAGCTGGGTTCTATGAATAAAAATATAGCATCAGGATTGGAGAAAGACTCATTAACAACCTGCAATATGCAGATGATACAACCTTGCTTGCTGAGAGTGAAGAGGACTTAAAATGCTTACTGATGAAACTGATGAAGACCAAAGAGCACAGCCTTCAGTATGGATTACATCTCAATGTAAAGGAAACAAATTTCTCACCAGTGGACCAATAAACAACATTCTTATCAGTGGAGAAAAGATTGAAGTTGTTAAGAACTTTATTCTTCTTGGATCAACTATCAACACTCATGGAATCAGCAGTAAAGAAAACAAATGACATATTGCATTAGGCAAATCTGGTACACAAGATCTTTTTAAAGTGTTGAAAAGCAAAGATGTCAGCTTGAGGACTAAGGTGCATCTGACACAAGCCATAGTATTTTCAATAACCTCATGAGCCTGCAAAAGCTGGACAGTGAATAAGGAAGACCATAGAAGAATTGATGCTTTTGAGTTATGGTGTTGGAGGAGAATATTGAAAATGCTGCCAAAAAGAACTAATAGATCCATTTTGGAAGAAGTGCAGCCAGAGTGCTTCTTGGAGGCCAAGATGGCCAAACTTCGTCTCTCATACTTTGGACATAATTGTCAGGAGGGATCAGTCACTAAAGAAGGATATCATGTTTGGTAAGGTGGAAGGTCAGAGAAAAAGAAGACCCCCAATGAGATGGATTGGCAGCATCTATGGACTCAAGCATGGTAACAGTAGTGAGGTTGGCCTAGGATCAGGCAGTGTTTTGTTCTGCTGAGCATAAGGTCGCTATGAGTCATTACCACCTTGATGGCACCTAACAACAGCAACAACAATACATTCCTTCATGGGAATCTTGGTATGGTGCTGTGGCCTAATACTTCAGACTACGAAGTCATTTGAACTGCAAGGTCATTTGAAGCGGTTCAAGCTCACCAGCTGCTCCTTGGAAATTCTATACAGGGTCCCTATGGGTTAGAATTGACTCGACACTTAACAACAACAACATACATTCCTTGATAGCAGAATTATCAAATGTAAAGCTAGTGATCTGCTATGAAAATATTCAGCAATTCACAATAAAATGTTAAAAAAATAATTATCTGTGACTAGTTGTTTAAAGTCTAGTTTGTTTACTATCCTAACTTCAGCAACTAACATTGTTGTTATTACTAAGTGCCATTGAGCCAGTTCTAACTCATTGAGATACTCTATAGGGTTTTTGAAGAGCAGCTTGTGTGTTTGAATTGTTGATCTTGGGATTAATAGTCTAGTTCTTATCTTACAGTGTCACAGCAGGACTCCAGCAGCTAACATGGTCCTTGGAAAATAGTGGATCCTCTAAAACTATTTATGCAATAAAGGAATAAATGAATGAATACTACCTTTGGGAAATTCATGTTCTGTAGCCTATGAAATTATCTTGTCTCAGTGTTTGAAAATCAGATTTCTTCTACCTTAAATGTATAGGACCTACAAGCCAACATGGAGGTTGGATGGCTCTGTGATGTTAGTGACATGGTAGGCCTATAGGAAATTAGACTGTTGTGCCCTGGCTGGATTCACTATTCTCTCAGTGGCCTTTAGAAGATGTAATAATGCTTGAAAAATGGCTTCAGAGTCACACTTCCAATTGCAATTAAAATAACTCTTATTGCAACAAGCTAACAAGAATACAAGAACCATTCTATAACTTTACATTTACTTTTCCCTCTGTGATAACTGTCTAACACATTGATAATCACATATATTTACTATCTCAGTGTAAATAAAGGCAATACAAATCTGGCAGGAAGTGTGAATAACAAGCAGAAACTTCTTTAATGCTCTCCTTAAATTGGCAGCCTGGACCCCAGATAAAGTGAATACTCTGATTTCAACCTATTAGCAAGTGAATTATGTTACAATGACTCATTTCCTCCTTGTTTTAATTGGGAAAAGAGAAAAAAGAGAATAAATATTGTCTATGTGATTAAACACTGCTAGGAAACTGTGGTGCAAATGAATAGCAGAAGTTCACCTAGTTTTTCTAAAGATTTCATAGCTTAGAACAAAGTTCAAGATTTTCTTTTGTGGAATCACTGACAATAGACTAGAGGTCAATCACTAAGATTATACATGGGTAACAAGAGTCATTGTTACTATTAATTGCATGCTTACTATGTGCTAAGCTTTTTGCTAAATGCCTTATATTCTTCATATCAGTTGATTTTGACAAAATTTCACATGGTAATGCATGGTGAGCATTCTAATCCTCTTTTACAAGTGAAGAAACAGATTAGAAATGCTATGTTGTTTATGCAACATCACAGAGCTAATAAGTGGTGAAACTCAGTCTTAAACCTACATTTTTAGAATTCCAAAGTCGTGTTTTTAACTATTTCATATTCTACCATCCAGTATATTAAAATCTCTTTATATAATAAAAGAAGATAATCCTAGTCCATCCCTAAAGAATAGGAAAAAAAAAACTAGGTTGAAACAATCTCAATGGTGGTACCTTGCTTTGTTTCTTGCACAGGAAAGATGGCACGGGAGCACTGTCTGGTCAGTGTTGTACTATGTCAGTCTCAAAAAGCTAAAACTGAGCTTGATTACCTGTTGCTGCATAACAAACAATTTGCAAATGTAGCAGCTTAAAACAGTCAGTTTATTTTATTAACAGTCTTGGAGATCAAGCATTTGAGAAGCATTTTTCTGGAAAATTTGCTTAGATCCATGTAGTACCAGGCCAGCTGGTTTAGAGAAGCCATTTCCAAGATAGTTTGTTTACTCATATACCTTGGAGCCTTAGTATTCTTTGGTGTCTCTTTCTCTCTTTTCTTCTCTCTATGTTTATCATCATGTTTTTTGAATTGTCTACGACCTCTCCACTTAGGTTGAAATTCTCACCTCACTGTAGTCTTAGCTATTTGGATTTCTTACAAAGTGGCCAACTTTTACCAGAGCTGTTGTTTTTAAATCGAGTTTTCCAAGAGAACCAGGCAGAAGCTGCAAAGTTTCCTAGATTTCTCTTTACTAGTGCCAGAATGTCAATTTTGCTGAATTTGGTTTGTCAAGTTAATCACTGAAACTAGCTTAGTTTCAAACAATGATTAGAAATGGACTTCACCTTTAAATGGTGAAATGACAGGGCAGGGATTAATGGTGACCATCTTGGAATCAAATTACCACAGACTGTCTCCTAAAACTATTTCCATGTTGCCAATACAACCAAATGAATATTATAAATCTCTGATTTTTCTTTGAGAAGACAACTTAGAATAAAGACCTTTTAGGGAAAAGTAGAAAGGTCAGTAACATTTAATAATCACTTACTACGTGGAGTCCTGGTGTGGCACTGTAGGCTAAGTATTGGATTGCTAACCACAATGTTGGGGGTTCAAACCCACCAATCACAAGCCCACAGTGTTGCTATGAGTCAGAACAAACACTAGAGCACTTAGCAACAACAGCAACATACCAGAAACTAAACTGTTTTACATGTACTATTCACTTAATTTTTTATAAACTCTTGAAATAGATCTGATTACTCACAATGTTACAGATGAAACTAATTCTCAGAGAATTTAAGGCACATCCGAAAAGGAATATAGTCTCTGAGAATGGAACTCAGGTCTTTTCTGAACTCCAATGTTTTTGCCCTTAGTCACTACACAAATCAGGTAAGGGCTTATGGGAAATGGAGTCTCAAAGTTGGGTTAGAAAAATTTGGAAGCAAATTTGATTACATGGACAGTAGGATACAAAAAGAAAATGGCACAAATAGAGACAAATAGTGGGGATTGGCATGTTGATCTGTCAAGGAGTGTGAGAACTGGAATTGACTAGAGACAGACACTGGTGGCCATGAAATCCAGGTAGAGAAGCTCATTCCACTGAGACAGAAAGGTCAAGCAATCCAGTCACTCAGGAGTGACTAACATCTGAGATTTAAGACCTCTTGGGAAGCTTTGATTTTCTTTTACTTGTAAAAGTTCCAACCACTTATACTTGTACAAAAAGTATAAGTTTGTTGTACTATTGTGACTAAAATGTATGGCAGAAGAGACTCTGAAACTTGTCCTTGAACATAGAGAAGTTAAAGCAATGGGAAGAAATGATGAATTAAAAGAGATGAACAGAAGATTTCAAAGGGAGTCTCAAGAATACACAGTAAAGTATTATAATGAAATGTGCAAAGAACTAGAGTTGGAAAACCAAAGCAACAAACATGCTTGTCATTTGTCAAGCTGAATAAACTGAAGAAAAAGTTCAAACCTTAGTCGCAATATTGAAGGATTTTATGATTGATGCATTATACACTGAATGATTCCAGAAGCATCAAAAAAGGATGGAAAGAATACACAGTGTCACTATACCAAAATAACTGGTCAATGCTCAACCATTTCAGGAAATACTGTATTATCAAGAACTGATGGTATTGGAGGAGAAAGTCCATGCTACACTGAATTCATTGGCAAAAAATAGAGGTCCAGAAATTGACAGAATAACAGTTAAGTTGTTTCAGTAGATATAATGCTACAAGCATTCATTTATCTAGGCCAAGAAATTCAGAAGACAGATATTTGGCCAACCAACTGAAAGGGATTCACATTTGTACCTTTTTCAAAGAAAGGTGATCCAACAGAATACAGAACTCATTGAACAATATCATTAATATCATGAGAAGTAAAATTTTGTGAAGACAATTTTAAAATGTTACCTCAACATGGAACTGCCAGGAATCGAGCCATATTCTAAGGGGATGTGGAATGAGAGATATTATTACTGATATCAGATGATTCTTGGTTGAAAGCAAAGAATATCAAAATGATGTTTATCTTCATTTTATTTATTATGCAAAGGCATACAAATGTGTATATTAGAAAAAAGTATGGATATCACTGATAAAAATGGGAATCCTAGAATTATTAATTATGCTCATATAGAACCTGCATATAAATAGACCATCAGACAGTTGTTCAAACAAAACAGGGGTTACTGCATGGTTTAAAATCAGGAAAGACGTGCATTAAGTTTATAATTTTGCACCAATATTATTCAATGTATATGCTGAACAAATAACCCAAGAACTGAATTATATGAACAAGAACATGGTTTCAGAATTGGAGGAAGATCATTATGCATATAAAATAGTCTTTCTTGCTGAAAGTAAAGCAGACTTGAAGCACTGACTGACAAATATCAAGGACTACAGTCTTCAGTATGGCTTACATGTCAAGATTAAAAAAAAAAAAAATCCTAACAATTGGACCAATATACAACATCATGATAAATGGAGAAAAGATTGAAGTTGTCAAGTATATTATTTAACTTGCATCCATAATCAATGCCCATAGAAGCAGCAGTCAAGAAATCAAATGATGCATTGCATTGGGCAAATCTGTAGCAAAAGACTTATTTACAGTATTAAAGTGAAATGATGTATGCTATTTTGAAGTCTAAGGTGGGCTGGACCCAAACATTGGTGTTTTCAATCACCTCACATGCTTGTGAAAGCTAAAATGAGTAAAGAAGGAAAAAGAGAATTGATGTATTTAAAGTGTGGTATTTGTGAGAATATTGAATGGACTATCTGAAGAATGAACCCATCTGTGTTAGAAGAAGTGTAGCCACGGTACTTACTAGAAGTGAAGGTGACGAGACATGGTCTCATGTGATTTGAACTTGTTACCAGGAGGAATGAGTCCTTGGATAAGGATACCATGCTTGACAAAATAGAGGATCAGCAAAAAAGAGGAAGGCTCTTAAGGAGATGAATTGACACAGTGGCTTCAACAATGGACTCAAACATGGCAATGACTATGGGTAATGCACAGGACTGAACAGTTTTGTTCTATTGTACACAGACTTGGTATGTGTCAGAACTGACTTGACTGCATCTAACAACAATAGCATTAAAGATTCAGTTTACTTCCACAATCTCAGTTCACAAAAATAACTCTCTTTCAAACTGGAAGAAAAGTTCACACAAATCAATGAATAGGGTCAAGCAATGATCCCAGAGAGGCAGTCCCTTCAATATTGAAAAAAATATTCTTCCTTAAATTGACAACACTTAGCAGAGAAAAGGGAGCTATTAACTGGAGATTCAAATTCTAAATCAATTATTCAACTCTGACCCAACTATGAGATCTAATAAGATAGACATTTGGGTAATGGAGCTTTAATAAAAAAGTTCAAGATGAAGCAGTCCTGATAACTTTGTAATGTAACATTTTACTTCTTTAGTAAAGTCCAGTGGTTAAGAACACTGGCATCAGAGCCACATTGATGAAACCACTTACTATGACGGGTAACTTGAAAAGAGTAACTTAACTCTCAGACTTTTTTCATCTGAAAAACTGGAAGAAGGTTAAAATTATGGAGACAATGTATGCAAAGTTTTGCATACTGCTTGACTTTTCAGAAGTTCTCAATACATATTATTGATACTAGATATCAGGCTCCCAGATTTTTGGTCTGATTTCAGAGTCTCTAGCTCTTGCTTCCTTGCTCAGGGGCTAGAGATGGGAGTACTGCAACAGATATCACAATTGTAGGCAATTATTCATTACACTCAGATTTGCATGAAAGCTCAGTCTCCTCAATGACCAGAGGTATGGTACAGAAGGAGCTCTGGTACAGAAGGAGGTTGAGTCAAAGCTTTCCCCTACAATGTATCAACATAATGATTAAAAGTATAATAGTACCTCTATCCTGGGAATGCTTTGTAGGTTAAAATAGATAAATTTTAGAAGAATGCTAGGCACAGTGTGATAATCACATAGTAAACAGTCTGATTTTTTTTTCTCTCATTATTATATACGTAAACATTCATTGAGTAGCTTTTGTGTTTGACAGGCACTGCTTTTGGGGCATCTTTGGAAAAATCTCTATTTCTAGAGATTAACACCAATCAATCACTCAAGACTGTCTACTTATCATTACAACAGATAGCTTAAAGTGTTGACAAAGTACATATTGTTGTTATTGTTGTTGTTATTGTCAGGTGCCATCGAGTTGGAACCGACTCATAGAGACCCCATGCACAGCAGAACGAAACAATGTCCAATCCTGGGCCAATCCCACCACTGCTGCCACACTTGACGCCATCAATGATGCCACTGGCTGATCCATCTCATTGGGGGTCTTCCTCTTTTTCTCTGACCCTCCATCTTACCCAGCATGACATCCTGCTCCAGCGACTGTTCTCTCCTGAAAATATGTCCAAAGTATGAGAGATGAAGCTTAGCCATCCTGGCCTCCAGGGAGTACTCTGGCTGCACTTCTTCCAAAACAGATCTATTGGTTCTTTTGGCAGTCCATGGCACTTTTAGTATTCTCCTCCAACACCACAACTCAAAGGCATC
>NW_006408750.1:3410658-3417386 GCF_000296735.1 Chrysochloris asiatica
CTAAAGCAAATGGAAGAACTGTTGTTATAGTCAAGGCAATCTCAGAAGTATGAGCTTCTGAAGGCCTATGTCTACATTTAAGGGTCTCAGAGCCACTTCAAACCAGGAAAGGCACTTATTATTCAGAATATCCAAGACATGGCATGACCATAGGGTAAGTTTGATTAAGACTCAAGAGGAAAATAGAAAGATGAAACCAGGAACCTAGTGCTAGATGTCAAGCAAAAGAAGGAAATGAGAAGTGTCTTGGGGCAAAATATCCCAGATTCAAATCTATTCTAAATATACTCTTTTATTAAGTCTTAAACAGGACAAAGATACCAGAAAAAGAAATCATTGTGGATGAGGGAAACAATCAACATGAGGCCAATGCATTTTTGCTGACTCTTAGTCATTGGACTAATCATATATGTTGTTGTTGTTATGTGCCATGGAGTCGGTTCCATCTCATAGCAACCCTTTAGAGGTTTTCTGAGGCTGTAAATGTTTACGGGAGCAGAAAGACTCATTTTTTTCCCCACGGAACAGCTGGTAGTTTCAAATTGCTGACCGTGAGGCTCGCAGCCTGATTCATAATCACTATGCTATCAGAACTCCTTCATATATAGAGAGGGAAAAAAAGGACATTATGAAATCATGATTTGATTGATGGCAGGCCAAGTCATCATATTCCCAGCCGGGACTATAGAATCAGGGAATGGACCAAGATTAGGATATGTACACAACTGCAGATTAAATAAGGATTGGAAGATTGGCTCTGGGTTTTGACAATGCAGCCCTAGGTCATATTCACCAGGACCCCAACTTTTAACTTAAACTAGATGATAGGGAACTATTTTCAGTAAATCATTAAGGCAATTCTCAGGCAAGTTTCATAGTTCTAATCTTTCAAACACATTTTTCCTGAAAGAAAAACTATTCCACCTTAGGATTGCCTGGGAGTCATAGCCACATTGCTGGCTTAATTGTCAGAAAGAACTCAAATGGAAACTGAATTTATGTCAAGATTCAAAATAGAGTTAGGATTTCCACTGTAGGCAACACCCTTCCACATATCAAATGCTTTAGAATTTAAATTCTAATTACAAAAGAAAGGACATTTATGGATCAAGACACAAATTTGTTGGATATCTGAGAATGATTTATTATGATCCAGCATGATGCAAGAGGCTCAAAGGGACTACGTAGGACAAAACCCCGAATGAGATTTATTCTTTTCAATAAATTTTTATTCTCCTATGAAGTCAAAGTTCACTTCTGGACTGTTAACTTTAAGGTCAGCAGTTCAAACCCACCAACTGCTACTTGGAAACCCTTAACAGGGTTGCTTTGAGTTGGAACAAACTCAATGGCACTTAGCAACGACAGCAAACAATTCTAATTTTCATCTGCTGCCTGTGGAGCAAAACTAAACTTGTTGACCTTCAAAGCTTACGAGAGGTTGTTGTTGTTCAGTGCCGTCGAGCTGATTCCAACCCATAGCGACCCTGTATAGGGTTTCTGAGGAGCTAGTGAGCTTGAACCACTGATCTCGCAGTTCAAACAGCTTTGCAATCTGGCACATTAGCCCAGAGAGCCACACTAGGACTCCATATAAGAGGTTAGGCACATTCTATGCTAAGCAGCAAGCCATATGGCACTGGAGGGTTGAAGTTAGATGCTAGTCACAGGTGTGTGTTTTCATTGGAATGCCTCATCACTTTATTTGCTGACAGAGACCATAAATGGACTAAAGAGGTAAGATATCCTGAATGATGCAAAAACTGTGTAAGAGCAAGGTGGTAGCTCTGCTCTCCTCCATATGTCTCTGTTAGGTTTTCGCAGTAAACACTAAGTGGATAATGTGGAACTGACTGACTTTGAAATAATCTTGAATTCAATGGTCTCAGTAATCAAAGAAAGGAGTTTTAATTCAGAGGCATTTGTTGGCTTTCATGTATGAAAAGTAGAGGCTTCACTTTGAAGTGACTGGAGAAACCAGTGCCAAATTGTTAATTAAACAAGCACTGATATGATTATGTGAGATGATAAACAACTTCTCAAGGCAATCACTGCACTGAAAAGAAAAATTCAAACCAGCTGTATCATTAAACCTGCCATTTTGTTGTCTAAGTTTTTGACCTGTTAACCGATTAAGGTCAGCCCCTTCAAATTTCAAGAACTTTACAGGACAAACCATACTTCCCCGCTGTTCTCCTCACCTATAAAAGCAAAATAGAATGAAACAAATACTCCTGGCTTCATTTATCTTCTTATTTAGCATTGATTCCATCATCTATCATTATAATAACTCTCTTACAAATCCATTTAACTTCACTGTCCATCATTCATTTTTCCATATTGTCCTGGAAAAACATCAACCCAGATGAACTTCATCTGCCTTCTCCAGGCTTACAGCTGAGTATATGAATGTTACCAGATAAACTCACAAACTGAATGTTTTCATGTGAATTTATGATAATATACCTCTATTAGGCACTCATTGCACTCTATTAATCATATTTATTGAGTAGGTTTAATTTCCAGTTTGCTGAGAAGACTTGGTAAAATAAAAATTATATTAAGTCAATAATGAAATTTATTGAAGTTTATTTCATATATGGTTTGTAAATCCGCGTAACATTTCGATGAGGTATCCAAAATTATTCCAAAAATGACAGAGCTTCCAAAGATTCTTATACCCCATGTTATCAACAATGCCTTGGAAATGGGATCAAAACAATGTTTATATAACTTGTTGTTGTTGTTAAGTGCCATCGAGTTGGTTCCAACCCATAGTGACCCTGTATAGTGTTTCTGAGGAGAGACTGGTGAACTTGAGCCGCTAATCTTTTGGTTCTAACCGACTTTGCAGTCCAGCACATTAACTCACAGCACTATACCAGGACTCTGTCTATATAACTATTTGCCCTACAACACAGTTTCTAGTCTGATCTTGGAGTTTCTGTTTCTCAAAACTGATTGTACATACTTTAACTTTTCAAAAGATCCCATTACCTAAAGCAAAATGATTTTACTAAGCTACTTACTAGGCTCTTCCTTGACTTAAAAGGTGACTTTATGAAATTGTTTTTCTCAAGGCTACATACAGGTTCAAAAGAAGATCTCAAGGAAATCACTTGGTGACTCACCTCAACTCCATGAACCCCAAAAATCTGGTTTTCAGGATAATTAAACTTTACACTATTTTATAGTTCTGGTGTGGCTCTGTGGGTTAATGTGGTGGACTGCAAAGTTGGTCTGAACCACAAGGCTGGCAGTTCAAGCTCACAGCCGCTCCTCAGAAACTCCATACAGTATTGCTATGCATTGGAACCAACTCAACAGCACTTAACAACAACTATTTTATACCTTCTCCCATAGCCTCATACTCCCCTCTTTCTCCTCTCCTTAGTTTACCCAGTCATGTTTAATTAGGCAATTAGAAGCCTCTAGGGAAAGCTGCTTCATCTTTCTTCAATAAAGGACAAAATTACCCATACTTGAAGTCATCCACTCCTACTTCCCTCCAGTCAGAATTAGGTTAAATTCCTCTTCCTTTCATCCTTCTCCACACAAACATATTCCAATATGTCCATTGAAAAATCAACAAATAAAAAATCCAACAATCTTCATTTGCCCCTGACATGTTCTACTAGATATGGCTTAATTTTTCTGTTTCTCTTTATATTAAAGTTCTCAGAAGTATTGTCTATACATGCTGGCTGCTCAATCTAACCTTCAATTCACTCTTAAATTTATTCACACTCTGACTTCCTACCATATCCTCCAATGAAGTTGTTCTTATCCAAGTCACTAGTGATTTCCATGTTGCCAAAGTAACATGAGTATTCCAGAACACAACTGTGTTCATGAGGAACCTGTACATGCTTGTACATGACTGAACAAGAGACAGTCATTAGACTAGAACAAAGGGGTACTGAATAGTTTAAAATCAGGAAAGGTTTGTACCACACTTTTTCAATCTGTATGTTAGCAATAATCTGAGAAACTGGATTATGTGAAGAAAAACATGGCATCAGGATTGGAGGAAAACTCATTAACAAATTGCAATAAGCCTTGTTTTCTGGAAGTGAAGAGGATTTAAAACACTTATTGATGAAGATCAAAGACTACAGCCTTCAGTATGGACTGCATCTCAATGGAAAGAAAATTAAAATTTTCACAATAGGACCATATGATAAATGGAGAAAAGAATGAAGTTGTCAAAGACATTCTTTTTCTTGGATATACCATCAACACTCATAGAAACAGTAGTTAAGAAAACAAATGACTTACTGCATTAAGCACATCTGTTGCAAAAGACCTCAGGAGTGCCTAAGCTAAACCATGATATTTTGAATCGATGCACAAGCATGTGAAAGTTGGACAACGAACAATGAAGACCTGAGAAGAATCAAAACATTTGAATTACGATGTTGGAGAAAAACATTAAAAGTACATGGGCTTTCAGAAAAACAAACAAATCTATCTTGGAAGTAGCATAGCCAGAATGCTTCTTAGAAACCAGGCTGGAAAGACTTGGCTCTCATATTTTAAACGTGTTATTGGAATGGACTAGTCTCTGGAGAAGGACTTCATACTTGGCAAAGTGGAGGGTCAGTGAAAAAGAGGAAGGACCCCCCTCCCCCAATGAGATGGATCAACACGTGGCAGCAGCAATGGGCTCAAACATAATAATTGTGAGGATGGTGAAGGCCAGGCAGTGTTTCATTCTGTTGTACATAGGGTGTCTATGAGAGAGAACCAACGAGGCATCTAACAACAACAACAACCATAACTATTATTGGTAAATATGATGTGAAAAAATAAGCCTTGTATTTAAAAATATTTATTTAACACTTGCAATACTTGTAATTCAGAAATTCAAAGGCCTATCACTGTATTATTTTGATCATTTGTTTTAATGATTATCGAATATGAAAAAAGAATATCTCTCCAAGATAAATAGATCTAAATTAAAGAAGTAGTCTATTAGCCGAATTTAATATAAGAATCCTCATTTATTAATCCCATCTATTCATTATGCAATGATAGTTGTAATAATTCATCAAGTAAATTTTCAGTTTCTTCACCTTAATCAGTGGTTCATTCAGCTACATTGTGATAGTTTTAATAAATAGATTCAATATCTATTTGAACTCTTTATTATGAAGATTTGGTAAGTGATGGGAAAATTCTGTTTGTCAGACAAGTCCTAAGGTGACACTTAATGATTGCTTCTTCCCGGTTTCTACATCTTTGTCTGATTACCTTTCCTTGAATGTAGGCATGACGGTGACACTTAATGATTGCTTCTTCCCGGTTTCTACATCTTTGTCTGATTACCTTTCCTTGAATGTAGGCATGACAGGTGTCTTGTTTTCAACCAACGCAATATGGTAAAGGCGGTGGGATATCACTCCCTCAATCATTTCATGCCTTTGTAATCATGTTCTGTTATATGAGACTCTGTTGTAGAAGACTAGAGTAAGAGATTCTCCTGGAGTCTTGAGGAAATGTGCACTCATGTTGGAGAAAGGAACTATGGGCTGCCTCTAGGACTTAGAGATAGCTTCAGCCCACAGCCAGCAAAACACTTGGGCCCATACAAAGAAATTAATTTGACCAGTAACTTCAAGGAGTTTGGAAATGAATTCTTTCCCAGTTGACTATCCAAATGAAAACACAGTCCATCTAAGACTCTAAAGCTACAATCTTGTGACACTAAAGTAATAGACCCTAAATAATTCCCAGTCTTCTGACAAGGAAATTTGAGATAATACTGTGTATGTTAATCTGGTAAATTTGGGCAATTTGATAGATGGCAACAGAAAGCTAATATACTGTGTTTCTTTGTGTGTGCGTGTGTGTGTATAGATATATGAACTGCAGAATCAGAAAACAATAGAATTATTTCAAGGTATTTATTTTCCAAATGCTCTTTCCAAAAGAAAAAAAAAAAAAAATCTTAAAAAAACATTATCTTCCCCACACATCATAAAATTGTAACTGTTAAACAGCATCTTCTTTACAAATTATAAAAAATGCAACTTCTACAGTGAATGGACAGACTAAATGTGTTTATATGTCAAAAATGTCTGCTGGGTAACTTAAGAGTGACAGTTTCTTAGTATACAGAAAATATCAGTACATTTTATACCTTTAAATTTGGGGCGTGGGGGGAGGGGGCGGGAAATCTTATCTTTAAGATCCATACTATTTTCAAGAAACTCTGAGTGGTATAAAAGGTTTCCATCATCCCTCTTCACCTCATTATACCTGATTTATCAAATCCACTATATTTTGTCCTGATTTTATAAAATTAAGCATGTCAATGTGTAGCCATATGCATTGTGACTTTGACTTCTTCGTTATATTAGTGTACATATGAAGTGTACAATATATTTCAAATTTGATGTTATCTATAAAACTGTATTCCAGAGACATTAAAAAGCAATTCTAGTTAGAGGAGTCACTCTATCAAGGAATATATTTAAATCCATTTCACAAGAAATATTGTTTTAATTATACAATTTATTTACTCTCAAATACATCTTCTTTAATTAATTTAATCACATAAGAGAATGAGTTTATCACTGTTGGTGATGGTGTGCATTGGAGTCAGTTCCAACTCACAGCAACCCTGTATAGGGTATCTGGGTCTATAAATCTGTATGGAAACAGAAAGCCTTATTTTTCTCCCACGGAACCACAGGTAGCTTTGAACTGCTGACCTTGAGATTGGA
>NW_006408750.1:3418713-3421335 GCF_000296735.1 Chrysochloris asiatica
GGTGGCATAGCATAGGGCAGTGTTTCATTCTCTTGTGCACAGGGTTGCTAAGAGTCGGAACCAACTTGATAATATCTAACAACAACAACAAG
This sequence comes from Chrysochloris asiatica, assembly GCF_000296735.1. Classification (NCBI taxonomy): domain Eukaryota; kingdom Metazoa; phylum Chordata; class Mammalia; order Afrosoricida; family Chrysochloridae; genus Chrysochloris; species Chrysochloris asiatica. The sequence continues at coordinate 3,418,806 of NW_006408750.1, forward strand.
AAACATCTGTGATTTCATCTGGCTACAGATCATAACTTCTATCTTGTTCTAAAAGTTGCTTCTTCCTATCTCCAATACTCTATTCAATGTACTATTGTTGTTAAGTGCCAACTAGTTGATTTGAACTCATAGAGAACCTGTAAAGGGTTTCCAAGGCTGTAAATCTTTGCAGGAAAAGAAAGCCTCATCTTTCTCTGTGAAAAACAGGTGAACTGGGACAATTGACCATGTAGTTTGCAGTCCAGTGTTAATACTACAGAACTAATCTGCACACACAGAGAAGAGGTTTTTTTTTTTTTTATTTACTACTATATGCATTTATTATATGATTTCAACTGTGTTTATTGGAATAGAAAAACACAAGTTCTATTCCATTGGTATATGGCTTTTTATATTTGACTCTTATATCAGGATTGTCAACATATAACAAGTCACAGTAGCCTAGAAGAGATGAAAGTGTATTTCTCTAATATGTAGAAAAAGCACAGAAATTGACAACCTGGGATTAGTACATTGCTCCATGGTCTTTTATCTTTCTGCTTGAGTTCCAATAGGATTGCTTGAGTTACTGCCAACACATCTGTAATCCATGTAAAATAGGTAACCTCTGATGTGTATCCCAATGATCCCTGTCTAATTATATTCACACCCTTGTGTAGTCCCATCCACTTGAGTGTAAGCTGAAACTAGTGATTTTCTTTTATAAAATGTGAGAAAAGTTATGGGACATAATTTCATTGAATAAATTACAAAAGATTGAGATTTCTGTCTTGCTAGTACTCTCTCTCCGGTCGACACTCCCTCACTTGTCTTCTAGCTAGCTTGATTTGATAAAGCAAGATGCCAAATTTAGAACTTCCCTATGTAGTGGTAAAGATCTGAGGATGACCTTTGGCCAACAACCAGTGAGAACCAGAAATGCTCAGTGCAATAACTCATGAAGAAGTGAATCCTCCCAAACAACCACAGGAGAGAATTTGGAAAGTCAGTCCTTCCCTGATTGAGCTTCAGATGACAATAGTCCAAGCCAACAACTTTATTATAACCTTGCAAGAGACTCTGGACTAAAGATCCCAGTTAAGCCATGCCTGGATTACTGACCTTAAGAAATTGTAGTTTTTATGACAGTAAACTTTAAAGGTAATATGTTATGCATCAATAGATAACTAATACTACAACCAGCAGATAAGAAATAGGTGAAGAATGCATGTCCTTCTTCCAGGCCACTATCCAGAACAAAGATGAGGTCTGCTCCCTTAAAGATTTACGGCCTTAGAGACTTCATGCAGCATTTCAGCCTATCATAGATGATCACTATAGATGGAATCTACTCGATGACAATGGGTTAGGTTTGGGATTTATGGAAGTCCCAAAGCATTGATATTTATTAACTACTGGGTAGAATTTACTCATAAGGACACCAACAAGGAAGGGAGGCTTATTGTAGTTATCTTTGGTCAAGTCAACCTAGAGTCATGACAACGCTATCTGTTACAGAGTAAAATGGCTCTATTGTTTTCTTGCCTGTAAGAAACCAGGGCTTTCTTTCTTCTGTGGAGACACTGAGTGGGTTTGAAGCCCCAATATTAAGATTAGCAGCCAATTGCAAATTGCTTGCTTTATGAGGTAAGGCTTTCTGTTGCTAGGTGTTATTGAGTCATTTTCACTTACAGTGACCTTTTGCACTATAGAACAAAACATTGCTTGTTCCTACATCAACCTCACAATCGTTATGCTTGAGCTCCTTTCTGCTGCCAATGTGCCAATCCGTCTCATTGGAGGATAATCTTTGTTTTGATAATCATCTACTTTAGCAAGCATGCTGTCCTTCTCCAGGGACTGGGCCCTCTTGATAACACGTCTGAAGTATGAGAGACAAAGTCTGTCCATCCTGGCATCTAAGGAGCATTCTGGTTGTACTTCATCCTACACAGATTTGTTTGTTCTTCTGTGAGTCCATGGTACTGTTAACATTCTTCTCAAGCACCATAACTCAAATGCATCAAATCTTCTGCAGTCTTCCTTATTCATTGACCAACTTTCACATGTATATGAGGTTGTTAAAAATACCATGGATTGGGTCAGACACACCTTAGTCCATCTTTTCTCTTGAACCCTTTCAAGAGGTCTTGTGCAAAAGATTTTCCTAATGCAATATGTCATTTGGTTTCTTGACTGCTGCTTTCATGTATGTTGATAGTGGATCCAAGCAAAATGAAATCTTTGACAATTTAAATGTCATGATGTTATGTATTGGTCCAGTGGAAAGGAATTTTGTTTGCTTTACATTGAGGTGCAACCCATACTGAAGGCGGTGGTCTTTAATCTTCATCTTGGTTTTCAGCATGCTCATGCAACCTTTTTCTTCATATAAGCAAGCTTCTCAAATTGTTTGCTAAGCATACGCACTGAATAAGTATGGTGAAAGAATACAACCTTGGAACACAACTATCCTGATTTTAAACCATTCAGTGTCCCCTTGTTCTGTTCAAATGACTGCTTTTTGGTCTATGTCCAGGTTCCTCATGAG
>NW_006408750.1:3422029-3424178 GCF_000296735.1 Chrysochloris asiatica
ACCTTAAGGTTTGCAGCCCGATTCGTAACCACTACGCTACCAGAGCCTCTAGTACAGCATATATCAGTTTGTTGAAAGTTATTAATCTGTATCCCACCAATTCATGGAGACTTGTTTTTTGCCAAAGCATTCAGTGCACCTTGAACTTCTTCCTTCAGTACCATTGTTTCTTGATCATATGCTATAACTTATGGAATTGTTGAACATCCGCCATTTATTTTTAGTATAGTGACTGTGTTTTCTTTCCTTCTTCTTTTGATGCTTTCTGCCTTATTCAATATTTTGCACCTTGTTTTTGTTGTTGTTGTATGCCATTGAGTCAGTTCTGACTAATAGCTCCCCTGTATATGATTTCCAAGGATTGGCTGGTGAGATTGAACTGTTGACCTTATTGTTTGAAGTAAAGTGCTAACCCTACAGCACCATATTTACCCTACAGGCTTGAATTTTTTCTTCAGTTCTTTCAGCTTGAGAAATGTTGAGCATGTTCTTCCCTTTTGGTTTTCTAACTTGAGGTTTTTGCACATTTCATTATAATACTCCCTTGTATTCTTGAGGTGCCACGTGCAATTTTCAGTTTAGCTCTTTCAGCTCTTCATTTCTTTCATTTGCTTTAGTACCTCTATGCTGGAGAGTAAGTTTCAGAGTCTCTTCTGACATCCATTTTAGCCTTTTCTTTCTTTCTTGTTGTCTTAATGACCTTCTGCTTTCTTCCTGTATGATGTTCTTGATGTCATCCGACAACTCTTCTGGTCTTCTGTTGTTAGTGTCTAATGCGTCATATCTGTTCTTAAAATGATCCCTAAATTCAGGTAAGATATATTCATAGTCTTACTTTGACTCTCATGGACTTGTTTTAATTTTCAACTTGATATGACCAACTGATGTTCAGCCTCAACTTGATATGACCAACTGATGATCTCTTCCACAGTTGGACCCTGGTCTTATTTTGACTAATGTTATGGAGCTTTTCCACTGTTTTTTTTCTCACATATGTTGTCAGTTTTATTTCTATGTATTTCATCTGGTGGCACCTCATAAAATCAGGTAAGTCTAGGAAATAACATTTCTATTTGTACAGTGACATTGGTACTGAGTTACTAACCAAAAAGTCATCAGTTAAAACCTACCAGCTGATATTCAGGAACCCTCCACAGGGTCTCTATGAATTGGAACTGATCCAAAAGCATTTATAACAACAACATTCCATTCTAAATATTGGGGTTCTGTTACTGAAAGGAAAAAGAAGTCTCAGAGTTTACAACACTCGAGTCTCTAGCAAAGCTATAAATTTAAAAATGTCAGAAGAGAAAACTAAATAATTATCATTAATGTTGTGAAATTTTATAGAGCATCAAACTGAGACTAGTATGACTGTAAGCATTGTGTAAAACTTGCCCAGTTTGTCTTCAAGTTCTATATGCATAGTTTTAAATGTCTTTATCATAATCTCATAGTAACCTAACTGCAGTTAATATCTTAATGGATATTTTGAATACTATATATTAAGAGCTAAGATCATAATGAATAATATTAGTTATAAAATTCTATTCCAAATTACGTTCTTGATTATTTTGAGTCAGTGGGTGCAATTTCTTATTGCAATGGTTAAGGTCATCAATTGCTTCTATAAATCTACAATGTTGATGAATATCTTTCTTGTGTTTGGATTGAATTTTTAGTCTTATAAATTGCATAGTTATAAATTTGGGTAGTATTAGCATTAAAATCATATTTAAATCCTTAGGTAAGTAATAAAATAATAATCTCTTAAATGTAGAGAGAGAAGAGAAAGAAACCAGGACTGACCCCTGAGGCTCAGAAGACATAGACGTCTATTAAATATGAAGGAGGCAGCAGTAATAATACATAACAACATATGAAAGGGCTTCAAAATTTTCATGGAAATTACTTGGAGTCCATGTGTGATGCTGAATGATTAGCACAGTACTGCTAACCTCCAGTTTGTCAGTTCAAGTCCATCAGTCTCTTCTCAGAAACCCTAAACAGCATCAATCTGAGTTGAAACCAACTTGCCACCACTTAACACCAACAAACAGGTATGTACACCTTAGAATCTCCAACTTGAGATCAAAAGGGAAACTTTTACCTAAGACAAAGTCAGAAGGGTTAGGAAGGAAGAAGGAAT